>NW_024352786.1:1839337-2045795 GCF_902729225.1 Pteropus medius | reverse complement strand
AAAGGTAGCTTTAAATGTTGCTCATTTTCTTGACATTTGGCTGAAGATAAATAACTAAAATTTCCATCAGTGCTGGCTTCTTAGGCCAAAGTTTGGTTATTTCATTCTAGTAAACAATATCAACATTTAGTCTGAGGTGGAAACAATTAGATTAAATTCTGTATCTTCTTTCCTTACAAGTATATGTTATGTATTTTTTGTCTTTTAAAAAATATTTATTAAAAACCTACAATATGTCAGGCATTTTGCTTGGTGCATTAGTTAACTCTGGGAAGAATAAAGTCTCTTCATTCAGGAAGTTAACTTTTTAGTGTGGAGACAGGGAAATGAATAGGCAGTTATAATATGATACATGGTTATAGAATGTTTGGGAGACCATAAGAGTGTCACTTCACTCGATTTCAGAGATCAAGGAAGGCTGCCTGAAAAAAATGCTATTGTTAGCTGAGATCTGAAGCATGTATAAGATTAGCCAGGTGAGGGCTGGTGGGGCTAGGTAGAGGGCATGGAAGTGTATTCAGGCAGAGAAAACTGCCTGTGCAAATTTCAGTGGCTAGAAAATTGTGATGTATCCAAGCAACTATGAGGAATTCATTATAATTCAGGTATAGAGTAGTGGGTTGGAGGAAGGAGAAAAAAGAGATAACATCATTAAGAACTACTCTATAATCCTTGTTAAGGAGTTTGAACTTTATAACTAAGGCTCCGGAAGCCAATGGAGGATTTAACTAATGTATGGTCAGATTTGTGCTTTAAGATCATTTCGGAAGATGTTTGAAGAATGACCTGGAAAGGAGAATACTAAGGGCTAGGAGGGAAGTCAGGAAGCTTTGCAGTAAACCAGGTAAGAGGTAGAGGTGGTCCAATCCAGATAAACAGCTGAGAGAATGGAGAGATATGAGGGAGTTGGGGTGATAGGAGTTGATGATTGATCAGACATAGGAAAAAGGGGAAGTTAAAGCTGATGCCAGTTTTGACTTGGGCGACTGGTGGATGATGATATTATTCTTCGAGACAGAGGAAATCAAAAGGAGACTAATCTCATGAAAGTTTTTATATAGAATTACATGCTTGCTTTTGTGCTTGAACAGGTTTGTATTTATGTAGGTCAGACAAGACTTAACTGGGCTAAAATCAAGGTGTTCCAGGATTCTGTTCTTTTCTCGAAATCATTTTTTTCCCCTTTTTCCATCTTCTAGAGGCCACCTGTTTCAAGGATTCTCACTGTTCCTCCTTCATGTTCCACAGATTGTTTCTCATTTTAAGACTTCTGCCATTATTTGCCTATTTTCCCTTTCTCTTGTTGTGACGTATTTTGTTTTTACTCCATTAAAGTATACCGCTGGTCAAAACTTTTTTTGTTGTTAACCCCAACTCTGTAAGTTTTCAGATGCTCCAGAAACATGAGAAACCTATTACCAACTTACCAACTGTGCTCGCTCTCTCTCTCCCTCTCTCTCCCTCTCTCATCTCTTTTTCTCTCTGTCTCTCTCTCTCTCTCTCTTTCCTCTCTCTCTCTCTCTCTCTCTCTCTCTCTTCTCTAGTCTCCTTTAAATGTACATTTCTAACTGTTTTAAGACTTTGAGATGCCTAGCAATTACTATCTTCACATTGGGCTTTTTATTGTCATTATGCATGAGTTGTTTGGAAATTCGTAACTTGTTTTTAGATTGATTGTGAAAGATTAACATCAGATACACTGAATCTCAAATATCTTTACAGTTCAACTGTGACAGCCATGAGGCGTAAAGACTGGAAACTAAGGGAAAGAGAAGATAAAATTAACAATTCTCTTACTGTATCAGTATTCTCTTGCTACTGTAACAAATTACCACAAATTTAGTATCGTGAATCAACATAAGTTCATTATTTTACAGTTCTGTAGGTTAGATAAGACTCTTAACTGGGCTAAAATCAAGGTGTTGGCAGGACTGTTATTTTCTCAAAATCCTTTACTTTCATATTTTTTTCTTTTTGCCTTTTCCACCTTCTAGAGGTCACCTGCACTTGTTGACTCATGGTCCTTTTCTTCCGTCTTCAAAGATATTAATGGTGAGTCAAGCCCATTGCATCTCTCTGAATTGTTCTTCTGTTTCCTTTTCCACTTTTAAGGACTCTTGTGATTATATAAGCCGCCTGGATAGTCTGTGATAACCTCTGTATTTTAAAGTCTGCTGATTAGTAATCTTAATTCCATTTACAACTTTGATTACCATTTTCCATATTGTATAACATATTCACAGATTCTGGGGATTACAACATGGACATTTTTGGGGTGGAATGGAGGGTGGGAGGAGTATGTCATTATTCTGCCTTCCACACTTATGAAATCTAATGAAACAGCATTTTAATTGCGAAGGTTTTTCTTTTGTTTTCAAAGTAATCTCATCAGTTTATGTCAAACCCAACATTCTAGGTTCTTAAGAGAAAAATATTGTAGTTGCCCTTTAATTCTTTCTTTTTTTTCACACCCCATATCCCTTTTGTCAGAAAAACCTCTGCCTTTAAATATATCCAGAATTCATCACTTTCAACACCTAACTGCTATCGACTAAGATGATAGTGTACGACCAAGGTGGTCTATAAACTGTTTTCATGACTTCAAGTTCCAAGTTTCATTGGTGAAAGTGTTTTGCCATGAGCACACCACCATATTCAGAAGGATGATGTACAAAAATTGAAGAATTTGCTATTCTTCATGCAGGCAAAATCTTAATATTTTTATCATATTCTTTATATACTTACAGATTCCTGGATAAATGCGCTACAAAGTACAATCTTTCTTCAATTTTGTTTTCCAAGATGTTTCATTCTTTAAGGGAAGAAAGTTACTTGACTTTGAAAATTATTGCAGCATTTCCTTTGACAGATCCTTTGACAGACCAAATCCAGAAATGTCCTGGATATATTTTTGGTCAAGGAAGATGCTGATATCCTTGGATTTAGATTATTCTTCAAGCTCTATCAAACAATGTTAATCTTTATCTCTAGTCACTTGAATAAAAACTTAGGGTACTACAACCTGATTATGTAAGTAGGCAAATATCAACTCATATTTTATGTACTCTTTTATATACCTCCTAAATATCTAGATAATTCCCAATCAGAGTAACGACATTGGGCTAAATTTGATATGCTAAAATAATTGCAGAAAAGTCTGCTTTTGATTTCATTACTAATTTGATCTCCCATGAAGAAAAAGGAGAAAAGTGAAATTTGCAGCCCAGATAGAGATGTCAAACTTCCTGCTTCAACTGATATGATGATTTTGCATTAAACTGTATCTTGAGTGTTTCTTTACTACTAAAAAGGTTTTTATTTCTAGTTCCCAGTTCTGATTAATTTCTTACTTCTTATTGTATCCTTCTGGGGACGTTTGTTTGAGATAAATATTCTAGAAACTGTTTTCTTTGCTATTCTTTAGCTATCTTTTACAAAGCTTTCTTCATGGTGTGTTTTTATTTTTTAAAAGAAATATTGAAAAATAATTGCTTTGGTATCTCGCACAGTGGAATTTCCCATATAGATGGTCCTAATATTTAGGAAGATGGATTTGAAAGAACAATTAGAAGGAACACCAAAAGAAAAATGTACCAACAGTGCAGTTCTTAATTGGTCTCTGGGACACATCACTCCTACAGTTGATGTGGACATAGACGTTATATATGATATCCTTAAAGCTAAACTATCTGGGTTTATCTGCAGGCTCATCAATTACTGGTTGTAGCCTCGGACATATTAGATAACTTCTCTGATTCTCATTTTCTTTATGTATAATATGAGAATGATAATATAACACATCTCTCATAAGATTGTTAAAAGGATTAAATTAGCACCCTAAATAATGTTGGCCAATATCATTGAGATAAGTAGTTCAAATTTCAGCAATGAAAAATTTAAATAAATGTTTAAGCCAGATTATCTACTCTAAATAAGAATAAGCCATTTTGAGGTAAATGGCCTATTTTAACCCCCAGAATTCTGAAGAATATTGGATTGAAAATTTTACCAATATCGAAATCAACCATGTTATGGGAAGGGACCTAATCGTCAGAAACAGATGCCTGATACTTTGGTAGGGTAATCACAGTATTTTTATCTGGAAAAGTAAGTTCTGAGGCTCAAAACTAACTCCAAAATTAGTTTTGTATAAGTCTATCATGTGATATTGATGTCTAAGGGCTTAGAGTTTTTCACTGCCAGGAGCAAACCAAAAAAGTGAATAATGTTATTTTGAATTTGTGCTCCTATTACTAATAGGTAACATAGATAGCCATGGGTGCTTGCTACAAAATGTAATGTTGTTGACAACCATAAAGATCAACACACACACAACACAAATATCTGCCCTTTTGATTGTTCATGGTAATTTAAAAACTCCAAGCTCTAGGCAGAATTCCTGTGTTTCTGAGAAACTTAGTTTCTAGGTTGCTCTCATCTTATTGTCCAAGAAAAGAAACTGTAGTTTAGTTTGTTTCGATTGAATTCAATTCAAAAGATTTTTAGCATCTACTATATGCAAAGTTAGTAACAAGGGCTAAGATGAAATATCAAGGATAGACAAATACAGAGGCAAATACATTCATCACAAATATTTGTTCAGAGCTGACTATATGCATGAAACTTAGTCTACATAGTGCATAATATGATAATGTGACATGTTTGATATTATGACAATGTGCTATACCTAATGGTCAATGATACTAGTGAATGTGAGATATTCTGTTGTTTTATAAGTGGTATTGATTTACTACTGTCCTTGGCCCTTAACTCCAACTTAAAAGTATCCTTTCCTCCTTTGAAATCCCAAGGAACTTTATCTTTTCCTTACTTATCTTCATCAAGGCCTATGATTTTTGTAGTTACTTAATTTATAAGACAGAAGAGTTGTTGTTAGGTCAGAATCTAAAATCAGGATTATTAAGTAAAATTCTCAGCAAAAACATTAACTGTGTAGTCTTGAGCAGGTCATATAACCCTTTCATATGCTAATATTCCTGTGTTTAAAATGAAAGTTAATAACAGTACTCATCTCAGAGTTATGAAGATTGAGGGTGTTAATAACATGTTAATATATTTTAGGAAATCGTCTTTATGTACATCATTCATTCTATTAGGTTAATTTAAGGTTAATTTAGAATTAAAAAGTGGTTTGTTATCTTTTTTTGAATCAAAGTGTAAACTAAAAATAATCACACATTTAACTAACACAAATTCACATAAACTACTTCACCAAATAGTGCACACAATATTACCTTGAAGGATATTGGAGAAGATTGCAAGGAAAATTCTTATAATTTGCTATTATTACAAGTATAATTATTGATTTTATTTTCAAGTACAACTTGAAAACCTGCCTACAACAAAAACAATTAGAAATTATGGTTAAGATGTAACAAACATTCTTTTGAATGCCTAGTTGAATTTATAGAAAATTTAGTGACAGCCACATGGGCAAAACTGAGAGTGAACTAACACAGAGCTAATATTGTGGTATCAAAGTGACTAGAAGACTTAGATTTAATAGACATATGAGGCAGGAAATTAGAGCTTGGACCTTAACAACACTGAGCGTTGGAAACTGAGACATCTCCAAAAGTTACATTGCTAGGGAAAGTGTGAACAAGAAAAAATATTGCCTACAAAGGCAAGAGACAACGAGGAAATTTATATATTTCTATTTAGTTCTTTGTGTGGAAAAAAACTCAGTAATTTATAATCATGTTTCTGCCATATGTGTGTGAGGTTTGAATTTACACTAACAGCATTGTATAGAAGTTACCAAGCTGAGGAGTTTTAACCCAAAAAAGATTCTTGGCAAGTCTGAGAGTGGGTGACAGAAACAAATGCAAAGACTTTTGGATGGCCTCAGCCTAAACATAGGTTGCACAAGATTGTCACAGATAGGGCTCCTCACGTTCAAAATACAAAAGAGACAAGGGAAAATCTACTTCTGTTTAGTGTCATTAGATGAACAGTAGGGTTACATGCCTAACTTTATGTATAAGAATTATTATTAGTAGGTGCTATAAATGATGTATGTTTATGATACATGTATGTTTAAGGAGATATAAAAATGAATCAAAATTATAACAAAAGCGTACTACAGATCAAACAAAGGAACAAAGTTAAACTCCCAGAAAGGAAAAAAAATCTATTAATAATACAATTGAGAGGTTAAATGAACACAGCTGAAGAGTGAATTAGTAAACAGGAAAATGAATCTGAAAAAATTATTCAGAGACAAAATGAAGGATTTAAGAGAAAGAAAACATGAGAGGTTGAATGATATGACAGATATTACAAAAAAGCAAAATATGTATCTAATAGGAGCTCCAGAGAGAGAAAATTGAGAAAATGAGAGTGATTTGACAAATATTGAGAATTTTCTCTGTACAAGAAATACTTTAGGTGCTTGAGATACATCAGCAAACGAAGCAAATGAAGGTACTCACACTCATGTTGTTCACATTCTAGCACAGAAAACTAAAAAAAATACATATGTAACAAATATAGAGTATATTAAATAGCAAACGTGCTACAGATAAAATAAAAAATGAAATAGGATAAGGGATATGAGAGTATGTAAGTGTGTGGGAGGGAATAAGATAGATATTTATAATAGCGTGGCAAGGGTAGGCTTTATTGAGAAAATGATATTTGAACCAAGATTTGAAGCGGGTGAAGAATTTGGCAGTCAGATACTTGGGGAGACATTTTCATACAGATAGTGCAAAAGCCCTAAGATAAGAGGACCTTCTTTAAAATTTATTTTTGTAGCTCTAGCACATTGAATATTAGCTGGTACATGATAGCTGATCAATAAATATTTGTTAAATCAATGAATGTGGTGTATATATCCTTGTCTACTTGTAGAGGATGTCTTTTCCTTTATTTGAGTGCCCTATTTTCTTCCTAAACTCTTCCTCAATAATCTGTGTAGACTTCTCTTGAGAATTATTATGATTTTGATGTTGTGTTATCAATGTAATGTATGTAGGCAAGGTACAGGTATAGATAAAATTTTGTGGTGGAAACTTGTGAAAGTTCTTTTTCTGATGGTTTCTAATTTTTAATAAAACGAGAAGCAAAGACAGTATCCGAGAGCGAAGAAAATAAAAATGATTTTAGAAGTTGGAGGAGAATAGAAAATATAAAATAGTCATCTAGGAGACTGGAAGACTGAGTAGAAAGGGATATACGACTGGATTGCTAGATTGTCTAGCGTGCCAGGTATAGGGCTTACAAGGGATTGGATTTACTCAGTATTAGGAATTAGTCAGACATAAACAAGGGAACGTGAGAGAGACAAGAGAGTTATGGTTTATGCAGAGGAATGATTATAATGATGGGCCATGGAATTCAAGGTGGGAATGGAGCAAAGTGAGGATGTGAGGAGGTGAGTTTTAGTTTAAAGGTGACCAAGAGAGTAAAAATGAAAGTGGGCTCAGAGAATAATTGAAAAAGGAATAATAGAGGGAATGACATGCTTAAAATTGACATTATGGAGGACTGAAGACTCTGGTAAATTCTATAGTATAACCATGAGAGCAGGAGGCTGAAGTGAGCTGGGGACGCGCGATCTGGAGGAGGGCAGATTAGGACCAGAGAGTCCAGTGCAGAGAGGATTGTCTACCTTAGCAATTCTCAACTCTGGGTGTGCATTAAAATCACCTGGAGATCTTTAAAAAAATAAAAGTCCAGGCTCCATTTCAGCACCATTAAACCAGAGTTTCTGAAAGTGGGATCTATGCACTAATGTTTTTAAAACTTCCTCATGAGATACGGTTTGCAGCCAAAACTGAGAACCACTAATAGATGTGGATAGAAAATAATGATAGAAAAAGAGAATATGAGCCAGGAGGTAAAAATCTTTGAAGAATGGGGTAGTGGTGACCAGGATGTTTGAAAGTTAAACTGCTACGTACTTTTGTAAAATTAAGATGTGAAACATCTTAATTCAGTTTACAAGAATGCTTAAGGAGTTTGGATTCTCAGGCCCTTAAAAAAGCCCAGTTTTTGAAATGAAAAAGTTCACTCTCATGATTCTCTCTTAGAGAATTTTTCTGATACTTTGGTGCTTCTTGAGCAATTGTAGTTATACTTAATCCTGCAACTGTGGTAAATAGACTGGCTTCCAACATCAAAGTTTTCTATAAAATGCAGAATAAAGAAAAGAACAGTGAAAATTGAATTAAATATATATTTCTAATGAAGGATATAAATGTCCTGAAAGGTCCCTGCTTTCAAAACAATCTCGATTTATTTATATTAGAAAACAAATCTAGTAGTCAATACTCACCTTGAATACTTTGCTTTAATTATTCAGTAAACTTCGCTGGTGTTATGGTCTGCTGAAACAGGTACTCCCACAAGTTTTATGTTAAAAGATGTCACATCAGACCTTACTGGCTTGAAATTTAATTTTTCTTTAGCCCTCGTGATCTCCCTTAAGTCAATTTTGTAATCTCAGCAAAAGCTCGTGTAGCTGCCAGACCTTGCACAAATTATTGGCATGAGTACTTTCCTCAGGCATGGTTTTCCATTATATGTTGAAAAGATAGAGCATAAACCTATCACTGCTCTTTATAGTTGTGCATTGTTGTTATTGTATGAATATTTTTAAGGATGTTGAAAATCATGAATCTTTAAAAATGGTCATGGAAGTAGACTTCTTGATATCTACAGGTAGAACTGTGGTCAGGGATCATCGCATTTGAGAGAGTAGAGAACAAGGTAATAGTCCTATTTTACCTTCTCACTCAGAAAATTAAGTATTGGACATGGTGTTGTGTTCTATTTTCCTGCAGGTATAATTGGAAGAGTCACTTTATGAATAGAAGGCAAGACAGGGCTCTATACCAGTAATTTAAAGGCCCTGTAAAATGTTTCTGTTACATTGCCTGAGAGCTATGTTTGGAAGTCTAATGATTTTGGGTTTTGAATTTTTTTATTCTTTAAGAGCTCACAAATCCAATGTCAGTAACACTGGCAATCTGCATCATATAACTTTGGAATGCCAAGTACTCCATTTCGCTGAGCACAGAGATGTACAGAAAGAAGATTAGTATGTTTCTAGTAGGAAGTCAGAATGGCTGGGCGATGCAGAGGAGAAGACAGGAGAGTATCAAGTAGGGCACAGCAGAGGAGCGGGATAAACATTATGCCTTTTGCCAGACTTGCCCATAAGGCCCAGCAGGAGTACATTGAGAGCGAGGGCCAAGGAGATCATATTTATTTATTTATTAATTTTTTGCCTGTGCTTGGGTATGGGTACTGATATAGGGCAATGAGTTCATATAATAAACAAATTTCTACCAAAAAGTATTTGACATGAGGAACTCGGTGAATCATCAAGAAGCTAAAGTGGTTTCTTTTTAATAAAATGTCAAATGCAGGTAAAATTACCAAGATGGAAAGTTATAAGAATATAAAACCTTTTAAAAAAATCAACCTTTAATAAAATAGAATCTAGATAACGAATAAGGATTTCACATTAGAAGCTATTTAACAAAGAGACGTCAGGCAAGGTTGATAATAAAACTTTCTTGACAGTCATACTTTTGGAATTCTATTTTATATTAAATTAAACTGTGGTAAGGAAAAAGAAAGGAAAATAAAGAAACATAACATAACATAGGCTCTTTTGATTTCAGTTCTAATTTAATTAAGTCATACTGGCAGAAATGGATTTTAGTGTCTACATTATTGTAATGGAACCACCATTTATTATATTTTTATGTTTATTAAAAATTCTGGTATTTATTAATTTATTCAAATGAAAACTTTAATCATAGAAATATAAAACTGATATTCAAAATAAAAAACAAGGATCTGATTTTACACATACACACACATGCGTGCTCATTCAGGACATGTATATATATCTGTATACACACACCAGGCATATGTATGTACACACACTTATTCATATACACATAAACACCTATATGCACATACATATCTACACATGCATAATATCTGTTTATATATTTATGGACACATAACATGCATATATATTTATAAAACACACATGCACACACACACAGTCACACACACACACACACACACGGACCTGCCTGAGCTTATGGTTTAAGAGAAGATTAGACATGCAAGACCCTGTAAAATGTCCCCTACTGCAAAGGTAATTCTTTAAGTGAATTGAATGCATAGGGGCTTTTGTTTATTTGACTGAAGGAGGAGAAAGGATGTTGATGCAAGTGTAATTGGACACAGAAAAGAGACAGAGAGAATAATATTGGAAGGATAATGGCTTCATACTGTGTCAGTTTAGATGTTGGAACTATGTTTCCCAGAATTCCCTTCTTATATAGTTCAGAGTTAAGGTTGGCCACAAGAGCAATTTGAAAGAGATAAGGAAGCTGGTAGTAAAGCAGTGGCCATTACATTCTAAAGGTTGTTGTAGGACAATAGGCATGGTTTTATTCATATAACTATGGCTCATCTGCTGGCTCACTTTGGGGCATCAGTAGGGCCTGTGGCTCCTCTGGCTTTTGAGGGGCTCCTCCTTAAGTTTCTCTAAGTTCTGGGCCAAGTGCCTGCACATCCCATGGGTGAGGATACCAACTCCTCCTGCAGACCAGTGAGGCCATCAAGGTTAGAGATGGTGACAGATACAGAATCCTGTATGCCCTTGTGTGTTCTTGAGGGTTATAATTTGTCATTACTTTACCCCCCTTAATATCTAGGTTTTCTTCCTGTAGCTGTATTGCTGATTACTATTATTTTTTTTTTTGAAAATCAAGATCAAAATCTAATTATAGGGGTAGCTATATTATAATGCAAATTGAATTCCTGACCTTGAAAGTTCTCTTATGTAGAAGTTAGGGGATTGTTTGGGAAGGAGTGGAATCCTGAGAATTGGAATGGAGATTATGTGGACAGATTCTGATGAAGCTGGAGACTTGAATCTGTATATTCCACCAAACCCACCTTGTCAGTAGATGTAGTCTCCTCCCTCTGAAGTAGTTTCCTCTTCCCTGAAGGACCTGTAACAGCCTCCCCTGAGGTAGTTGCCTTGAGGAGATTGTTGATACTCCTCAGGACCATCTCTTTTTAACATCTGTTGCTGCTTCTAGAACTATAAACGTATTTAAGTCCAAGAAGATCAGAGACAGTGAGGTACAGCATGTGAACCATGAGGACTTATATAATACACACTAAAATAATCACACAATCTTGCCAATTTATAATGATAGAAATTTGGAGAACATAGAATAGATCTTTGGGAATTAGGTCAGACTGAATTCATTGACATGAATGCATTGAGCAGAGATTTTGGATTCAGTATGTTAACATGAGCAGCTAAGAGTAACTCTGATAGTTTTTTAAATTAGTTGACTGAAACCTGAGATGTTCTACGTTAAATTGAAGTTAAAATGTCTAAATGTCCACGAAATACCAATGAGAAAGATTTGCAAAGGCTTAAGCAGTTTAGAATGTTAGGGTGGATTTACTGTGTAAGACGTGCTTACCCACCCCCTTAATTATGTCCCTTAAGGTAGTCTAGGGGAAACTTGCTTCACCAAGGTTGTGAGAAATATTCGTAAAGGACACCTAAATATCATCACAGAAGAGATCTGTAGTATCTATTCTCTGTAGTACATACATTTAATTGGCAGAAGCATTGTGTGTGTGGTTACTATAAAGGATAAAGGAACCAAAACAGTTATCAGAATAGTCTGATTTACAGATATCTTTGGCATTGACTGGTTGATTATGGTGTCTTAATCCTCCTTTACTTTCCCACAAGTGACTTTGGTCATTTGACCTTTGAGGGCTTAGTGCAGTTCCTATCTCCACCAGGTCTGGAACATGAGTAGGAAAGAAGAGGGCAAGTCTATTTTTCACCAAGGACACTGTCAGCAGACAAAGTCTTGAATAGTCTCTCTTAAATCACAGGAGGGCTGTCGACCCCTGGGATCATGTCAAACTTTTGTCATTAGAACTAATAAAGCTTCTGACAGTGATATGTTTGATCTTTTGATGTTGAGTGTATTCTCTTACTGAGTATTTTTGTGCCTTACAATAATTTCTCTTCCTACTGCTTATAACAAATGTCTGAAAGGCTCAAATGCATACACAGAAAGCACTGGTGAGAGAAGAAAACAGATGTTGCAGAAGTGAATAAAATCTTCTTTCAGGTAATTTCTATTAGTTGATTTTAACTCTGATTTTTGGAGAAACAGAGAATAAATCTAAGTGCTCTCTCACAAAGGTTCTTTCAAAGAGTTTTTTTTTTTTTTTTTTCTGAGAGAACACACTTATTTTCTCAGCAGTTCCTCATATAGCCTGATATAGAGACCTCTCCTCTGTCTGGCTACCCTACTGTGAGTTTCCCTTGGGGTTGTATTATAGGTCGAATTGTGTTCTGCCAAATTTATATGCTGTAGTTCTAACCCCAAGTACTTCAGAATATGACCTTATTTAGAAGATTTTTACAGAAGTAATGAAGTTAAAATGAAATCATTAGTGTGGGCCCTAATCTAGTGTGACTGATGTCCTTACAAAAAGATGAAATTTGGGCACAGAGACACACAGAGAAGGAAGACAATGTGAAGAGACACAGAGAGAAGATGGCCATTTACAAGCCAAAGAGAGAAGCCTGGGACAGAACTTTCCCTCATAAGCCTCAGAAGGAATCAATCCTGCCAGTACTTTGATTTTGGAATGCCAGAACTCTGAGACAATAGATTTCTATTGTTCAACCACAATTCTGTTACAGAAGCCTTAGTAAATTAATATGGGTGAGGCTGACTTCTGTATTTGACCCTATGTTAGATGAAGTGGTATGTGGAAATAACACTGAATTTGGGTTACAAAGATGTGGTTATTTATGTACTTGGTTTTGCTACTTTCCAATTATCTGACGTTGGGAAGCCATCTAACCTTGCAGATCAAGTGTTTCCTCATTTTTATAATTCTTTATTCTTAAAACTTGGTCTTAAGCCAAAAGAGTGTTTTAATCAACACTATTGGCCTCCTACCAATAGGATGACCATAAATCCTGGTGAAATTCTTGATAGAGCACCATTTCATTCTCTGTAGTGTTTCAGTCATATGATAAATTATATGGTTTCCCTAGCCTTTGCCCTCTTCCTAGTTCTAACTTTGCCCAGGTATTCATCTTATCCCCAGATTCAGGCATAGATTCTGATTAGTTAATGCCAGTTATGCTACTCGTACTACTTGCTTGTGATTGGTTCAAGAATATTTGTTCAGGTTAATTAGAGGATGGCATTACTGGACTGTTATTGGTCCAGGAATGAGCACATGTCCTAATCTGGCCAAATCAGATTAAAGGCGGTATTTATAGACCCTGACCAAATGACAGTTTTATTTTTGAATAAAATAAAACTGTCATGAATGAGATTGTGTATTGTCCAATTGTTGCTGGCAGCCACCTTGTGAATCAGGCTCAGGAATACAACTTTACACAGAATGGGTATAACAGATGAATGAGAAAAAGTTAGAGCCCTGATTTTACCTCACCTAAAACCTGCTGTAACTCTAGATTTCTTGACATGTGAAGTGATATATTTTCTTACTGTTGAAGTCCATCGGATATCAGGATTTTAATTACTTTTAGCTAAACGTATCCTAGGTGAGATAATGTATATTCATATACTATGGTTGCTGTGACAAGTTAACACAACTTGGTGACTTAAACAGCAAAAATTTATTCTCTTATAGTTCTGGAGACTGAAAGTTCAAAAGCAATTTCACTGTGCTAAAGTCAAGGTCAAGGCTGGTTTGTTATGGAGGTATTAGAGGAAAATCCATTTTCTTGCATTTTCTAGATTCTGGAGACTTCCATTTCTTGGTTCATGACCCCTCTCTTATATCCCTCCAATCTCCTGCTTCTATGATTACGTCTACTGCTGAAGTCAAATCTTCCTCTTACTCTCTTTTTATAAAGACATTTATGATTACATTTAGAGTTCACCAGGTAATACAGGATAATTTCCTCATCTCAAGATTCTCGACTTAATTACAACTGCAAAGTTCCTTTGTCTTTTAAGGTAACATATTCACAGATTCTAGAGTTAGGATATGGATACCTTTGAAGGCCATTATTCAGCCTACTACTACACAATACTTTCGACATGAAGGTGTAATGACAGATTCTGCAATGGTAAGATAAGTGACATAGGATGTTGACTAGAACATATTCTGTTGTCTTAGAATTTTAACTGAGATCATAAACCCAAGTAAGATAAGTATATTTACATTTTAAAGAGAAATGTTAAACACATCTATAACTCAACCGGAGTGTATCACTCGTAGAAGGGAAATGTACAGGCTGGAGGTCCTTGAGTCGGGTACCCAGAGAAGATACAAATGTGACTCATGAGGGCATTGCTGTGGTAAATTATAATACAGCTCTCATATAAGAC
This sequence comes from Pteropus medius, assembly GCF_902729225.1. Taxonomy (NCBI): domain Eukaryota; kingdom Metazoa; phylum Chordata; class Mammalia; order Chiroptera; family Pteropodidae; genus Pteropus; species Pteropus medius. The sequence goes on along the minus strand of NW_024352786.1, from coordinate 2,031,378 downwards.
ATTCCTATTTTCCTAATTTTCCCTATCTACTACCTTCACCTGGGGATAGGGTCAATGGAGGAAGGAAGGGAGAAAACAGACTAAGATCATTTTGTCATTGCAGGATCAAGTTTGAACTATGTGGAGAAGTAAAGCTTTGGAATGAAAGTCGGATTCTAATTTAGACTGGATGGGGTTTTTTAATACCTAAAAGTGAATCACAGGCACTTTAATGAAATTAGTTTTGACAATAAAAGAGACTGCAAAGGCATGAGATATGCCTGACATATTATCTTGGAGCTGTGAAGGAGCTTGCAACATAGAGTACTGGTTAGCAATGGCTGGAGAAAAAAGTAAAGAATTTTACTCCTTTTGATAAACTGCTATATAAGTAAAAATGTGTCAAAGAATAGAGAAGAATAAAAGTGTGGCCATGGCAGCAATATGGAATAGTAGATGCACTACTGAGTATATTTTGAAGTTAAAAGAATACCCAACGTAGGAATAAATTTCTAGGTTTCTTTTAAAAAACAAAGGAAAACAATAAGCCAAACCAAACCACAACCAATATGAACATATGCTATTCTTCATTGAAAATTTGACTAATTTGGTTAGTTATAGTTAGTTATTTACCAACAACTTAGTTTCAAGGTTTACCAAAATTGTGTTTGCAATTAAATTTTTTTTTTTTTTTTTTGCAATTAGTCATTAAGTATAGTGATAGCATTTCTGATTTAGGTGAAAAATCATATCCCACACTTCTTTTCTTACCCCAAAACATGACTCAAATGAAAGAGGAGGCATTCATAAAAATAAAAGCAAGAATACTGAAAGGATATCTTAGATGGTATTTTTCGGTTCATTTTATCTAATAAAAATGTTAAAATAAGTCTTTCATATGCCAGATTAGGTAACAGCAAGCTAAAAGATCTTTTTTCACAGTTTGCCTTTACTGTTCTATTTCCTTTCATTTCCTATAAATGTGTTTGGCCCACAGACTTCCCATTAGTTTTAAAGGGATTTGGTGTCTAAATATAAACTAGAACATGAAAATGTGTCCTAGTAAGGAAAAACCTTTATTGTCTCACTCCATAATGCTTCGGGGGAATCTTTCTGAAAGAATCACCGTTAAAGCTACTTTTTGTGCTTTTCAGTGATTAGACAGGATAGTAACGTGGCTTTAAAATGAATCAACTACACGGAGGACATTCATTAAACAGCCAAATCTAGAAAATAATATAAGATTTTTTTCTTCTTAAATCTAAGTGTAAAAGATCAAAGTGAAGGAGGAAGCTTTGTTAAAATGCTCATTTTTAAAATGATTAAGACTATATACCTGTTAAAAATATAAATGTATAAATTAATTTATTCAACTAATAATTTTTTTGGCCCCAACTATTGCTAAACACTGTTGTAAATGCTGGAAATATGAACAAAATTTACAGAAAATTCTGAATTTATGTAGTTAATATTCAAGAGTACAGAGATAGATAATATACATAATACATTCATGTATATGTAATATATATAGACAAGTACATATACACACGTACACATATAGTGATATGTTTTATGAAGTACACATAACAAAAGAAGTGGAGGGAAGAAAAAAAAGGTTTTTAAACAGGGCAATCCTGGAATTTTTTATCAATTAGGTAACTGAGTAAATATCTGAAGGAAGTGAAGAAGCTAGACATGGCAGTAACTGTTGGAAGATGTTTTTAGGCAAAAGGAGAAACAAGCTCATGTTTTCCTTGGTAGATATTAAAGAGGCCAGTATGGCTAGATGAGAGAAAGAAAGAAAGTGGTAATAGATGAGAGCAGAGAGGCTGCTGGGATGTAGATGACATCTGGTTTCTGGGTTAGATTGCTTAAGGGTTAGAAGAAGACCAGTTAGGGGACTATACCAGTAATCCAGATAAAAGATGCTGATGGTTCTGAGAAGGGTGGTAGTTGTTAGGGTAATGAGAAGTGGATATATTTTGACGATAGATCCAATAAGATTTGCAAATGCATTGGACACGGAATCTGAGAAAAAAAGAACTTCAGCAGTTTTGTTTGTACACTGATGGAAATATCACCGTGGAAAGTAGAAAATTGATGATGGAAGAGTGAAATGAAGGAATTGCTGAACTGATGAGTTTGTGTAGGCGAGAGGCTCTGGGATTTAGTACACAAGGGGGATTGCCTTTAGCAGGAGCAGGGATAATTCACCTGAAGTAATGGGTGGGAAGGCAGACTATGTGGGTGTAGATGCTGGTATGGAGATAGATGTGGTATGGGCACCTTTGGAAATTCTTTCATGATTAATTTTCTCAATGAAATAGGAAGCACATTCTTCAGCTGAGAGTGAGGATGGGGGAAGCAGTATTGGAGTTTGAGAGAGAGAAAAAAGTGGGATGTAGTTTCCTAGGAAGCTGCAAGTGTAAATGGACTAGAGAAATATAAGAGGATAAGTTGTCTGCACTAAGGACTGACAGCTCGCTTGCCGTTCCCTACCCTGTCACATGGAGGACCTGTTTTGCTATTCCTATTAGATAATTTTAAGTGAAGAAACTCAGGATTGTTTTATATGTTTCTCTTGCTTATGTTAAATACATGGGAACAGGCACGGTATGGGTGCAGATATGGCTGTAGTCAGGTTTGATGTTTCGTTAGATGAGTATAATAAAGTAAGAGAGGCATGAAGAAGAAGTAAGTGTAAGCAAGGAAGAGCTATAATGATCATCAATGGAATTTAAGAAGGGCCAATATGGAAGTGAGGCATGAAGGGGAGGGGCAGTATAAAATATGTTTGATTCATAACTTTTAAATCTTGGCGATGTCAAGGAATGTTGGAGATAGTCGTAATGGTCTGAGAGTGTGATGCTTAGTACTGGCCATGACAAGGTCTAGTGACAAGGTCTAGTGACAGCCAGGCCAGGGAACTGAGGTCATTGGAGAAGAGGAGAGAGGAACCAGAAGGCAAGGCAGGGTGTTGAAAGGTTCATATTCATTTACACTGGAATCTCCAAAAATTATAACCAAGTTGTGCTGCAGAGCGAAACAGTGAGCCAGAAGCTAAAAACTTCAAGGACTCAGTGAGAGTAATAAAAGGATTCATAAGGACAAAACAAAATGCCAAAGCAATGATATGAATATATATCCAAGAATTTTCAATGAAATCTTGTCTGGAAGAGCAAAAATAATCAGAACCAATCTAAATATCCTTCAACAAGTGAATGACTAAAGAAATTGTGGCATATTCATATAATAAAATGTTGTTCAGTCTTAAAAAATAAGGGTAATAAACATATATTGACCAGGAAATTTTTTTACAGTGTTATTAAGTGAAGAGAGTGTCACCTTAATTTTATTAAGTGAAGAGATTAAGTCACATATTAATATGAATAAAAAATTTATTCTAAAAGTTAAAAATATGTTCTGTGCATAGAGATATGCATATGGTAGATGCATAAGAAAGAAGTACCCGGCAGAAGTTCCCAGGAGTTGCAACTAGCAAGGCTGTTATGGAGGGAGAGGACCTTTCATTTCCTTAGGTTAGGTAAAACTTTCATTTATTTTCATAGCCATATAAATTTCTTTAAGCTTTTTCTTATGAAATATAACACAGAGAAATAAAATTAAACAAACCTTAAAATCGAGATCGATTGAATCCTAAATCAAGATTCATGAGACCACCACTTAGATCAAGAAATACAAAATTGTCAGAGTCCCTGCTGTGCTCCCTCCTACTTACTACTCTTTCTGTTCCAAATTTAAAAACTGTACTTTTATGTTCACCACATACCTGCTTTTATTTGTAGTTTACCACCTAAGCATACATTTTAGTATAGTCCTACCTGTTTGTGAACTTCATATAAATAGAATAATTATTTATGAATTTTGTTGAATATTATGTATATAAAATCCTTACGTATTGCAGTGTTGCAGTTTTTTAAAACTTACTTCCCCTTTTGCGGCAAGAACCTTAAATTTTTACCCTTTTAACAAACTTCAATTATATAATTCAGTGTTATCAACTATAGTCACCATATTTTACATTAGATCCTCAGACCTTATTCATCTTCTAACTGAAAGAAGCAGTTTATTTTAATTTTTATGTAGTATTCTCTATATAAATATACCACAATTCATTTGTTCTACTATTAGTGGATATTTTGTTTATTTCCAATTATGAGCTGTCATAAATAATACTACTATAAACATTCTTGTTTGTAGTTCTTGAGGCTCACGTGCATGCATTTCTGCTAAGTATATTTCCAGGAGTAGAATTGCAGGGTAATAGAGTTTGTGTAGTTTGTGTACTTTATTGGCTATTTGTATAATCTCTGGTGATTGACAGTTCGATCTACTGGACTGTTTGACTTTCTCTTTAGATTTTCCAGAAAATTTTAAAAATATATAAATTGAAGGTATGAAATCTCTTTTGGTTCTATGTGTTGTAAATACTTTTCTCCAGTTCGTGGTTTACTTTTTTTCTTTGTTAGCATTGACATTTGTCAGTTTACCAATATTTTCTGGGTGGTGCAAGCTTTTTGTGTCTCATTCAAGGCGTCTTTTCCTACTTTGAGTTCATAGAGATATTCTCTCATTACTTTTGAGAAATTTGACTGTCTTTTATCTTTCACATTTAGTTATATAATCTATCTGTAATTGATTTTTGTGTTTGGCATGAGATAAGGATATAGTTTCATTTTTGTCCCTATATTTATCCATATAGCTACCCAGTTGTTCCAGCACCATTTTTGGCAAGAAGTATTCTTTCTCCACTGTTTTGCAGTGCCATATTTGCAGTAAATCACATGTTCATCTGTGCATGGATTTGTTTCCAGGATTTCTATTATATTTTTTTGAGCTATTGGTTCTATTCTTATGCCAGCACCTTACTATCTTAATTACTGTACCTTTATAATGCATTCGATATTTAATATTCAAATCCTCCTACCCATTTTTTTCTTCTTTAAGTATGTCTTGGCTAAACTTAGCCCTTTACATTTTTATATTTCCATAAACATTTTAGTACCAGCTTGTCAAGTTCCACACATATACATATACAACATTGGAATTTTTATTAGGACTGTATTAAATCTACAAATCAAATCAGGGAGATTTAACATCTTTATGATATTAAGCCTTTATATTCATGATATACTTTCCCATTTATTGAGATCTTCTTTGATTTCTTTCAATAACATTTTATAGTTTTCTGCATTGAGAGCTTTCATGTATTTTGTTAGACTCATGATATTAATGTGCACGTCATCAGCAGTGGGTGCCCTAGTTCACCACTCAGCTCCTTTCTCTAGGACCAGAGCACTTGCTTCCTTAGCTCCTGGGAGAGTTAGAGGTTGACAGTGTTCAGCTGAGTTTTCCTGGAACTTGCTTGCCTTTAGCCCAACCTGTAGGGGCAATCTACATTCTATGTTGTTTGGTAGAAGAAATTGAAAGCCTGCTAGGCCCCAGAATAAAACTGCTGATGTTTCTCTCTGCATCAGTCATCTATTGCTATGTAACAAGCAAGCCCAAAACATAGTGTTTTAAAACAATAGCATTTATTATCTTCCAACTTTTGTGGATCAAGACAGGCTTAGGTGGGTCTTCTGGCTCTTTGGCTCTCACAAGTCTGCAGCTATCTCAAGCCTTGACTGGGAAAGATCCACTTTAGGTTCCCTCACAAGGTGGCTGCAAGATTCGGTTCCTTGCTGGTTGTTGGACTGAGGCTTTGTTTTCTCATAGCTGTTGGCCCAAGGCCACTCTCATTTCCTTGTTATGTGAGCCTTTCCATAGGACAGCTCACCACAAGATAGCAGACTTCATCAAAGTAAGGGGAGAGAGAGTGCCAGCAAGAGAAAGTTTGCTAGCAAGACTGAAGTCATCTTTAGTAACCTAATCTTGAAAATGATATTCCATTATTTTACTATATTTCGTTCATTAGAAGCAAGTCACTTGGTTCAGTCCACACTCCAGGGGAGGGGATTATGTAAGGCAAAGATACCAGGAGGCAGGGCTTGTTGAAAGTCATTTCAGAATCCTCCTAACACACCATCCCTTTCTAGTCTTTGGAAGATTTTGTATAAGATTGGTGATATTTCTTCCTATGCATTTCAAGTTATCTGGTACAAGAATTTAATTTAATTTTTTTTTTTAAATTGTGAGAAGACTTGAATTTAACAATTTTAATAGTTAAAGAAATATCACATTTTTCTTTTGTTACTCTTGGTAAGTTTTATTTTTTTAAATAAACTTGACATTTCTATCTACATGTTTAAATTTATTAGCCTAAAGCTATTTACAATATCCTCTTTTGATATTGATTATAGGTACTGTAGTAATATCTACTTTTTCATTTCTGACACTAGTTGTTTGTACTTCCTTTCATTTTTCCTTGATAAGTCTCTCGAGAAGTTTATAAGTTTTGTTATTCTTTTCTGAGAATCAATTATTGGCTACGCTGATCTTTATTTTCCTTTTTTATTTTATTTTTAAATTTGTACTCTTTTTAATGGTTGCATGGTGTCTTTTTATTTTTATTCTTTTACATTTCAAGATCCTGTTTTTAGATGTCTTTCATAAACATCATATAACTGAGATTTTTATAAAAATTTGGGATTAAATCCACAACTTACTATTTTCTTTCTATCTCTCATACATTTTTTATTTGCCTTCTTTTGGTACAAAATTTTTTAAAAAGTCAGATTTATAGAGACAAATCGTACATGGCAAAACTATACAAGTTTCAATGTAGAATTTGGTGTATTTTGACAAATGAATACATTTACATAACTACCACAATTAAGATCTAGAACATTTCCATCACACCTAACATCCATCACACCTAACTGCCATCACACCTAACATCCATCACACCTAACTGCCCCACTGTAGTCAATCCTTTCTCCAATCCTTCAGAAAGCAGCCTACTTACCTGCTTTCTGTCCCCATGACTTGGCATTTTTCTGAATGTCATGTACACAGAATCATATAGTACATCTCCTTCATTTGCCATAATGCTTTCAAGATTCATCCATAATGTTGCCTGTATCAAGAGCTAGTTATTTTTTATTGCTGTGTAGTATTGCATTGTATGGATACACCACAACATTTTTATCTTTTCCCCAATTGATGAGCATGTGAGGAATTTCCAGTTCTAGATTATTATGAATAAAGCTGCTATAAACATTAACACACAGGTTATTTGTTGACATGTATTTTAAGTAATCTTAGGTAAATACCCAAACTGAATTTGTGCATGATATAGTAAGAGTAAGTTTAATTCTATAAGAAAATGCCCCAAACAATATCAATTTTACTTCTACTAGCAATGTATGAGAATTCCAGTTGCTCTGTGTTCTTGGTATTACTTGAAATTACCCTAAAATTTACAGCTGATAAATATCCCCTCAGGGCCCTCTTTTCCAGACTGAATAACATCCCTTTTTAAATCCTTATTTTCCAAATCTTTCATCAAATTCAAGGTTTTATTGGATATTTTCTTCCCAAACTCCCCATGTCACTCCTTATTTCTATACTATAGTGTCAAATAAATAAATCCAAATTTGCTCCTTAGTGACAATTACTGTCACCATTATGTCAAGCTATTCTGATTGGCTCTACTAATTCTGAGTACATGACACATGGGACTGATGCAGGCTTTGGCACAGGCTGTTATAATGTAGCTTAATGCACCCTGAGGGTTCATGGGTGGATAAGCTGCACCTAAATAGGCCAACTATACTTTATGAAGTGTTTTTTCTGAAAGAGATGCTGGATGTGCTTTACTTCGGTAATGCACATTCTGTAATAATTTAACATTTAACAAACTCTCTTCAACCTGCAGTGGTCTAAGTAACATAATTCAATTTAGAGAGTTGTTACATATGGTCAATCCATAGTACTGAAAATTAATAATGGTGGTCAGTATGCGATTACGTTTACTGCTCATTACAATTAATTCTTGAGTTTTGAGTTGTATTAAGGATTGGGGGACTTTTTTACTGTTTCCTTTGTATTTAATATCATAAGTAATTAGCCTTATTGCTTTTAGCAAACATTAAATTGTCAAATTATATAGTGTCAATTGAGATCTTTTGCTATTCTTTGATAATTTGTCCAGAATAGATAAGTTTTAATGAAACTTATTTAGTTATACAAAGACAATATCTTGGGGGGAAAAGTAAGAGTTTATAACATATGCATATTTTGGCACCTATTATTGGCAACAGATGAAGTTGCATTTATTGAATTTTAAACTGGAGAGTATGTTATGCAAATGCAAAACTGGGTAGAACAGAGAAAATTGAATATAGTCCTGACTAGTCAGCTCTTGAGGTACAGAGGGCAAGACTAAGAATATAAATGGAAGGGAATAACATTTAAAGTTTCTAAGGTGTCATTCTCTTTTTCTTCCCAAGACCTTTGACCTAATTTGTGTGGGCATCTAACTACTTGGATGGATGATGGGAGTGGGAAGGTAGGCAGAGACTATAATTTGTTAGGGAAGGAATATCAAGAAAAGATTCAGCTTCCATTATTTCATCATAAGATCATGCCACAAGATCACAGTGCTAGCCTTCTGCCTTGAGAGAGACTTTTCCAATTTCCTTGATCTCCTCTTTCAATATACTCACAACCGAGTGTGGAGGATTCAGTTTATCAAGCTTTCCTGAGACATGGAAAAGATGTAACAGCCTGCCATTAATATTGGCTGGAGTCTGGAAGTGGATATCTCTAAAGAAGGAAATAAAAAACTTTCTCTATCCCAAGAAATTTGTGAGAAGGAAAAGAAAAAGTGTTAACATATTTTGTACCTTCTATGCATTAGGCTGTTATAAGTAGAAATTCTATAAGTATGTATCAGCTCATTCAATAATTTACTTCACAATGACAATATGAGGTAAATTATTATTTTAGTCCCATTTTACAGTTGTGGAAACTGGGACACAGAGCCAATAAATAACTCCTCCAAGATCACCCATCTAATGAAACCAGAGCAGCATTGGGCTGTGTGGCCCCTTGAACCCCAAAGGAGATGGGTTTGGGAGGATAACATGAGAGCAAAGAGGGCAGGCAGTTCTGTTCCCTGCTACCTATTCAGGACTAGGAAACTACTTCTGAGCCTCATCTTGCACAACCTCAGGCATGGCTGTAGCAATGTAGCTACACAGTGTGGACAGAAGTAACCTCACAGTATGGCCTTCCTGAGCTGCCTTCAGGAACCTACATTAAGAAGTTAAATTAAAAGCCAGTGGGCCACCCCTGCCCCTCTCCAGGTGGAGTGGGAGTTGGTAGACACTAGGCCCATGGACTGGAAGGAGGTTGTGGCTGTCATGCAGAGAACTGTGGCCGGTGGGAGCACGGGTGAAACAGGGTTACCAGGATATAGTACTAGTTGCTGACAAAGCCTGGAAAGAGCAAAACCCAAGTTCAACTAACACAGAGTAAAGCTATGCTGCATAGCAGCAGGGTGAAGAACACCCAGAAGCTAGGGTGCATGGAGAAGCAAAGTACATTGCACTGAAGACTCTGACTCTTTACTTTTTTAGGAGGACTCCAAAGTCTTATTTCCTATATCCGCCATCATGTACCATATGTATCATAGGGAGAAGTTTGGGAAGCAGGGCTAGCTCAATCATCATAGGAAGAAGTGCTGGGGAGCAGGGCTCACTCAGGGACTAAATGTGTTCCTTTTCTTTTTCTTTCTTCTTCTTCTTTTTTTTTTTTTTAAAAGACTGAATATTCTTTTAAGGAAAGTCAGCACTATTGGATGAAATTAAGTTTTAATTGAGTCAATTTCTTTTTTGGGTAACCAGTGGGGAGGGAGCTAAAACAGAAGGCCCGATTAAATAGAGAACTACATGTAAAGAACTTTCACTTTTTCTTCACATTTGAGTTATAGTGGGAGTTAAATTTTATAAACCTGTTACAAAGTATGGCCAATAAGAAAAAAAAAAACATCTTTGTCAACTGTCGAGGCAATGGAAAGGTACATGTAAACTAACCAGAAAAATTAAAGAGAGAAGATGGAATTACTGACCTAGGACAACAGGATAATAATAACCTTATTGATGGTAGTTAGTTATATTAGAACCTAATTAACAAAGAATTTGCAAGGCATTTAATGTCAATGCTTCCTTGCTGTTATAAGAATGTATATGAATGTATCCCTCCCCCCCAAAACAAATGCCTAAATACTGTGAGTAGGATGGAAAAAAATACAAATTATAAGGAGAGAATCACAATTTCAGTGTCTCAGTAGGTTGTTCCCGGGCCACCCACACCTTTATTTGTCAGATTGTAGTGTTTTTCCTCCTCATTGCTCTTCTGGGCCTGGGCCAGAGTGTGGTGGGTGGAGAGAAAATAGTCGATATGCACCTCCTCCACAGCTCCCAGCTGCCCCCACTGTCCTGCTTTGTTCAGACCCTCATTTACTCTTACTTGAACCATCTGAAGGGTTCTTAATTGATTTTACCTCCTACAATCTCTGCCTCCTCTAATCTATTCTATAAAACTTTGCCAGATTCATTTTACTGAAGCATGGTTTTCATCGCATCACTCTCCTGCACAAACTTCTGAAATCTCTTCAAATGGCTTCATTTGGTGACTGATATGAGTAAAAACTCCTCTCTCCAGTATGTAAGGTGCTTCACAAGATCATAGTGATTCTGCTCCCGGAGGTCCCAGTATTTCTTTTCTTGCAAGTGTCACAATTACTATGAGGCTTTTTCCTTTGCTCCCAGAGAATCTATAGTTTTGAACATTCAATAATCATAAACACATAGATAACAAATAAATAGGTAGGAGAAGAAAAAAAAAATGAAGAATGTAACCTTGTGATTATGTTAGGTGGAAGCAAGTGTGGCCCCAGAAGAATCACATTATTAGAGAGGAGGTCTCTTGGGTTCTTAAAAGAAGAGTCTCAGTCAAGAACTAACTCATTTGAAAGGCCGCAGACACACATGGGGGGAAAGAGAAATGGAAGATATCCTAGTCAGTCTCCACTTCTGGTAAGACAAATGAGAATTTTGGGTTGTGAGTGGAGAACTACAAACTCATACCTTCCATACCTCTGATATCCTTGACCACCATTTTTTTAGGCCATATCAGAGCTGGATTGATGGATTTATCTATTATCTATCTATCTACCTATCTATCATCTATCTATCTATCATCATCATCATCTATCATCTCTCTAATTATCATCTGTCTGTCTCTATCATCTATCATCTATCTATCATCTATCTAATCTATCATCTCTCTTTATTTCTTGTCAATTTTATTGACGTATAATTTATGCACAATAAAATTTATTAATATTAGATGTACAGTTCAATGAGTCTTAATAAATGAACTCAACCAAGTAACTATTAGCACAGCCATGACAGAGCATTTTTATCACCCCCAAAAGTGCCCTCTTACCTCTTTGCAGATAATCACCTTCCTCACCCCTCTCCCTTGCAACCACTGAGCTACATTTGATACCTCTACTTTTGCCTTTTCTAGAATTTTAAATACATAGAATCATATTGTATACATTTTTTTTTATGTTGGATTTCTTTAACTTAGCATAATGCATTTGAAATCAGAGAACCTATTTTTACATAAATTGGTAGCAGCTGAGACTAGGATTATGCAAGAATAGGAGCTCTAGACTCAGAAAACAATAAATTTAAATTAATTCCTAGATTTGACGCTTACTATCTGTGTGGCTATGGACAAGTTAACTAGCTTCTTAGAGCACTGATCTATTAATCATTAAAACGTGGGCAAAAATATTGACTTCATAATGTTGTGAGTTATACATATAAATATTTCATAAATAAATAAGAAAAAAGCTAAGCGACTATTACATGCTTGACACATTTTTTTTCACCTCTGAAAATGGTAGCCAGTATTATTGACAGTGGCAGAAACTGCTTGTAACTTGCCAGTATCTGATCTCCCCAGGGAGGTCCTTGTTACAGTGTCCTGTCCTGGCATAATTATAAATGGTACCCTCTTGCAACTCAATAGGGTTTCAGTTTGGAAGATAAGTTTCATGGTCACCCTAGCTCTTCTCTTTTTCCTCAGTAAAAGAATTCCCAAATTTTGACTGGACACGTGGTCAACCAGAATAAAAACTATTTTTAAAGCTTCCTTTTTAACGAGGTGGTCATTTGACTAAAGTTTGGCCAATGAGATGTAAGTGCAACTTTTGAGAAGTGTCTTTATGGGTGAAAGTATGACTTTATCCTTTTTTTTCTTTCCTCTGTTTACTGGAATGGGGGTACGGTGGCTGAAGCCGGAATAGCCGTCTTGGACAATGAAGTGAATTTGACAATAGAAGCCATGCCAAGTGGATCATAAAATAGAAGGATTATACTGAATTTTACTTGAGAAAGAAATATGTTTTTGTTTGTTTTTAAAGCTAATATTATTTTGCATTGTTTTGGTTATTCACAGACAAACCATTTCTATTTAATCTCTTAATCCTTTCTCATGTGCCACCTGCATGTTTTGAAACTCAATGCACCTAGGGCAATGTGCCTCAAAACTAAGTGAAACTATAAAATAATTTTCCCTTAAATTGCCTGTGAAGTAAACCAAAAGATAAATATCTTTTACCATATTCCTGTTCTTCAAGTAACTTATTTGTCTGTTTTGGCAATTTTATTTATGTCTGTGGGACCCACTTGCACTATTAATATGCATGTAGACTCCAAACATCTTTCGATTTTCCTTACCATGTTTTGGTGCAAGACTCAGAGGAATCATCTAATGCTGTGATTAGAATTGAATAGTGAGGGTCTCCCACAAAGGAAGCTTCAGAGTCTCTTTATTTATCTTCTTTTATTTTCACATTTGTTCTCTCTAATCTTTCAGCTGGCCAGACATTCAGTTTTGTGGCCAAGGTTATTGTCTCTCAAAAATAGTTATTTTTCCTCTTTACTTGCCAGTTATCAAAGGCCGTATTGTAAGAACCAATATATTGATTTAGATATCACTGGGCCTTAGACTTTAGAGCTGGAAGGTATGTTAACAATCATCTGGTTCCAAGACTTTTTGCATATGTTTTAATTATTTTCCTTCTTTTACTGTTTGTTACAACCAGAGACTCTTCCATCTCTGAAATAACTAGTCAGTTTGGCACAGTTAACTGCATGAAAACTTTTTAAAGCTGTCAAAGTATAATTCACAAGAAGTAAGTAGTAAGCAGAAAAAAATAATTAAGAGCACCATGAAAGTGAAATCTTAATTCAGAAGACACTTTATCAACATGCTCATCTAAAGTTGATGATGAGTTAAGTATGGTCTGATAATTGAGGAGGTGCAGTGATTGAATACTTGGTTTGTATTTAATTATAGAGGGAATATTAATCTCCATCAAAATAAGTATTTAAGCTTCATAAAAATGCAGAGAAAGAAACTCCTTCCCAATGGCACATGACTATTACCTTAAATATGGATGCTTTCATTCTTGTACGCAAGTAGGGCCTCACTCTTTATAAAATGTAAGCTGTATATTTAAAATACCTGAGTTATGTAACAGAGACACAATGTCTTCTTCAGCATTTATATATACACAGAGAAGTATGGTTGTCTTTAATTCATCCATCCATCCATCCATCCATCCATCCATCCATCCATCCATCCAAATAAAGTTCATAAGAATATTGAATTAGCTGTATTTCTCAGACAATTAAAGACTCTCTCTTTTTCTCAACTGAGACAGATTGAAAATGAATCATGGCTAAAATTTTAAACCAGCTAGAATTCATAGTCAAAGAGCATTTTTTGTATGGTTTTGAGAGAACCCATTAAGTAATGGACTTTTTTTTTTTTTTTTTTTTTTTTTTTAGTTTCAACTGGTTCAGAGGGGTTGATAAATTAAAGGAGATGAAGGAAAAGAATAATACTCATTCATATTAAATGAAGTATTAATTCTATTGTGAGAATTTGTGTCTTTTTAAATTAGAGGGCATTAGAAGGCATTTTGAAAAACATTTCTATCATCTCATGGATTTATTTATTCTTCCTCTCAGAGTTAATGCTTTGGGAGGTATGTTTCAGAGTGTGTGTGTGTGTGTTGTGTATATTTTAAGCTCAGATTTCTTGATGGATAATCAAGAGAATAAGCAATCCCTACAATTTGTGCTGCTGGAAGATCTGGAAAGAAAATAAATTTAGAAGGTCCACATTCACCTTGGACCAACATTTTGCAGGATTTGGAATTTCAAAAGGTAAAATTCTCCATCCTGCTGATGCATCCTGTGCCCACTCCCTTGGTGTTACTCTGGGCTTACTGTTCTTAAACTTGAATATGCATCAGAATCACTAGGAAATCTTATTATGACAGAGATTGTTGGGTCTCACTCCAGAGAAGTTCCCTGGTAATACAGATGCTGCCTGTCTGGGGAATCACTTTGAGAACCACTGATCTAGACTAAATATTTTAGACACAAAGGAATTACTTTCTTGAGAGAGAAGCTTGGATTCTAGGGAAAACTAATCTCTCTTAGTAGGAGGAGGAAAGACTTCAGAAAGATGATGTTTTACAAATGATATATCATTTAAACAACAGTTAAATTCTGCATCTGAGGTATCAGAGGGGTGGCGTGACTTTCTAGGCCATCCTAAATAACCATACAGAAGAAACTGTCCTTTCTTGAAGGGCAAATCTTGAAAAAAACTGACTTATTATAATTCTACATTTTTCTCCTTGAATATAATGGCAGAGGTCATGCAGCGTAGATCTGTTGCTCTGATGTTAGAGACCAAAACACTGATTTGACTAATACTATCAGATATAGCCTGGTGAGGTTTTTTTTTTTTTTTTAAAAAACAGAGACCCCCAGCTTTTATTCCCAACTATTATAACTTAGTATTTTTGGAATGGGGCCAGGAGTATTTATTTTTTTAAAGGTTTCTCAGATGATTCGGATGCACAGAACTGTATTGAGTACTGAATTAGTGTAATGTCCCACTCAGTGTATCCAGACTCATCCAAATGTCTGCAGAGGAGAAAATGCATTCTCTTTAGGATCACTAACTTTATTGCTGGAATAGCTATAATGTTCAAAAATTCATAGTTGTGTTGAGTCAAATTTTAACCTTCTTACACCTGATACTCTACATAGTAAAGTAAAACAGATTCATATATTCTTCCTCATGGCAATTTTTTGTTTTTCCTACACTATATCCAGAATTTGGTCAAATGTTCTTTTTAATTATGATTTACGGACCTTCTACATCCATGTCATATTCTAATTTGTCAATGTTCCATTGTAATATCTGGAATTCAGGATAGAAAATAGTAGCCCATTCCAGTTTAGAATGTTGGCTGTTAGACATTTCTTAGTGCAATTAGAACATATCACATTGTTAGATCATATAAAACTTTTAATCAACTAATTTCCTTAACTCTTGCATGTGTGTGTATATATGTATATGTGTATGCAGTTTTAAAACTGGAACACAAGGAAGTTGGTAACTCCAAGGCAAGGATCATAATTTCATATATCTACTTAGGGCTGGTAGGTAAAAAAATAAATGTTTGAATTAATTTGCTGTTCATAATTAGAATATGTTACTCAAGCACATCACTATGACACACATTTCCTCTTCATTATACAAATAATGTTGCTATATAAAACTAAACATAAGGAAGGCAATTTCCATTGTAAAGGCTTTCTCCAGTAGCCATCAACCTAGAGTGTAAAAATATTTACATGTTTCCACCATTTGTGTGCTTATATTCATTTTTATATGCATTCTTCCCTTATTTTCCAACCCATAAATAAAAATTTCTCTTAGGCAAGTGACTTTTTATTACTTAGTAGTCTTCCCACAATATCTTGCAGGTGTTGTAGTATAGTAAGCACTTAATATTTTTGCTTATTGAATTCTAAATAGATTTGCGAAATATAAGATAACTGTCTTTATAGCCCCACTTTTACATTAGAATAAAGGTGTTCCAACTCTAGAATTTTGATTGTCTTATGTTTTCTCTTTTCTGAATAATTTATAACAGGTCATACTAGACATTTATATAACCTATGAGATGATTATCCTGGTACCCATTTGACACCATGCATAGTTTTTACAATATTATTGAATATATTCTTTATGCTGTACTGTATAATCCTGTGACTGTTTCTATAACTGGCAATTTATACATCTTAATCCTTTCCCATTGTTCACCCATCTCCCAATCTCCCTCCCGTATAAGTGAAATCATATGGTATTTGTTTTTGTCTGACTTATTTCACTTAGCATAACATCCTGTAGGTTCATCCATATTGTTGCGAATGGTAAGATTTCTTTTTTTATGGCAGAGTAATATTCCATTGTGTGTGTGTATGCAATTTCTTTATTCATTCATCTATCTATGGGTACTTAGATTGCTTCCATATCCTGGCTTTTATAAATAATGCTGCAATGAACATAGGGGTGCACATGCCTTTTCAAATTAGTGATTTAAATTTCTTTGATGAATACCTAGCAGTAGAATTGCTGGGTAATATAGTAGTTCTATTTTTAATTTTTTGATGAATTTTCATACTGTTTTCCATAGTATCAGCACCAATTTACAATCCCACTGATGGTGCATGCGGGCTCTCTTTTCTCCACATTCTTGTCAACACTTGCTGTTTGTTGTTTTATTGTTAATAATAGCCATTCTGACAGGTGTGAGTTGATATCTCATTGTGGCTTTAATTTGCATTTCTCTGATGACTAGTGACAGTGAGCATCTTTTCACAAGTCCATGGTTATTTGTATATTTTCTTTGGAGAAATATCTATTCAGGTTCTCTTCCTATTTTTTAATCAGATTATTTGGCTTTTTTTTTTTGGTGATAAGTTGTATGAGTTCCTTGTGTATTTTGGACATTAACCCCTTATTAGATAGATCATAGGTTAGTATCTTTTCCCATTCAGTAGGTTGTCTTTTGATTTTGTTGATGATGTCCTTTACTGTGCAAAAACTCTTTAGTTTGATGTAGTCCCATTTGTTTATTTTCTTTTGTTTCTCTTGCCCAAGGAGATATATCAGAAAAACATTACTAAGAGCTATGTCAAAGAGTTTACTGCTAATATTTTCTTTTGGAATTTTTATTGTTTTGGGTTCTACATTTAAGTCTTTAATTTATTTTGAGTTTATTCTTATATGTGGTGTAAGAATGTAATCCAGTTTCATTTTTTCTTATGTGTTTGTCCAGGTTTCCCAACATTATTTATTGGGCAGACTGTCTTTACTTCATTGTATATTCTTGGCTCCTTTGTCATAGATTAATTGACCATATAGATGTGGGTTTATTTTGGGGTTTCTGTTCTGTTCCATTGATCTATGTGTCTATTTTTATGCCAGTACAAAGCCATTTTGATTACTATCGCCTTGTAGTATAGTTTGATATCAGGTAGCATGATACCTCTAACTTTGTTTCCTTTCTCAAGATTGCTTTGGCTATTTGAAGTCTTTTTGGTTCCATATAAATTTAAGATTATTTGTTCTACTTCTGTAAAAAATGTCATTGGTATTGGGAATTGTATTGAATATGTAGATTGCTTTGGGTAGTATGGACATTTAAATGATGTTAATTATTCCTATCCATGAGC
Organism: Pteropus medius; assembly: GCF_902729225.1. Lineage (NCBI taxonomy): Eukaryota > Metazoa > Chordata > Mammalia > Chiroptera > Pteropodidae > Pteropus > Pteropus medius. Next base: position 2,013,805 of record NW_024352786.1, on the reverse strand, counting down.
ATGGTATATGCTTCCATTTATTTGGATCTTCTTCAATTTCTTTCTTCAATGTCATAGTTTTTTGAGTATAGGTCTTTTACCTTCTTGGCTAAACTTGTTCCTAGGCATTTTATTTTTTTGATGCAATTGTAAATGGGATTTTTAAAAAATTTCTTTTTCTGATAGTTCATTATTGGTGTATAAAAATGCAAACAATCTCTGAATATTAATTTTTTATCCTGTTATTTTACTGAATTCCTTTATTAGTTCTAATAGTTTTTTTGAATTCTTTAGAGTTCTTTCTATATAGTATCATGTCATCTGCAAATAAATGGTTTTACTTCTTCCTTTTCTACTTGGATGCATTTTATTTCTTTGTCCTGTCTGATTGTGGAGGCTGGGACTTCCAATACTAGTTTAATAAAAGTGGTGACAGTAGAAATTCATGTCTTGCTCCTTATCTTTAAGAAAAAGCTTTCATTTCTACTTTTCACTCTTGAAAATAATGTTAGCTGTGGTTTTTCATATATAGCTTTCCATATTTTGAGGTATGTTTTCTCTATCCCTACTTTGCTGAGAGCTTTTATCATAAATGGATGTTGGATTTTGTCAATAGATGCTTTTTCTGCATCTATTCATATATCATATAATTTCTATCCTTCATTTTGTTTATGTGGTTATCACATTAATTGATTTGTGAATAATGAACCAGGCTTGCATCCCAGGAATAAATCTCACTTCATCAGGTGGTATAATTAATTTTTTTTATTTTAATAATTTTTTAATTTTTCAAGTATAGTTGGCATACAATATTATATTAATTTCAGGTATACAATATAGTGATTATACAGTTATATAACTTATGAAGTGATCACCTCAATAAATCTAGCAGCCATCTGACACCACACATAGTTATTACAGTATTATCGAATGTTCCTTATGCTATATTTTACATCTCCATGACTATTTTGTAACTACTTAATCCCTTCCCCTTTTTCACTACTCCTCCAATCTTCCTTCCATCTGGCAACCATAAAAATGTTCTCTGTATCTTGACTTTGTTTCTGTTTTGTTTGTTCCTTCATTATTTGTTTTGTGTTTTAGATTCCACATGTAAGTGAAATCATATGGCATTTGTCTTTGTCTGTCTTACTCCACTCAGCAGGACAATATCCTCTAGGTTCATCCATGTGGTTGCAGATTGCAAGATTACTGAGTAATAAAATGGCCGAATAATATTTTGTTGTATATATATATATATATACCTCTTCTTTATCTATTCATCTATTGATGGTAGTATATTATCTTTTTTTTTTCTTTTATGTTTCAAATGTCTTATTCACTGATTTGGAGCTACTTGTTGACTTCTGTGTATTTTTTTTTTTTTTTTTTTGACAACACTTCAGTCTTCCAGGGCTTTGAGTAGTTTACTAAGTTGCATAGCATGTGTTAAATTTTTTTCTGGCTTTATTGAAATATAATAGACAATTAGTTGCTTATATTTATGTTGTGCAATTCGATAAGTTTTTTTGTTTAGTTGGCATACAATAATACATTAGTCAGTTGTACAGCATAGAGATTAGAGGTCTATATAACTCACAAAGTGATCACCCCACTAAATCTAATACCCTTCTTCTCCTTACATATTTATTACAACATTATTAAACATTTTCTTTATGATACACTTTATATCTCCATGTCTATTTTGTAACTATTCATTTGTACTTCTTAATCCTTTTGCCCTTTTTGCCATCTCCCTCAACCCCACTCCCTTCTAGTAGCCCTCAAAATATTCTCTGTACTGTGAGCTTATTTCCATTTTTGTTGTTGTTTATTTTGTTCTTTAGATTCTACATGTATGTGAAATCATGTGGTTTGTCTTTCTCTATCTGACTTATTTTATTCAGTGCAATACCTTCTAGGTCCAACAAGGCATTATCTTTTTCTATCCCCTTCCTTCTAGTCTGTGTGTCTTTTAATCTAAAGTGAGTCTCTTGTGGGCAGCATATGTAGGAGTTTTGTTTTCTTATCCATTCAACCACTCTTTCTTTTGGTTGGAGCACTTAATTAAATCAGCTACCAGTCTTATGGGTGCTCCCTTGTAGGTAACTAACTGCTTTTCTCTTGCTGCTTTTAAGATTCTTTGTATTTAACCTTTGGCATTTTAATTATAATGTGTCTTGGTGTGGACCTCTTTAAGTTCGTCTTTTTTGGAACTCTCTGAACTTCCTGGGATTGTATGTCTATTTCCTTTGCCAGATTAGGGAAGTTTCCCATCATTATTTCTTCAAAGAGCAATTCAACTTCTTGTGTTTCTTCCAGTACCCCTATGACATAGATATTTTTACATTTAATTGTGTCCCATAGGCTCCTTAAATTATTATTATAATCTTGGTTTCTTTTTTCTTGTTGTTCTGATTGTCTTTGGCTTCCCTATCCTCTATATTGGTGGTTTAATCCCCTTCTTTATCCACTTTGTTTATTCCCTCTAATATACTCCTCATCTCAGATAATGTGTTCTTCATTTCTGACTGGTTCCCTTTTATAATTTCCACTTCTATTTATGTTTTTCATTTTTTTTTTATCTCTTTGTTAAAGTTCTCACTGAATTCATCTACACTTCCCCTAAGTTCTTCAAGGATCTTTATAACCAGTGTTTTGAACTCTGCATCTGTTAGATTGCTTGACTCCATTATTCTTGGATCTCTGTTCTGTTCTCTCATGTGGTTTCTGTTTCTTAGTCTTTCCATTTTGGCAGCCTTTCTGTGTCTGTTTCTATGTACTAAATAAAGCTCCTAAGTCTCCCGGTGTAATTAGCATGGCTTTGTGTAGTAGGTGTCCAGTGGCACAGTCCTGAGAGGGGTTCAGCTGCAGACCAAGTTTAGCCCGAGCCTGTGCCCCTCTGGGGCCACCTGGTAAGGTTCAGCAAGCAATCCACAGATGCTGCCTCAAGAAACTACACCAGAAAATGAGGCCAGCTGCCACCAGTGTGAGTCTTGGCGTTGCTCAGCAGGTACACCGGACTTACAGAGAACACAACTGGATGTGGCTTGAGTGTGAGTTGGGGGAGGCAGGGTTTCAGGGAATCCTCTGAGCAGAGTGACCTCTGTTATCCAGTTTGATGCTATCTCAGCTATAGTGGCTCTGAGTCCGCACACTTGGTGGTGAGAGCTCATCAGAGGAACAAAGGATACCGCCAGCACCTCTGCCCCGGAGAAAGCCTCGCCTCAGCCCTCACCCCTTGCAAGTCTTTGGTGCAATGCTCCGCCCCTCCCACCTCCCTGTAGCCCACCCAGAGCTGGTGCTCAGAGCAAGCAGATCTGTCATTGCAAAAGTTTGCTCATGGACACAGCCCCCTGAAGAGGCATCTGCAGCTGCTGCTGCCATAGCTTCTGTCCCACTCAGCCGCTTGGGGACCAGCAGCCTTCCTCTTTGCCCCCTCCCACCTTCTACTGTTGCAGGTTGACTAATTATTTCTCCCCCTAGTTGTAATGCTTCTGTTCCTCTAGATCCCAGGTGACTTTGCTTGCTGTTTGCTCTGTGTTTCTGTCACAACTTTGATTTGATCGCGAGAGATGAACAAAGCCTCTATCATCTATGCCATTTTTTCCCACCGACTGGTATATTATCTTTTTAATGTATTGCTGAATTTGGTGTGCTAAAATTTTGAAAATTTTTGTCTCTATGTGCATCGTGGAAATTGCCTATAACTTTTTGTTGTTGTTTGTAATGTCTTTGTCTGGTTTGGTATCAGGGTAATGCTGGCTTTGTAAATGAGTTTGAGAGTCTTCGTTCAATTTTTTTGGAGTAGTTTGAGGAAGATAGTTATTAATTTTTCTTTGAACGTTTTGCTAAATTTACCCATGAAGCCAGATTTGGTCCAGGAATTTTGTTTTTTGAGAGTTTTTTGATTACTGATTTGAGCTTGTAAATAGTTATCAGTCTGTTTAGATTTTCTGTTTCTTCCTTATTAGCCTTGGAAGATTGTATGTTTCTAATAATTTATTTATTTCTTCCAGATTGTCCAATTTGATGGCATATAATTATTTATTGTATTTTCTTATAGTCCTTTGTATTTCTGTTGTGTTAGTTATCACTTCTCTGTTTTCATTTCCGATTTTATTTATGTCTGCACCTATCTTCTTGTTAATGACATTGTTTATCACTTAACTGGCTGCTATTTTCAGTGTCAAAGTTAGTCTTAAAGTGTTACCTAGTAAATTGTTATTAAGGCCCTCACCATTATTAACTTTTAAACTCTTTTGTCCTTAACTTTTAACTTTAGGGTTTAAAGGTAAATTTTGAGCTTATTAAACTACTAAATCCATTATTAGAAAGTAAACCTTTTGAAGCTAGTTGTTATAGCAACCATAGTTTTATAAATATATATATTTTTCTTTTATAAAGCTATTATCTTTGGCCAAAACTACTTCTGGAAGATTTTAATCTACATTTCTGATTTATTAATTACAATTCTGTATTCCTGCTTAGAATTTTCTCAATTGCTCTTTCTGACAATAAAGTCTACACTATTACGTATATGAATACTACAGGAATTCCAAATCTTTTGCAGCGAAATTTGGAACAGCCTTAATTCAGGAGAAATAAGACAGGATGTTACCAGTCATAGGAAGTACAGAGCTTATATTAGCAGAGCTGTTGATGTACTTTCTAATCTCAGTTGTAGCCATAATTACAGCAAGGCAGCCTTTGATTTAAGGCAAAGCCCTAATTCAAAGCTTTCTTTTCTTTAACTGTGAGTATCTGCAGGAGTTTATTTATTTATATTGGTACCTGCTGCCGAGGATTTGGGACTACATAGAGATTGATGAATTCTGGTTTTAAAACCACAGAAAAACAAGCTGAAAGCAACCCGATGATTTTGTGTATGAGAAGCAATAAGAATAGTTTCCTGCTGGTTTTTTTTTTATTCTACTAATCAGTATAGTATTGGGAGCATGATAAGAAGCTTTCAAAACTCCCCACTCCTTAAACCATCATTGAACACTTAAAAAGAAGGTACAGTGCCTCAATTTGTTTTTGCTGCAGTCAAGAACAAATTGTAATAATTTAAGTCTTTTGGGGAGCATCTTTCATCCTGGAATATTAGATTATGAAATGAAAGCTAAAGGGAGTTGTGTGGGATGGTTGCCTATAAGATGTCTACAATTTATTTTGATTAAAATTGGGAAAGGGGTACTAGAAGATTCATTCTTATTCATATCATTTAATCTATATAAAAATTTGTGACTAATATCTCTTGAGAAAGCTGTAATGATTTTTAATGTAAATGAGTTTAAAGAAATTCAGAAAGGTAGAAATTTATGTAACAGCTTTAAGATAAGCTGCTCGATTTAGCTGTTTACCTTTTCTGGGAGTATACAGTAAAGGACTGGTCTGAGTTGGAAATAGTAGTGAGAAAGGGAGACGACTAGTTGTAATCTATTCCCAATTTTATCATTGCCCAGCTCTGTGATTTGGGGCAATCACTTATATTTATATGTCTCATCATTTGAAATGGTAAAATAATGAGTGTAGATTTAGATTATGCCTTATCTAAGTTTCTTTATAGAAATAGCATCATATGAGGAAGTTGTCCAATGCACATGCCTCACCAAAAATAAGAGCAAGATTAAAGAGTATTCCAGTTAAAAAGAATCTATATGTTTGGTATTTCCAGAGGTAGGACATGGGCTCAGCATACAGGGTTGGGGGTGGGGGTGTCTAATTTATTATTATTTTTCACTCAGGAATCTGAGCTAAGAGACAAGGAGAGAAATTCAAAGTTAATGGGGTTGCTTTAGCAGAAAGAACAGTGCTCTCATGATAAGGCATGCACACAAATGATCTTGGAGTCAACCTTCTAGGTGGGCCAAGGTAGCTAACTACTAGCAAGCAACTAGAGCAGAAGTGCATCCTGAAAATAACTTCCCAATGCTATACTAAGTCCTCACTTAATGTTGTCAATAGGTTTTGCGACTCTAGGTGAAACGACATATAACGAAACCAATTTTTCCATAGGTTAATGGATATAAACAAGTGTTAAAGTTACTATAGCATCTCATCTATGTCATGATGAAACCATGTTATTCAAGGACTTGCTGTATTTGGATGAGAGTCAATGCACTGAACTCAATCAATCACACCTTCATTTTAAAATGCAAGAAAAGAAGAATTGGTCATGTTCAGTGATAATTGATTAGGAGGAATTCTTCTTCTTATTTTTTGGTAATTATTTTTGAGTGTAGTCATTTCTGAATCCTAATATGCAGTGGAAATATTGGCAGCTACTACACACATTCCCCCGCCTCCCCGATGGTGTTGGTGTTTCTTCTCTTACGAATAGTTCTTAAGTCCTGAAATATGGCAGGCTTGGCTCTAAAAGGGAGAGTCCTGAAACACTTAATCTTAATTTCTATACTCACAGCATATATTTACAAAATCCAGAGTTGCAATATGCAGCAAATTCAGAGTTGGCTACTTGTTAGGTTGTTGTTAGTTTACTGAATATTTATGAAAATAAAATTTTGTAACAACTACTGATTACACAGTAAAGATATGATAGCTTGGGGATGTTGAAATGTCCTTATGCTGGGATTCTTGAGGATTCAGGCACAATGAGGAAAAATTTAACTTGTAAAGACTTGGCCTCACTTGTTAGAGAACAATACATTTTCTTTTATATTGCAGCTATTGTGAAAACACTTCTGAATAATAAAATTATACATCAGAATACCATTAGGTAAATGGGAACATATTTAATTTACCTAAATAATCCATCTTTCTTCAATTCTATCCCTTTTTGCTTGCTTACTTCTAGTTTGTTTGTTTGTTGCTTTAACTTATTTTAGATTCTATTTGCCCAGTGTTTACTTGTGTTTGAAAGGCTGAGTTGAAGATATTTTTAATCATTTCCATTCCCTGGATGGAAGGTGAAATAAGAGAGCTTGGAAGGTCTTCGCTGTGCCTCTTTCCTCTTCACTCGTCCTCTGCTCAGCTTGCCCTCTCCTTCTTTTTTTAAGAAAACAATTACGTTTATTTTTTTATGAAACTTAAAAAAAAATTTTTATTGTCCTAAGCACACTTAATTGTGTTAGGTTATAGAGAAAGCCACTTAGAGTTTTGCCTCCAGCTGATAAAAGCCTATTATCTTGTGAGCTGGAAGAGTTTTCTCTACTTGTTTTATACCTGATTAGTTGTCCAATTAAGCTTAGCAAGAAAAAAAAAAACTAATATAAGGGATTGATATTTTCGTTTTCTTTAAGCATATTATATAATTCAATCGAATTTAAACACTTAAAAATTTTTATTTCTGTGGTTGGCAGTCTAGAATGGTACATTGAGTTGGAGGTAAGCAGATCTGAGTTTTAATTCTCAGCATGCTTCTTACTAGCTGCCTACATTATTTCACTCTCCTCAGCCTCAGTGAAAAATAAGTTCTATGGGGTGCTTAAGAGTATGGGCTTTGATCTCCCATTGCCTGCATCCATGTCCTAGCTTTGTCACTTAGCTGAGTTTTTCTGTGACTCAGTTTTATCAACTGTAAAATGGGATAGTAATAGAACTATTTCATAGAGTTGTGAAAACTGAATGAGTTAATGATAAGAAAGCACTTTAAAGCAGACACTGGCACACAGTAAGCTCTCAGCAAATGTTAGCTATTACTCATAAGACTGTTGCAAGAGTTAAAGGAAACACTTCACATGAAATTCCTGAAGGTATTCAACAATCATCAGTTCCTTTTCTCCATTTCCATAATCTTTACTAAATTGTTTCCTGCATTTAATATTTTTTTAGTACAGATACTTGCTAACCTGGCTTCTATATTTTAAGCTTTTGTCATTTGCATTGCACTCTGTACCCTATTTGTAATAACTGTTATAGCATGGTAACCTTCTTACCATGTTATTCCAGGTTGGGTGGCTGACTTTTGGTGGAAATTTTTAGTGCTCACTAAAAGGCATATGCTGTACCAGACTTTAAAATATCCTAACCATCTGTACCCTCTGTAGCTTTCACTTTATTTGAAGGCTTACCCGATTGGACAACACTGACTTAGCATTTGATGAGAGCAAAACTCAGAAAGAGAAACTAAAGAATGAATCAATTGGGGAGCATTTGAGATCTCATTCCCTGGCATATGTCATCAGTATGGCTCAAATAAGCTCATAAAAATTCTCAAAAAAAAAAAAAAAAAAAAAAGAATTAACTGGAAGACAAATGGGCTAGGAAAAATATATAGGGATGGCTTAGCTTAGAATTAGCTTAGCTGCAGCCTATGGCAAGTGCTGCTGGGCCCAGATACAGCTTTACAATTCTTTTCAACCCAATTATCCGTGAATCTGCAACCACCACTTTGACATTCCGAGTTGTCAGCCATGTGTTAACTGGTGATAAGATGGTATGGTCACTTTTGCTTATCTGGATTGGGTAAACGTCACCTTTTAGAAATTCCAAAGATAGTCTTTTTGGATTAGAAGTTTATTTTCCCTAGGAAAATGTTGAAGGTTTTGTGCATATGCAAAGGAATGATTTAGGCAAATAATATGTAAATGTCAATTAACTCATTTTATCTGTATGTTCCTTTGACATAAAAAAACTGTTAAACTATCTTATTTTTGTGAGAATAAAGTATCTCTCATTTTAAGCTGTAACTATTTTTTAATTAGTTATACTGGGTCCGTCTGTACTTCTTTATCCAGTGAAGTCAACGAGGATCATATATGGTAGAGCCCATAAAATCTTGATACAATTCATTTAGAAATAAATTATTTTACCACTGTTTTCAGATAATCTTATGTTTTAGAAAATTGGATAGGATAGTCCTAGTGGCCTGTATGAAGGAAACAGTTTCCGCTTTATAGCACATCTCATTATTTGTACCAAAACATGGTGGACAGAAGTCATACACAATGACTGAACTGTATTTTTAAAAATTATTTTATTTCACTTTTTTCCTAAAAAAATATTTCTTAAAGTTGCTGCTATGTTAATGTTCCCTAAGCAACCTGAAAATAAAAGGACAGATGGGTCTTTTTACTACCAAGTGCACACGACTCTTCGTAATTCTAGGAGTCCCTCAGCTTGCATGGCTTCCTTTATTACTTCCTTTCATTTTAGACAGCTTAGGTGGTCCTGACCAGAGGATGAGCACAAATATGAGAGGCCCCAATCCAAAAGCAAGACTAGACAGGTGGAAGCTGAGGTACAAGGAATGTCTTAGAAGAGCAGTCCCTAACCTTTTTGGCACCAAGGATCGGTGCTCCTATGGGAATCTAGTGCCTGATGATATTAGGTGGAGCTGAGGCGGTGATTCTAGTGCTGGGGAGCGGCTGCAAACACAGATGAAGCTTTGCTGGCTTGCCCAATGCTCACCTCCTGCTGCGTGGCCCGGTTCCTAACAGGCCACGGACTGCTACTGGTCTGCAATCGGGAGTTGGGGAGATATATTTAGAAGAGATATATTTCATGTAACTAACAAAAAAAAGTTAAGCAACTCATTCCCAGCACAAGTGAGTCTATGCTCTTCAACCAAGGGGCTACCCGGCCCTGCATGTTCTCACCGCCACCACAGATGATCTAGTGTCTAGAAGCTTCACTTCTGGAAAGACTGAGTTAATTATTCTTAGGTTTGTCCTCCTTCTATCCATCATTCATCACCCCTCTCCCAGCTCACCCCAACCACTCCCAGCATTTTAGAAAATAGTTTTTTACATGAGAAACTTGCAAGGCATGACTGAAAATAAAGGGTGAATTCAGCCTTTACACACTACACACACCACCTTCAGATCCCTCAATGTAACATGCTTGCTCGTGCCTTGCATGTTCTTTGTCCTCTCTGTGAAATTTCTTTTCCCTTCTATTTGTTGCCAAACTTTTGCTTGTCTTTCAAGACTCTCAGGTCATGCTACTTCCTTGAAGAAGCTTCTCCTGGACTGTCCTTTATATTCTGCGAGAAATAAGTTCTATACTTTTGACTTCTATAATATCTTGCACATAATGCCACTATTTTGTGGCAGACATCTGTCACTAGGATACAAAGTCGCCTTTGTAACCCTAAGACTAAGTAGTGTTTAGTACACAGTTCTTTCTCAATAAAGTTTGTGAGTGGAGATTACATACTAAATTGTCAACTCTGCATGAAAATGCAAGTTCTGTTCTAGAGACATGAGTGAGGTAGAGTTGTGAGGTTAACTATTATAGAGTTATGTATTGTAATTACTGACAAAGTTGCTTTGGAAAACATCAGCCATTCCGCTTCCTTCCAGTAATACCTTGTCTGTAATTTGTCCTTCTTCTCCTAGCATAGCACTCCTGGCAACAACAATGGCGTAATGCAGATACCCTGGCTGCAAACAGGTGTGGTTGGTAATGGATGGAATTGGATTTGGAACTATCTCAAAGATTTACTTTGGATGCTTTTTGATGTTTCAAGCTCTTGGTTTTGGCAAGCCTGTCACTTGCCAATTGTCAAATCGGTTGAGTCATTAGTCTGGCCTTGTCATCTAGGAGCCTCCAAATGATTGATATGGGCCTACTACACTTCTTGATGGGATGATTAAGTGTCCACTCAGCTCTATCTAACTGGTTTTATCAAAAAGTAAAATAAAATAGTTTGGCATTTATTCCTTTTTTTTTTTTTTTTACCTATGAAAACAGCAAGCTGGGAAAATACATTTGAAAAAGCTGTTTACTTTCTAATGTTCAATCCCTAAAGGATAAATTTCCTATTGGCAAAACTGAACCATGTAATTTTTTTCAGGCTAACAAAATAATTTGCATTTGTCTGCTGTGCACAGTGATTTTGCATATATTTTCCTTTCTCCTTCACAACAACCTCATGTAGTTAAAAGGATAAGGCATTATTATCTTCATGTTATAGGTAAATATCTCGAAACTCAGAAATTGTTTTAATGACATATTCAGTTTCTCTATGATATTTATCTCCTGCCACACTGTGCTATCAAACATTCTATTGTATAAAAGGGATGTCTGAATATTGCATCCACCTCTATGTTATTCTCCCATCCCGAGTCTATTTCTAAAGCATATATCTTTTGACAAACCTAATTGCCAAAATGATGTGATCCTTTAGGTGAACCTGTGAGGGAGGGGAATTAGCAAGCCTGGATCATCCCATCCCAGAGTAGGGAACCTGTCTCCAAAGGTCAGATGGAAGTGATAACTCAATCCCAGAACTGATGAGAAATCTGAGACATTCCCTACTTGTCTATACAAATGGTTTCTTTCAAAGACAAGGTGTTTATTGTCTCCAATATAATGTGGCTCTTGGATGCTATCCAGTCAGCAAAGTAGAAACTCACATTTGGCAAGGTGAACCCAGCCATGGTTTCCTGGTGTGTTGAATCAATAGGAAATGACTTTGGAAAAATACAGCAACAGCAGCAACAAATGGCTTTGAACTTTTGCAGCCAAGCACTGTATAAAGTGAACTGCCAAGAGTTTCCCCTGTGATATCCTTTCTTGGTTGATAACATATGACTTCAAACGTTTGCCCCTTATATACTATATGGCCTTCATTCTTCAGAAATGATTAAACCAAAATTCTTTCTGGAGATGAAAATTTATCCCTAAAGGTCTAAGGACCTTTAGTTTTCTTTATTCTTGCCCAATCAGGTTCTGTATCCTGATGACATTGTCAGCTTCTGGGCTCCCATTTCCATCACTATTTTTTCTCTGTGCTCTGTTTTCTGTTTCTTTCTGTTTTAAATATCAAGATAAAGCTCAAAAAATAATTACCATGTGATTCCTCACTTTATGGGAAGCTGGGCTGTCAGTGAGGAGAAGTGGGTGGGCATGGTGGGAAGGTGAAGGACTGATTGAATAGACTCGCGAGCAGCAGGATTTGGGGGTGACAGCTCGGAGCATGGGGAACTGGCGAAGAGGAATCCTGAGGGCTGGAACATCATCCTGTGGCAATTGATGGTGGGGTTAGAAGGAGTCAGTTTATTGCTGTTGGTAGTTTCCTCTTTCATGTGTTTCACCATTTTGGTTTTGAGGTGGTAATATTTTGATTTGGTGAATATTTTATAATGAAAAAGAGTTGGAGTATAACAAGTAGTAGCAATGTGCTGGGATTCTCTCTCATGTACATGCAAACTGCTGTGTCTAATAAGCTTTCTTCTTGTTGCTTAGACACATCTGGACAATACTGGAAAAGACTTCAAAGTCACAGGCACATTTCTGATGGACTCTGCTTCATTTTTGGATTATAAAGGTTAAGTTGTCAGGCAAAACTAAATAGAATAAACCAAGCTTTAGACACTCTCATACTTTTTCACTTTTTTTGTCTCTTTTTTTTTTCTACTGGCTGAAAGAATATGAGTATTTTAAAACTTAGTCTAGACTCAGCTAAAAGCAAGTGACAGAAGGACATTTGACTTTGGTTGGTGAACACGCAATGCAATATACAAATAACATTTTACTGAATTGTACACTTGAAACCTATATAATTTTATCAACCAACATCGCCATAATAAATTTAATTTAAAAAACTAAAAAAAAAAAACCCCACCCCGAGTAATGTCAAATTGTCTTGCCAAACAAGATATGTTTGTATTTCCTCAACGTGGATAATTATGATGACAGAGAATATTTATTTAGCACTTACTATCTTGCAGGCTCAAAGGGCAATCTATTACATAGATGTATTGCATACATTATTTCATTTACTGCCCTCAATAATCTGAGGGTAACAATTACTACTAATTTAAAGATGAAAAACTGGACGTTTAGAAAGACTAACCTGCTTAACAGTATCCAGCAATTTAGCGGTGGAGCTAGAAGTTGAACACTGGTCTGTTATTTCAAAGCTTATAGTCTTCTTCTATATACACGAGATGTTTTTGTTATGGTTGTTTTTCTTTTTCCTGAGGGGTGTGACCAGTAAAATAATATTCTGCAAAAAAGAGAGTTATTAGTGTATTAGGCAGGTTTATCCAAACTCTGAGTTGACTGCCAAAGTGTACAAAGTAGGACTTTAGGTTATGGTCCATTTCTATGCAAGCCTCAGAGAAGTCCTCCCATTATCAAATATAATGCAGGCTGACCATTACACTTCTTATTCTATTCCAGGATTATTTATTTCAGATGATTAAGGTTATTATAATTGCATGTCTGTAACCATTAACATGTTTCATTTGCCTATTGTGATGATTTAAAAACAAGATCCAGAGGGTTCCATGATTAATTCTTGATATCTGAAAGAATCAAATTAAAAATGGGACTAAACACCTACAATACCAGGTACCGCACTAACTGCTTTACATGCCATCTGATTTTAATCCTCACTAAAATGATGAAGAATGGGTGGGATTTTAACTTTACCCATGAAAAAATCGAGGCTCAGAGAAATTGAATAACTTGATCAAGACAATTTAACAAGTTGTAGAATCAGATTTAGAATCAGCTGAACACAACCCATTTGATCAATTCCATAAATTTTCACTGAGCATCAACTCTGCCAGGCATAGAGATGTGGACAGAAATTCAACAGAGCACAAGACAAGCATGGCCTTGTGGATCTAAGGAGCCAGGACGATTCAACTTCTCTGTGTGCTGAATGCCTTCAGCAATGGCAACAAATCACTGTGTATATGTTTATAGTTTATATTTCTATTCTTCGAGCCTACCATTTATAATCATTGTATGGAAAAAACACACTTCTTTAGTAATACCGTGTTCATATTACTGTCACTGAGCTCAACATGTTATTCTTGATATAATTACAGACTTTCTGATGGAACATAATTTACTATGGACAGGACAGAATAGGGGTAAATGATAACTTTTTCTTACCAAAAGAAAAGAAAAGAAACAAAAAAAGAAAAGAAAAGAAGAGAAAAAAAAAAAACAACAGCTAAAACACGACAACAGCAACAACAATAAAACAAATTCCAGAGTGAATTTAAGCAACACTCTCCTCAAAAGCATTTTCAACTTCCAGTCCCAACTCATAACATTTTAAAAAACTCATCAGTAAATCTGTCCTTGGAAAGTGTATTTCTCTCTCTTGAATATCGATAAAGAGATCTTAAGTCAGATGGTAACTGCTCTAACTTGGGAAGAAAATGCCAAGAGAATTCCACTTTGACCGTCCTTGAGGTTGTCATTTTAAATTGCTATTTTTGTTACATATCTCTTCCCATTTCTAAATTTAAGCTGAAACTTTATGCTAAGAAGCTGCCACTTTTATCCCATGATAATAAAAAAATTTTCTCTCTAAACCTTGTAAAAGAAGTCTAAAGATTTCTGGTACTCCTAACAGAGATATATACTTCAAAATCCAGATTTCTTTGGATTTCTATCCTTATGGAACATCTTATTTTTCCACTCACCCTCCCTCTACCTTCCATTTTGTATGTTTTTGCTTTAACCACAACTCCTTGCAGCTTGTTTTTGATTGAAACCGGAGACTAGATTACTGTTACAAAATTAAAAAGCACAGACCTGCTGAATGAACTACCTTAAGGAATATTTGAAGAAAGTCCATGTATTTACAGTCACCTCTATAATTTAGGACTTAAATGAACACTGCTTATAAAGCAGATAAATACATTTAAATACAAATTTAGCTATTTCTAATAATATTACTATCAAAACAACTACTATACATACCATGTGTCAGCTAACGTCTGTGAACTAAACGCTTTCCATACATTAGATTCTACTAACGCTCAACACAACCTGTGCATCAACTTTAAATAAATATGTCTTATTTTCAGAAAAGAGTACTGTCTTGATCAAGGTCATATAACTTTTAAGTGTCATAGGGAGGATTCAAAGACAGATTTATCCAATTCCAGAATCCGAGCTAGCCTTCTTCTCTTATTAACCTTTAATATCTAGCGGTTATTTATTTAGCAGTTACTATGTGTAATATGCTGAGAATATATTGGGAAGAGCAGCTTTATCTTCGAGTTCTTAGAGCATGCGGGTCATCTGGGGGGGAAAACCACACGAATAGGCAATGAAGAGTGATGGATGTACTCTGTGGAGGTAGCATGTGCTACTGAAGTATAGAGAAATGTTCTGCTCATGGGACATGGGCAAAGAACAGAAAATATTGCCCAGCAACTAGTATGTAGTTGAGACTAAAAGAACAAGTGGAAGTTGGTCAGAGATGGAAGGATTGGAAATCAAAGTGGAGGGTAAGTCCAAGCAGAAATAAGAGCAGGCACAGAGACCCAGACAGACACAGGGAGAGAAGGTAGGGGGCTCCATAGGACAGGGGCTTGAGCTGGGGCTGGAGAGGATTAAGAAGGACCATATATGCTAGGACTACCTGACGTCAAGGAAGATTTCTCTGACTATAAACTGGCCTCTGCAATATATGGGATCACCTGTGTCATTGGATCGCCTCATCCTCCCAGTGATTAGATTCTCCAAACAGAGGGTTAAAGCTCCATCTCTCATTGAAAGCATTTACTCTCAGTTGCTGCTCTTTAATTCTGCCTCTTGCTTGCTCTACTCTTTGTAACCATGTGTTTCTCTTGATTATCACCTTATTCATGGGAATGAAAATGGGGACACTTGGCCCTGAGAATGCTGAATGCCTAACAGTAGTGCTTCTTGAATGTCAGTGTTAATGCTAATAATGTGAAATTTTGACACTGGCCTCCTGTACACTTTTCAGTGCCTGCTTCTACTCCCTCTGCTATCACTCTCTAATTACATTTTTTTTTTTTTACAAAAAATCAAGAAACATTATGAAATACAGGCTGTTAAGGAAGTCACTAAACAAGATTAAGTTGGATTATGTTGCTTAATTTCCATAATGCCTGGTGGCTATTCAAATAAGTACTTCCCCCCGCCCCCTACCACCACGATATTTACTTTTTAGCCGATGGGATATACTTGTTTCAATATTATTTATATTTTTAAGAGGTATACTCTGTTTTCTCCCAGGTGAATCTGCAAGGAAGAAAAGTTATTATTCAAGACATTAGCCTATGGTTACAGGTAGAAATGATCAAGTTGACCAATGAGAGAACAAATTCCATGATTTTTCAATGTTAATTGCTGGTGGTGCTATTGTTTGAAACACAGATGATCACTTTTCAATATATAATCCATTTGACCCCAGAGAGCACTGAGAATTTTGATAGAATCTTATTTCATAAACATTTGTCTCTGTTTTAAAATAAGCATTTATCTAGCACTGTCATCTTCATTAATCTCTTCATGAATAGTGCCGGTAAAGAAAGAACTGTTATTCCCATTTTACAGAAATGGAAAGTGAGAGTCAGAATGGAAGAAACTTTTTATAAATATTTTAGCATGTTATTAGGCCTTAAAATTTCCACTTTGTTATTAAGCTTATTGAATTTTCTTATTGACTGAGTTGTGCTGTGTCTTCCTAAATGAGCATAGCAGATTCGAAGGAGGGCAGTATATTTAGAGTTTTGGGTTAACATTTCTGTCATACATTACTCAATTCCAGTAAAGCCCTCTACTTGAAAACCTTGTTTTCTATTGTTTTTGTCTTTTCGAAGATTACATTCTAAAGGCTGGAAGAGAATAAAATATCTCTGACTCTAGTTCTCTTGTGTTAAATAAAGAAAAAACAGTCCTTTTTTCTCCTTTTATAAATTAAAAAAAATAACTCACATGTAAGGCTATTCATGACAGAGGCAAAAATGAATAGTACCCAATGCTCATGCTAAAGAATTCTGGTATTACAAGGAAGGGAAGATCCACAAGTAGCTATATGGTAATGTAATATTAACAATCACTTAAATGTATTGAGTACTCACTGGATTTCAGGCACTTTGCATACATTATTTTAATTAATCCTCACATTACTCCTCTGAAGAAGGCAGTATTATTACCCTCATTGTAAATATGAGAAAACTAAGGCTTCAGGAGGTTGAATAATTTGTCCAAAGACATGTGACCAGGAAAGCAGAGCCAGGTCTCAAAATCCTATGGTTTGACTCTCAAACCAATGAGTCTTTCTCCTTTGCTTTCCCTTTTAACAATTGTTTAGCTATTCATGGGCAATAAGTTTTAGAATTAATTTGTCAATTCGCCCAAAATATCTTGATGGTATTTTATTTGCAATGCCATTTCTTTAAAGATAAATTGAAGGAAATAGGACATCTTGATAATAAGATGTTTCATTCAAGACCAATGGAGTGAGTAGCTATTTAGTCAGATGTTCTTTTAGATTGCTTAATAAAGATTTGCTTTTTCTTGATAAAAGCCATGTGCATTCTTTGTTAGGTTAATTTCTAGTTACTTTATAATCTTTATTGCTATTTAAATTGTCTTTTATTTTGCTTTTATTTCTTATTTTATTTCTGGTATAAAAATGTGGATTTTTAAGTTGATCTTGTATTTAACAAACTTGTTTATCAATCTTAGCTACATCTAGTAGTTTGGACTTGCAAATTATGACAGTTCTGTCCCTTCCTTTCCAATCCTAATACTTCTCCAAATCAGTGTTTAACAGTGGAGGTAACAGTGAGCATAACTGTTTTCTAATCTGAAAGGAAATAAATCTCAAAGAGATATTTTATGCGATTTTTAGACAGGACTAATTAAGTTAAGGATTAATTCTGAGTTTTATATCTTTGTTTTCTTTTTAAATCATAGAATATTTTAAATCAAGTAAATCGTGTGATTTTTCTCTTTCTGGAGATGTGATGACTGATAGATTTTCTATTATTAAATCATATTTTCATGATTGAATAAAAGTGGAGAGTTTTAGATAATTCTTATTTTATCATAGTTATTTATTTTTATTAATATTCATTTGGCTATGTCTAGGTAATATTTTATCTACAAATTTTATATCAATGTTAATAAGCAATTTTGGTGTATATTTATTTTCTCATTTTTTATTAAAAATTATTGGGGTGACATTGATTAACAAAATCAAATTCCAAGTGTATTATTCAACAGTAAGTGGCATTGTATATTCACCACCCAGAGTTAGATTTCCTTCTGTTACCAACTATTTGACCTCCTTTACCCCCAGCTACCTCCCCGCTCTCCCCTTCCGTCTGGTAACCATTAATTCACTGAGACTCTCTCATTATAGAGTCTCACTTGGTTCTGCAGTCAAGGTTGAACTAGTCTCTTATGTTGAATGGGTAGCTTTCCCTCTTTTTTTGGCTTTTTGGAACAATCTGAATGGGTTAAGACTGAGCTAGTCTTTTGTTGAATTATCCAAAACATCATGGCCTTTATTAAAGAAAAACTAAGTTCACCTGAGCTCATTGCAGTAAAGGAGAATGCCACTGTGACAGAATCTTGGTGTTTCAGAGGTGAAGTCAGAGGTGGGATATTTATAGGGTTTGAGGATCTAGGTTGATGTGGTATAAGATGAGTTTTTCAGGAAGGGAAACTGATTGAGATTGGGCAAAGTTTGTGATATAGTTTAGATTTGGCGGACGCAGTGAGGCAAGGGCCTTGAAATGAGTCTTCATAAGTAATCTGTTGATGAGTAACCTATTGACTCACATGAGAGCACTTTTTTCTCTAATAACTTGATATGCAGGAATTTCCTGAAGGAAATAGCTCACTGAGAAGACAACATTTGAGCAAAGACCATAAAAACATAAAGATATATGGATGTCTAGCAGAAAATCATTCCAGGCAGTGGGAACAAGTACAAAGGCCCTGAGCTAGGAGGAATGTGTGTGGAGTAGCGGGAAGCTGGTGTGGAAATAGTATCAGAGCATAAATGGGAGAACTGAGCCATAGAGAACATTGCAAGGACTTGGAGGTTTACTCTGAGAGATATAGTAAACTATTGGGGATTTTCGAGGGGAAAAATAATATGATCTAACTTAGATTTTAAAAGGATTACAGAGGCTGTTGTGATGAGAGTAGGGCAGTGAGTCAGGATGCTATTGCAATACTTCAGATGAGAGAAAATATAATGGTTTCTCAGATGAGAGTGGAATCAGGATATATTTTGAAGGTAAAACAGACAAATTTTGCTGATATATTGAATGTGTGTTGTGAGAGAAAAAGAGAAGTAAAGGAAGCAACAAAAGCTTTGGCCCGAGATAATGGAAGAATATAGTTGATATTTACTGGGAAGGGAAAGGCTCTTGAAAGGCTCTTGAAAGGCTCTTGAAATGGTTTTGGAGCTGTAGACAAAAGAGTTTAATTTTGAGCAAATTGATGCGAGGTGCCTTTTACCTACCCAAGTAAAGATGTCAGTAGGTAGTCAGAGATATGAGAGTGGAGCTCCAGGGAGAGGTTTGAGGTAGAAATAGAAATTTGAAGTTCTTAGCAAATAGGCGGTATATATATAAAGTCATGAGACTAGATGAAATCAACTTGGGAACAAGAATGGATAAGGAAGCTCTGACATGGGCACTAAGCTACCAATGTTTAAATGATAGAGGGAGAAAGAGGCACCAGCAAAGTATATTGAAAGGAAGAGCCAAGGCTATATGAAAGGAAAGCTAGGAGAAAAAGTGGTGTCTTGTAAGCCAAGGGACTTAATTGCTTCAAGGAAGAAAGAGGATGGATCACATTTGGATCACCTCACATAACACTGTGGAAGTAATTGGGGCCTTGAAAAGAACAGTTTGGGTGCACGGTGGGGTGAAAATCTGATTGAAGAAGAGTGAGGAAAAGAAGGAAATAAGAGGCGGGGAGCATAGACCATCCTTTTGGGGAATTTTGCCGAAAGGGCCAAAGAGGAGATGAAGCTAATGAGGGAAGGTCATTAAATTTTATATGCTAATGGAATGATTTAATGGACAGAGAATAAATTATGATGAGTGATATCAGTTTATCTTTTCTTCCCATAATTCTCTCGCTTTTGCTTTGTCTATTTTATATACACACATTTATGTCTATAACTATTATAAATATATTATACTATGTAATATATTAATATATTTATATAATTATATACACAATATTTTAAATTTACTCTTCTTCAAGTATTGAGTATACAGTTCTTTTGGTGCTTTTCATGACTTGTGTTTATTTTTAATATTGTTACCACAGCTGTCTTTTAATTCAAATTTACCTGAAATATCTTCATTTATACTTTTATTTTAAATCTTTCTGTATTATTTTACTTTTAAATTTATGTCTTATAGATAACATACTGTGGCTTCTTATTTTTTAGTCTAATTTGAGTGTCATTATTTTAATTTGTGAATTTCATTCACTTAAATTATTTTAATTATTACATTAATTCTTATTTTTAATCTTATTTGATAATTGCTTATTTATTATATATTTTTTTCCACATTTCATTGAATAGGTGAATTTTTCTTGTATAATTGTAAATTATATAGTCTTTGTATTTTTTGAGTGGTTTTCCCTAAGGTATGAAGGACGATACATATATTTATTTCTTTCCCTAAATAAGGCATGTCCTTGGCATGCTCTTACTGCCTTTCTTCTGTTTCCATGCTCAGGTACACACACACACACACACACACACACATTATGTTAGTATCACTTAAATTTTGACTTTTCTAGGTTTTACGGATATGATTTCTTTGTTGTGTGTATGTTTTGGTCTTCTACTTCTTGTTTGGTAATTGTTTATTTGTATCATACTCTAAAAAAGATTTTGTAGTAGTCCCACCTTATCCATGTAGGATATGTTCCAAGGGCCCCAGTGGATGCCTGAAGCTGCAGATAGTATCAAACTCTTTATATACTGTGTTTTCCTCTAACACATACAGATCTATGATAAAGTTTAATTTATAAATTAGGCACAGTAAGAGATTAACAATAATAACTAATAATAAAAAAATTATAACAATATACCACAATAAAAGTTATGAGATCTCTCTCTCGGCAAACTAGCATGAACTTTTTTTTCCTTTCTCTCAGTTTCAAAGACAGAAGATTTATCCTTATTGCAGACTAAGCAACCTCAGCATACAATTTTTTTTCTTTCCTTATTATGTCGAGAACTTTCACCTTTTTATTTAAAGGAAATATTTTATAGCTTCTCTTCGGCATATTTGAATTGCCAACATTACTACACTTGTGCTTTGGGGCCATTATTAAGTAAAGGAAGAATTACTTGAACAGAAGCAGTGTAACACCGAGACAGTTGATCTGATGGAAACAGCACGGAGATGCTGGAAAAGGGATAATGCACATCTTAGGCGAGACAGAGCGAGATGGTACGAAATTTTATCATTCTACTATGAAGGGTATGTAGTTTAAACCTCAGGAATTGTTTATTTCTAAAAATTTCCACTTAATATTTTTGGATCACGGTTGAACGTGGCTAACGAAAACCATGGAAAGTGAAACTATAGATAAGGGGAGACTACTGTAATTTGTGTTCTCATACTTCTCATCTTATAAAAAATTTACATTGATTTCTTATTTTTCATGAGTGCTTCCTTCAAGAACGTTTAAAAATGAGTTTTTGTATAGTAAATTTTCTGAGGCCTTCTATATTTGAACATATCTTTATTTCACTCATTTAAAAATTAATATTTTAGTAGGATATATTCTAAGTTAAAATATTCAGTCCTTTCACAGTGTGAAAATATTACTTCATTGTCTTATTACTTCCAGTGCTCCTGGCATGTGATATCAATTTATTATTGTCCTTTTTTAGGTTATCTACTCTTCCTCTCTAGGAGACAGCTTATAGAATTTTCACTTTGGTTTTGATGTCTTATAATTTACGATAGTTTATACATGAATTTTTGATTCTGTTCGGCAGTCTTTATTTTAGATATTGGAAAAATAAGATGAGGTTTGGCTGCATAAACATAACGCCAAATATATTAACTTGCATGAACGATTTTTTATGTTTGCCTACTTACCATACAGGAAATAAAGATATCTATCCACTTGTTGATTCTTGTTATGTTAGGTTCTGTGCAAAGAGTTTTGCATGCATTAGTTTTTAACTATTACAACAACTTTACGAAATGATACTATTGTTGTTGCCATTTTTAGGAGATAAGGAATTGAAATTTAAACCACTTGTGTAACTTGCCGAAGATCATTTAGCTAAGAAATGGTAAAGCTAAGGCAGGATCTAATCCCAGGTTGTTTAACGCAAGATCTTTCTCAAATTACTTTGTTGCCTTGTATGTCTAGTTATATGCACATTGTGATAAAATTTTCCAACTTAATTGTTGAGTACTCTCAATATGTGTGGTTTAATTTAGTATTTTTGTTTGTTTAAGGAGAAATTTTATTTAACTACAGCTACAAGTAAATTACTTTTAGAAAGGCGAGGGAGGGAGAGATATAGTTTTCATACAAATTGCTTTGAGAATAATTTAATAATTTGGTACAATTGTGATGATAACTCGATATCTGCAATGTCTGTTAGAACAGAGAATGGCCGTGCAAATGAAATGGTTTAGAGGCACTATTTGCTCATTGCTCTTTTCTCTTTCCTCTACAAACTGTCATCTCCTGGTTACTGCTGAAATAATCTCACTATTAGTAAAACAAATGTAAGATCCACATTTGAAAGAAGAAAGATTACTAAGAGCTGTGGGCAGGGTTCTAAACCTCTCTGTCTTTGTCAATAAAAGTACACATTTGTCATCCATATGTCCTCTTAACTATTTTTTCCAATGTTGTTCCTCAATGTCTGGGTCTGATAACAAGCTAAAAAGGCAGCCTGTAGTATAAGAATCAAATTGATACAGGTGGCTGGAGATGCTGGAGTGGTGGTGAGAAGAATTTAAATGTTGATTCTAGGATCACTTTCTTCACATATAATTTCTCAGAGGTCAAATTATAATCTTCAAAAAATACATGTGATTTGGGTTTCAAATAAAAACAAGTGCTGTTTTAGTTCTTTTATTAGCCAATCACTTTTACCATTTCTCTCTTTAACTTTTTACTAATTCTGGATTGAATTTGAAAGTGTCAATGATGGGGCAAATTTTTGACTGTAACAGATAACACTCGTGGATGAGGGAGCTATTTCTTCTGTATTCCTTTTAACTTCCACATTTCTGAATCTCCTATTGGCTTGAGACAAATTTTATTTTATTTATAGGTGTTCACTTGTGAAAAAAAGAAAAGAAAGGAAAGACTCCTGTGTCCTAAAAGTGGCTTAATGGTATTCAAATGGTACTAGCTGCTGTGATTATAATTTTTATAGTTAAACCTGTCATAATATTAAGTATCATTTATTGAGATGTACTAAGAATTTGGAAAACACTATTTATGATCCTCTCAATAATCTGTGAAGTAAATGTTATTATCCTCACTTTACAGATGAGCAAACTAAAGGAAATTTCCCAAGGGCATCCAGCTATAAATGTCAGAGCTAGGATTCAAATCAAGATATACCTTCTATGCACATGTCCCTCTCACATCACTACCTCTTCATCACCTCATCCACAATATAATGCATCTTTACCTGTCTTTCTTGTGCTGATTAATTGTCTTTATCAAACTCCCTTTGGTCTTTTTCTCTTGGTACCATCTCAGTAATTGCCTTGGTTATCAGTAGTTTAAGTGAAATTTCGGGCCAAAGACTTGTATTTTTATTTTTACAGTACATTTAATATTCGATAGTTATCTAAATAAAACATTTCTCTGCTCAATAACTTTGAGCAAATTTAGACTTGTATCAATTTACTATTGGATTGGAGGTGGGAGAACAGGAATCATGTGTAAACATAAAGAAAAACTATTTATTTACTTTTGTATGTTTTAGGTTCTTTTTCTTTGACATAACTGAATCTAGTAAAAGAATTATGCCTTCAAAACTATATAACTCATTGATGAACTGCTACCAAAAGACAACTATAGATTCAATTCAGTTAGGAGGCCACCTTTCTATCTAGCTGAAACATATGATGTATTTTCTCTTCTACTATTACACAATACCTGTAATGAGTAGTTCCCTAGAATTTCTACAGTGCAAAGGCTAATTTATAGCTAAATAAGATAATATGATTTATAAAACCAAGGATGTCTGTCTATTGATTCACTGTCCAACATGGTAGTCATGTGATATAGGAGGCTATTTAAATTAAAATTTAAATCAGTTAAAATGAAATAAAATTAAAAAATGACAGTCTGTCATGCTAACTCTATTTCAAGTGCTTAATAGCCACATATGACTAGTGGCTGCTATACTGGACAATGAAGCTATAAAACCTTTTCATTAGAGCAGAAATTTCTATTGAACAGTGCTAAAGGATAAAGAAGACAGAAATAAATTTAAGAATAATTAGTTCATACAGCATGCTTGTCAGTATCACCTGAGTTATATAGAATGAAATGGGTCATGTTGCATTGTAATTCCCTTTGTATTTATCTGCTTCCTAAATATCTACTGAGAAGAAAGGATTCAGTCTGTGTGTATAGTATCCCTGTCAAATGGCACACATAATGACTGACTCCAAGCAACTCAGTAAATATTTGTTCAATGCTGCATGAATGAGAATCAAGAAAATAGATGAATAGAGTAAATATTTGGACAGTATAAATAAAGTAGCCATTTTCTTTCTAAACTATTATGTCACTCTTCAAAATAGAATAGTTGATCAAAAAGTGTTTTGATGTGGAAGAGATTGCAGTTGTTCAGATTCTAAGGCCTAAATCCCTCTGTCACCAGAAAAGAAAAAAGAAGCAAGCGCTTAATAGCATTGTCAAGTTTAGTTGACTCTGATTTGGAGAGGGTGGCTGTCAAGTCATGGTGTAACATTTTGCTTCTTCTAGTTGAATGAGATTCTGAAGAAAAAAATACCTTTTTATTCTAAGTATTTTAATTTGTTTCCTATTCTAGAGCTAAATCAGGAATAAGATTGGAGAAGTGACTGGAAAGTCATTTATAGTTTTCATCTTCTGGGTTATGAGAAAGCCATAATAAGGGAATCATGGTGTTGTTATGTCTTTATCTTCATATCTCACATGTTTAGTAGGTAAATTATATGTAAGTAAAGAGAATGAGTTACAATTGTGGTAACAATAGCAGAATGTGGTATGTGTGTATGTGTGTGTGTGTGTGTGGGCACAGCTAGTGAGGTCTGGGGTATGGAATCACAAGATTACTTTTGACATTGTAAAAGATAGTTGAACTTGGGATTTAGTTGACATTTCCTTGCTTATGTGTTAACACATATTTTATATCAGAAAATTTTTCATATGGCCACTTAGAAAAACAATTACTAAAAGCTTATGTAATTAACTTCACCATGTAAGTGATTTTTCTGTTCTATAGGTTGTATTCTTCTAAGTGGCTAAATCATTCCACAGTTGTCACAGCACACTTTTCTCTTTGCTTGGAGCTGCATTTGCTGACCCACATCTGTGGACATGACTTCAAGCTGTTTTTCCACTGAGAGTGGATGGTTTTGTGAATCCACTTATATCCTCTCATCTGGTCCTCATTTTTCTTGGACAAGCATTTTTGAGTTAGCAACCTACAGCTAGAGTACAAAATGTGGACACCTGATCCCAACATGAATTAGACTTGAATGCTATCTTGATTTCATTAACTAGATGCACTCAACAACTGAGACATGAGAGGAAATGATAATCAAAGTCATATTCTCAGGCTTTGGTGATGTAAACTTTGCATGTGAGTGTGGCTTGGGAGGGTAGCCTGAGATGAGAACATAGTGGTGTTTTGGTATGGTCTCCAGCAATCCTGAAGTTAGATATAGAGACCAAAAAGGTATTGCTTCAAGTTTCTTTAAATTCTATCCCTCCAAATACAGCATCGCAGAAGAAAAAATAGATGGAAAACTCAAGGAAATTAATCAGCCAACTGCCCTTTTAAAATAATTTGTGATTATAGTTTTTTTATTTATCTATGTATCTAAGTACTTTATATTTTTCTCTGAATACTCTATAGATTTGTGGATTTTTTAGACAAAGTAAATCTTTTTATACAGTAGGAATACTGTTTAATGTCAAACTGATCAGAAGGAAGTAGGCGGCTACTCACATGATTAGATATGTTAGAAGAGTGATAACGCTTTTATTGCACAGTTTTGTTCTTTTTTGCCTCCTTTAAGTTTTTTCTCTTCCTTTGCTACAAAGAATAAGATTTCTCTTTGCAACCTTGCTCCACCTGACAGTCTTATAAAAAAGAGACTCTAAACCAAATTCAGCTCTATGAGCGTTAGGGATAATACAGAACTGGAATATGGCTTTTCTTGTGTGCTACATATAGTAGGAAATATTCTGAATTAGCATTGTTGGGAACTCACACCTAATCAAAAGATGTATTTTCCCCGTGTTATAATAAAAAACAGGTATTAATATGTGAGTTGAAAGGAATACATCAAGCTGCTGAGCTATAAAAAAAATCTAAGGAAGAACACTAGAATATTGAACCCAATTTAAGAAATCTTTGGCCGCTTGCCTGATGAGGTATGTCAGAGATGGGCAAGAGAACAGTTTCTCTCTAAACTTCCTGGCAGCACACAGTACACATCCTTTTCCTAGGGTGGCTGCATTATTAAGAGATCCAAGTGTATCCTGAGGATGTTAGCTGAGATGGACTCTGGCAGGCAGCCCCAGAAAACTTAGCCAGAAAACTCTTATTCAGAAGAGATCTTAAAGTGTTTGTGACACTGCTGGAATATGTTAAACTCCATCACAGACATGGAAGTCTGGGGGTAGTGACTGTTTAAAGCTTCACAGTCACACTCAGATCGATACCTTTTTGAAGCAGGTGATTCACTTCTCCTGACAGGTGTGGAGTATTCCTTGCCATACTAAGAATGGCACTAATATCTCATTTTAAACAAAGGAGCCAGTTTTGGACTCTCTTTGATTTCGTTTTCCCATTAGTTTTCTCTAATATTTATTTATTTTTATTTTATTTTATTTTTGATTGTTTTAGCTGACCTCACAGATTGCAAGGACTTTGTCAGCTTACAATCCCTTATTTTTTATTTTTTACACCTACAGCACCTGGTCCTCCTAGGTGGTCTCCCATCCAATTACTAACCAGGCCCAACCCTGCTTAGCTTCCGAGATCAGATGGGATTGGGCTTATTCAGGGTGGCATGGCCGTAGACTCTCTAATATTTAAATCTATACATTTTTTTAGTAAAAAAATTCGAGGTGCATGTGAAAAGAATCCTGAGTATAACAGGTCAATGACGCCAGCTCTGAGGGACAAAATCGGCTGCTGTCAGAGAGTGCAGGTCTCTAAACTTTTAAGTCTTTTCTTATAGTCAACCTGTAAGATACTGTAAGCCTCTTTAGGTAAAGCAAACCACTTCTTCCATAACCAAAATGATTTTTCCGGTATCTTGATAAGGTTGGTATTCTTCATAGGATGGTAAAGCTATTTTGAAAAACAATGCAAAAAAAAAAAAAAATTGTCACTTGGATGAAATACCCCAGGGCTATGTCAATAGCTGAGAGTTTTCCTTAGTATGGTTCTGAGCAATTTTCATAAGCATGTTTGGAAACCCATTCACTCTGAGTCCCTCTCTTTAGTCTTGATAGTTGTCTGCAGCCACAGGTATGTTAAAAATTGTGGTACCTTAGTGTCTGATCTCCCATTGCTTCTAGAACCAGCCATGTAAATGAACTACCTTCCCCTCCCCATCTCTCTGCCCTGAAAGAAGCTGCATTCCCCAACTCTGAAGCACCTATATAATGTTTAGATTCCAGATGAATTGGATGCTAGGATGATCATGTACCCTGATGATCCTGCTATGTACCCAGTTATCCTGATGCAGGGGTGATTTTACCCCCCAATGGGACAATTGGCAATATCTAGAAATATTTTTGGTTATCAGAATGAGGGTATCATCTATCTAGCCAGCCAAAGATGCTTTTAAACATCCTGAAATGCCCAGGACAGTCCCCACCATAAAGAATTCTCTGGCTCAAAATATAAATAGTGCTGAGGATGAGAAATCTTTTGTTATATACTGTATAATGATGGCAGACAATTTGGTCAATTCCTCTGCCCAGATGACCTGTTCACATCGAAGTCAATGCAAAGGCAGCAGGTGGCTGAAGAAGCACCGCCACCAAGGAAGTGAGCACTTGAAAACTCAACTATCCTGTGAAGATAGTTGTGAGCCTTGCCTCATGGTCTTGAACATTTCAATCTTGAGAAAATGTGCTCAAAAAGAGCTGTGCTACCTCCCTACAAACTATAGATAAATACATGAGTGGCTACCCAGTAAGCCTCCCTTTACTTCAAGAATCATTTACTACATATATATTTTTTTCGTATTAGCTACAAATTACTAATTACTTAATTTGTGTCAGGCATATGTTAAGTGCTTTACAGAATTTGATTTATTTCACTCTTACAGAATGAATTGATGTCATCATGAGCTCCATTTGTGTAATGAAGAAATTGAGACTTAGAAACAGGTCACATTGTAAATATTGAACTAGGACGTAAAGATGGGTCTAGTTTGACATCAAAACACATGCTCTTAAGCAGATTTCTAAATTAGTGAGAACCCAACTAGATATTATGGACAATTTTAAGTAAGCCAAACATATTTTCTTGATGATATTTCCCCAGCTCAAATCATTGATATTTAGGCATAAACATTATGAGGAAAGGAACCAGCTTTTCATATAGTCATCTAGACCAAATGTCAGAAAAAGACATACTGTGCAAGAATTCTAGAACATAGCTCTGTGAAAACAAGTAATTGCTCTGTCTGGTTTTCCTCTATATCTTCAGCACAGGGACTAGTGCTTGATACATAGCAGACACCAGATTTACACTGCTGAATCAATGATGGAGACTCCTAGAGTCAGACGAAGATTTTCACGGCTTTTCCATGGTGACATTATCTGTCAAATCCTTGTTGCTTCAAATGACAATTCTTCTAATTTAAAGCAGAAATCCTCTAGCAGCTGTGGAATACAAGGAGATATTGAAGCGCAAGGCCACAGAAGAATTCAGGGTGTTTAGAGGAGGAGGCTCTTGGGCTTCCACTCCAGTGCTTGGCCCAACTCCCAGCTCTGTCTGTGTCTCAGTTCAAAGGTCTGAAGAGCTTCCAACTGGCTTCTGTTGAGTCAATAAGTTGTCTCCCATGGGTCAGGTGATAACTTAATCCAATAAATTGTGGCTAGAGACAGGTCAGGGTCTTGCAGTGCAAATGAGGCTAACTTAAGTGACCCCTGTCTGGAGGAGAGCAACATTCAGAGGAGAAATGTGTGGTCAGGATGGGCACCTCCTGAAATGTGTGGAATGCTGAGGTTGCTGCCTTGAGAATGTGCCTTGTGTCCACTCAGCCTGATATTGACACCTCCTGACTTAGCATACCCACAATGGAGTATCTTTTATTAGCTTTTATTAGTTCTTCCAATTGCTTGTGCATTTGGAACTTAGTTTAGGGAGAACATTGTCCAAAGAAAGCACATTATTAAACTCATTAGATATTTATATTTGGTCATTGCCAAACAACTATTGTTGGCTGATGAAATCTGGTTTAAACTGATGTATTGATTTTCTGAATCAAATGGGCTAACTAGTGATCTTAGGCTTCTCTTTCTATTTCAAACTACATAAAAGATCATGTACTGAACAAATTCTTATTTTTCATAAGCAAAAGCCCATATTTTAAGTAATTTGCAAATGAGATTTCTCAGTCACTAGAGAAGTGTGTTGTCATTCATGTGTATTTAATGTTGTTATTGAAGCTCTTCACAATATATAAACAAGTAATAATATCGGGTAATTTGGATTAAAGAGGGGTGGTCACCTGCAGAAGAAATGACGGAGCCTGAGAATTATTGTACAGGAGGGAATCACATTTTCTTCCCTCTCATTCAAAGACTAGATTCTAAATCATCATACTAATTCATCAGGTAAGAAGGAGATTTCAATGCACTTTCTGCTTTAACCAATGGTGTAATTCCTGGCACCATTATGACACAGCTGTCTGTAATGTGTAGAAACTGGATGTCAAATAGGAACACAAAGCTGATGACTTTGACCTGTGATAAAACTTGGTTGAGGAAGAGGACCAAGTTGCTGGCTTAGTAAAAAAATGCCCTGGAGCACCTGAACTCAGTAGGACAAGTTCCTAGCATGTAGAACATACTCGTTATATGAATACCTTTCTTAATATTGAGGTATGTTACTTTTAAAAATTAATTAATTTATTTTTAGTTTATTACTTTTTTAAACATTAAAAAAACTTTTTTCAATTACAGTCGACAAACAATATTATATTAGTTTCAAATGTAAAACAGTGATTAGACATTTATAGAGGTGTGTTACTTTTCACAGCAGTGAGAAAGTGGATCCTACTGTGAGTACAGACATGTTCCCTCTCCTGACTTTTCCCTTCTACTCCCCAGTCTTTCTTTCTAAAGCTAATTACAAAATGCTATTAAGAGCCTAATGTCAACTCTTGAAGTACAAGGACCATGGGTTATTATAGCAGCTGAAGGTCCTCATGGAAATTTCTTTAGTATGGCAGTGTCATAATACTTATTGACTTAATTTATCCTATTCCTTAGACTGTAGCTTTTAAGGCCCTGGGTGATTTGTCTTTTGAATGTTTCCCTGACAGCGTTTCCACACTTACCCCTCACTCACCCACTTCAAGCACACTTGATGTTCATCAATCATCTCAAGCATATTACCAGCTCGAGGTCTTTGGACTCGCTATTTCCAGACCTGGAAACCTCTCCCCCTATACCAGTGGAGGGCTTGGTCCTTCATTCTATTCAGGTTTTGATCATCTTTTCTCCCCTGACCACAATATACAAAAGGGTAGCCCTGTCATTTCTATTTCCTTCTTTTGGTTTGTGTTTCTTCATAGCCCTTATCTTCTCCTGGCATAAAGTTATTATATATGTATTTTTTATTGTCTACCTTCCCATAGGAGAATAGAAGGCTCTGTAAAGACAGGGTATTTGTTAATTTGGTCCATTACTATATATCCAGTCCCAGAATAGTGCCTGACATACAGTAGCTTCTCATTAAATATATATTGAATAAATGAATAAATAGACAAAATAAAACTATAAATATACTTTATATTTGTATTAGATAATCTAAGACATTACTTGACCGACATATTTTATTCACAGGTATAGGATATTAGACATAGTGAATTCCAACTGAGTTACTTAGTAGAATAATTTGAAGTTGACTTCTGTTAGGTATCTGTTTAATACATTAGCCAATATTATTTTCTGTCACTTGTCACTTTTTGTTAGAGTAAAAATTCTGAACTAAATCTATCAACTTGCGCTATGAATGTGTCACAATTTCTATTTTGTTTTCAGTAGCCAATTATGAAAACATAGGAGGAGGAGGAAAACATATATTCTATTCTCACATGCAACCTTTCAAATCTATTTAAAATCAAGGATAAAGGCTTTTTAATTTTCAATCTAAAGTCTCCTTAAAACAAAAGGTAGAGAATAGAAAGTGGTTATATATCAGCAGGTCTCAGAAAAACATACTTGAAAAACTTGATTTTAAAACAGGTGATGAGCATGGAAGGTTAGCTATAGAACAAGAGTTAGGTAGAAATGTGAAGCGGACATAGCTTGTCTTTAAGATCTTCTGTATATTTAGATTTCTTCCACATACGATGCCCCATCTCTAGTGTCTTTTTTTCTCAAAGATTATGGCGTCTATATCTCTCTCATTTTTACCTCTCTTGATACTTCTCTGCTTGAACTTCTTTCTTTTAGAATCTAGAGAATTTATAATAATAAATTACAACTACCTCCAATTTTCAAATAATTTAGATAATGTTAATTTGTAATTATTCAGATAATTCAGATAGTTAATAATTACTTTGATAAATTTTTGCTACTGGGCTAATGTACTAATGAGAAAGGGTCTGAAGTCAGTAATCTAGTTAATATAGGTTCTCTCAGCCTTCTAATGGTTGCCTATTTGGCATTCCTGGTATTCAAAACTATTTATTTAATGCTTGGTAGTGACTCTTGTGGCACTAACAATTCAGATCTTATTAAGGATGTAATCATAAACTTATCTAAAGGAGAACTTGGCAAGGCCATAGGTAGTAAGAGTTTTAGGACTTATGAAGCAAGTGGGAAGATACCATATGATAGACCAAATAATAGCTCTAGTTCTCCCAAATGGAAAATGATTGTTCACCATTTTATCATGCATTATTTCTCCAGAAAGCAATTCATTTTACTATTCTTTAGCATAGAATCAAGTTTAGTGAATAGGATAATTTTTATTCTGATGTGCCAATATTAAAAGAAAAAACAATTGAATAATGACAATGATAATTTCTTTAGAGCTTTAATTTTACATCAATATTCATTTCTGTACTATCTTAGGCTGCAGAGATTTTAACTGGAGACCATTCACTGCTGAGGTCCAGATAGATCTAACAAGTAGGAGGGGAGGCCTCCAGAAGTTAATCTGCATGAAGGACTGAAGCAAAATATAAGGCAAAATTACTCTTTTAATAAAGTAGCTCACAATTGTCACTAATGTTTGTCTCTCTATTCAGTCATCCAATGGCTATGTCTGAGTCCAACAAGAGGTAGTTCTGAGTACGAGATGCAGATCTGCTGTTAACTCAGAATAAGGACTTGGACACTAATTTCATTTCTGGAGCTTTCCCCCTCCCCCAGTATGAAGAGAATATTTTTCTGGTATATATTTCAGCGATCATCTGAAGAAATAAAAACTGGGTAATATAATGATCCAAATAATGTTAGGTAGTTTAAAATTTAAAGTCACAGATAAATTTGTTATAGATTATTAGAATGGCAAAATCATTTTATAAATAACATAGTTAATCAGATTGTATCTAAATGTGTTTTTATGTAATTGTAGGTATAGAAAACAAGAATGGATTTACTTACACTAATTTCCATTTCTTCTTTCTTTCTTTTCCTACTCCCCCTTCCCCTTCTTCTGCTATATTTTTATTTATTTGCCAGTGATACCCTTCTTGCTTTAGAATTAGAGAAAGTGGGATTTCTCATATCGACCCCAGAGAGCATCTTGTCTTTTCTCTTTTTTTTAAAGGATAAAAAAGGTGTCTTGCTTCCTCATATCTAATTTAAGATGTTGATTTGCAAAGAAATTCTAAAGCAGCAATTTCTATTTCTTATGCCGAGTATCAGAGGTTGGTTGCATACCTATTTTTGTTCGTTCGTAAGGGGAGGTAAGTCTTTGAACAGATTGGAAATTAGAGATTCTGTAGGCTTTAAAAAAGAAAAATTCTCTCATTTTTTTTGCTAGAAGAGTTAGTAGCCAATTTTAAAACTTAAAATGAGCCTCATATTTCTGTTCCTTTGGGGCTTATTCTGCATCTTCCGATGACCGATATGTGCAGTCTTAAAGTGAGTTCCATGTTTTTCTCAGTTTTAGTGTTTCTTCCTCACACAGCTGTTAGTGGTGCAGTGTGTGGGCTAATCTGTGGGCAGAAGAGCTCTCTGGGTGGGCACTGTCTGTGCCCTCGAATGCAGATGGCACTCAGGGGATGGAGCAGGCACTTTCTTTTTTCTATCCTCCCACTCTACACTCTAATAAAAATTCATCTTCAGTGCCTACAGCATTGTGGGGAGGTTGATTAGCCCATGGGTTCCATTCTCTCTGTTTACAAAGAAAATAAGAGTGTATAGGGAAGTGATGCAAATGGATAATTTAGTATGATGAACCGTGCAGTAAATGGAAGTTGATGATGTAGTTAAAGCTGGAGTGAATTGAAGCTTGAAAAATAATTGATAAAGAAATATGAAAATACCTCCAAAACTCCTTTTCAAGAGCATGTTTACAATCCTGGATGAGTCTTAATGCAGAATTTATTTGATAGTTTGGGGCATTACCTATTTCTAAAGCCAAAGTTATTTAGGTTAAATTAACTCTATATGTGCTCTTATCTCTCTCCAGGTACTGAAAAACATAAAGCGTGTCAGTCTGAATGATAAGTATCTTGTATGAATAGCTATTCTTAATTAATACTTATTCTTAGATAATGCCCAAGTCTATTAGGAAGAGACCAATTTGCTCCCCATTTGTAACATTTTTTCATCAGTAGCAATAGAACATATTTTACCTTCAGCTGGAGAGAGATATGGAGTAATGAATACAGTAGGAAGGCCAAGAAAAGGAAGTTTCTATTTGAAATAGTAATGGAGAAGCAACAGTTTTAAAAAAATCAGACTGAAAATGGCATATGCTTGTTCTCTCCGTGGTTAACATTCATTTAAATTTTCCAGCTATTATTTTGTCTCCCAGTAAAATAAGCCAGAACCATATTGATTTATATGTTTGTTGGCATCAGTTCAGATCCTCCAGTAAGTGGACACCATGATGAAATTAGAAGTGCAAGAGATGTACTGGAAAGAAAGCCTGGGAGATCTGAAAAGAGAGGGGGAAGGAAGAACGATTCAGTTGGAAGAGCCAAAGACTACAGGGCTACTCCCAGAATGTCTCAGTGAGGCTGATGGGCTGCCCAAACCAAAAGTTGTTCATTAAAGGAGTCCCACAATGGGCAGAAATGGCCAGTCTCCACTTACCCCAGGTGTTCACAGGTTGCCTGGGAGCAGCTAGGGAAGGCTGTGGCCTCAGCGTGAGTGCTGAAGTGGATGGGGGATCTGGACTTGTCAGCTCACTGGGCTCTTTGGAGCAGGGTCTCTCTTGAAGGGCATCTGAGCAGTGCACCTCTGTGATTACCACACCATGGTTACACGTTTGACTACTATTTAAATTCTAGAAATTTTAGGTCCTTTCTCATGCATTTTTGCTAGTCTTAGCCTTTAAGTTCCTATATGGAGGCCTAAGAGTTTTAGCAAATATTTCATGAAGCCTCATCCATTTATTGCTCTGTAATTGGCATCCATACCCAAATCACTCTGCTCATATGGGCTGTCTGTTTTTATGAGATGTGTGACTTAAAGAAAATTTGTGTGAGAATCATGACTGATCTTCATCTCACAGTAGAGGCTGCGCTAAATATGTGCTATTTCAGTTATTTTTTTGCTAATAGTTTTCTTAAATCTTTTCTCAAGGTATGTCACATGCTGTTTACCAAGTAAGTCTATCCTTGTCTCTAATCTCAAGGACACTTGTTAGGAAGTGCACCCCCGACCTTGAACCTATTTGGGTGAATACTGTGGTGGGGAAAGGGAGGCAATGTTGGCTCTGGATGGGAAGAAGATCAATGAATTTTTTGCCTGTAAGCCCAATTCTCTTTCTCCCAGTGGTGACAGCAATGCTCCAACTCGAATACAATCCCATTAGGAGGAAGCACCTGAGAGCTCAGACTCAACTCTAAACCAAAGCACACTATGTGCATGCAACCCAAGCAATGTCTGAGAAGGATCTTCACCCTGCAGACACCTATAGCATTTCATCTACTTCTAAAAGTGATGAATCAGTAAACCTGGACAGCAAGGAAGATATAAGTTGTCCTGATATGACTCCTGGGTTTTTCTCACTTCTTCCTCTTAGAGTTCACTGGGACAGAATAGTTTCACTCTGAGAGGAAGGAACTATGAAGAAGCATCAGGAAGGCAGCTTTTTAACATAGAAATGACTCATTTTTAGATTAAAAAACAACAGAAAATGATGCATGTTATAGGTGGTTTGAAGAAAAAAGTTTAAAAACTGACTATGAGATGACTTTTTTAAACAAGTCTCTCATCCCAATGCAGTTACTTTAGAATTTAGTCCCATGTTCACTTAAGCCAAGATTTCCATCCTTTATTCCAGGATCAAATCTGGTTATACTTATTTGTGTAGTCACTTTGCTAAGGCTTTCCTCTGGATAACTGGGTCACTCTTTTTTAGCAGAGGTAAGGATGTTTTCCAAATACAAACATACTTGGGTTAAAAGAAATCACTGTGAATTGTTAAGACGATTAGGGTCCTTATAATTGGTATTGTGGAAAACAGCTCATTAAAAATATTTTTGAGAATGATTCCAAAAAGCAGTTGGTAACTTTCATCAGAAAATTAGTTGCTGCTTCTGCAGGTTTTTATCCAAACCATTTCTAAATTAGCCTACCACTAGGTCTACTAAGGAAGAGTCATACCTATCTGTTCTCTTCACTGCATGAGTGAAACTGCTTATCAAAATTTGTGTCAGGTTGGTGCTTAAGGCAATTGTTTACTGTGGTAACAATTCTATCAAAAGCAAGTTTGGGGCCTGACAGCACATTCACTGTAAAATTGCTGGTGGACATCTGCCCAGTACAGGACTATGAATGTGGGGCTCTGTGCTAATGTTTATTTGGACACTCAGCTAATAGAAAGAAAACTGGTTTAGTGCTATTTCCTTAAGGGTTAGTGCTTGAGAGTCTCTGTTCTGATTATGACCTCAGGCAGCTACTTAACATGCTTCTTAGTGGTCCATCTGGCCTTGAAAATACACCATTCCTGTTATAAAACGAGAAGTTTATGCAGTGGAAAAGTTTGAGTATTTCTGGAACTCAGTAGACTTAATAACAGAAGTATTACTACTGAGTTAATTGTTAAATAGCTGTGGATGAACTTAAGTTTTGTATTGGAAATTGGATCCCCTAATGGAGTTAATGAAATTATAATGCTGGAGAAATTAAGTTGATTCTTTACAATAGCACAAATAAAAGTAGGTTTTCATTTTACTTCCTTACCAAATCTCTAAATTGAGGCCATATTTTGCTCTATTTAGTTTGCTATTCTCCTTTTGGCACTTTGGTGGAATAGTACATATTTAAAGACTGGTATTTTGGAACTCTGCAAACCACATAAGTGTTTTTGCTAGAGAAGTTATTTCCGTTAGTTGCCTTCTTTACTTACAAGTTGACTATAACACATCATGAATTTTATGCCCTATATAAATTACTTTAATTATGTTGGGTTTATGTAACTTCTTCTTGTTTGTGTAGGCTAAATGCGTGCATGAATTTTTTTCTAGAAACTTGAGAAGCTTATTGAATGTCACGGTAAATAAATACAACTACATTTGAATGAAGGTATTTATTCCTACTGTTTTTACTTAAGTCTAGATCAGTAAGATCATTGTCTTTGCATGATGATACTTCATTTTGGTAATGAAGTTGGAAGTACAGGCCAGTATTCTTGTCTAAGCCATCCCAGATGGCAAGTGTAATTCTTAAACTTCCAGTTTACCAACATAAGAATTCTTCCTACCCTCTCCTCTGTTCTACAGAAACAAACATGGCCCAGATGCCATGATAAATGTGTGGGCCTCATCCTATATTCTTGCAGGAACATTTGTTATGGCCAACTCTAATTTAAGAACAAGAAATGCTTTCAGCTGCTTCTATTTAGTTGCTAAATCTAATGACAGGATCAGAAAGAAATTCAAGGAATTTCAAAATGACTGAAGAGCTAATATATAATGAAAATCCCAGTAGAAAAAAAAAAGCCAACATAATACCTATAACACATGTTTGTTTGCTCAGTATTCTGCAGTTAAACTTGACTTTGTTGAATAAAACATAATAAAACTTCGAGTTCAAAAATCCACTCATTGGCCACTTTAATTACATTATTGTTTTCTGGTCAACTGATAAGACAGTTGCACATAGTATTTAAGCCCTTCTGGATTTACTCATTTTAGTGAGTATCTTTATGTTCTTTCTGTTTTAATACTTACATTTTACCTGTGTTAATAATTTACAGCATATTAAATATAAATAGAACTGAAAAAAATGTCACACCTGCTTTTCTTATTTATATACATTTTAGGGTGGTGATAGTGTTGTCATGGTGAAAATCTAGATCTGTTAAAACACTTGTGTTACTATGTAGTTATCTAACTCTTGGTTTTTCAAGGACTCGATTTAATTTATTTTGGAAAATATTTCAGAGTATTCAGAAAATAATCTGGTTGATGATATGAGAGACGTATTATTATTTAGTAGACAACAAGATCAGCAAAGTGTTGGGGAAAAGAGAGTAAGATATAAAATTGTTAACTTCATGGGGTAAATCTCACTCTGCCCTGTGCTTCCTGTTCATTTGTATGTTTATGTGTATTAATTAGGTTCTTACTTATATATTTACTTCATGCAGAACTTTGGGTTGGGCAAGTGGAAAACATCATATGACCAGTTATCTAGGAGAAGCATTTTTGTGTTACAGATATATAATGAGCAAATAATATGACTAATAATTTATAATTGTCATCAGTAATAATTTAAATTATGTATTTCTTAAAGCTGTTGTAACAAAGTACTACAAACCGGGGGCTTAAAACAACAGAAATGTATTGTCTCACAGTTCTGATGGCCAGAAGTCTGAGAGAAAGATATTGCCAGAGCCATGCTCCCTCTGAACCTGTAGGGAAGAATCCTTTCTTGGCTCTTCCTGTCTTCAGTGGTTTGTCAGCAATCCTTGGTGTTCCCTGGCCTGCAGCTGCAATACTTCAGTGGTGTTTATTCCTCACGTGTCTGTGTCTTCACAGGGCTTTCTCTCCCTGTATGCTTCTTTCTCTTCTGCCTGTAAGGGCACCGATAATATTAAATTAAGGGCCCACCCTACACCAGTATGACCTCATCTTCTCTAGATTGCTATGAAGATCCTTTCCAAATAAGGTCACATTCACATGTCTCCAGGTTAGGACTTCATATCTTTTTGGAGACACAGTCAGTCTGAAATCTATATGTTTTATTTTCTCCAGCCTACGGTTTTGGATAAAGCACAGAAACAACCTTGGTTATATGAGCAGAGGGTAACTTATTGTGAAAATGTTGAAGAGTGAGATAATAGGTGGGACGCTGGAGGACTGAGCTAGGAGAATGGAGAGAAATCAGAGGTCCTCTGGGAGAGGAGCAGGCAGAACTAGAGCCAAGGTCATGCCACAAGAACTGTCTGACCTCTATTCTGCCTCTGCACCATGATTAATCTGACCTCAACTGTTGCTTTAGCATCTCAGGGATGTGTCTGAATAACTGCAGGTAGGAACCTGACTGTGCCAAGTGTGGATTGAAGGAGACTCTGCCACCTTCAGTTTAAGAAATGGGAGGCTGCAGTACAAGTAAGTTGGAATTGGTTGTCTGTTAAAACTACATTCGATTGGAAGTTTTCTCAAAGGATGATGCCAATGCCAATAAGAAGAGGGAAGAGGGATTCAGATACTGGATAGCCAAATGTGACAAATGTTTGCTGCAGGAGGGAAAGTTTATGACACCTAACAAAAATGATAAATTTCTCAGGGATTAAAAAGATCCTCAAGTTCATAAATAAACAAAATTGGGATTTCCCTTATAAATTACTCATTGGCTACCAGTATTGGAAGGAATACCAATAACAAACATTTATTAATTTGGAATCTGTTTGCATATCTGTAAAATGATAATACTAACCACCTAAGTTAATTGTGAAGATAAAAGATGATGTATAGGAAGTTGCTTCCATAATGTCTGGCAAAAAGAAGACAACCTACAAGTAATAGTTATTAGCTATTTTAAAGCTGATAATTATTCCACTTTCACACAGAGGATTTTGATTTGCATAGATCTTTGAAAAATAATTGAAATATCTTTGTTCTTTACAAAATGAATGGAAGAGAGAATTTTGCTTTAAAATATTAAGTATAGACATAATAAATGACCTCAGTCATAAATGGTAAATGATTCCTAAAGAATGTTTTATTTTGAATAAGAATGAACATTTTTGTGTCCACCAGGAAAATCTAGATGGCTCAGAGAATCAGTATGTTTGTAAAAACTTGTCAAACTAAAATGTTATCTGAATGATCTAGGCCATTTTAAACTGTAGGTGCAATGATGTCACAACAGAATACTTTATAGTAGCTCTCACCTTCCCTAGAGGACTCTTCAGTGTCTCTGTAGTTATTTTGTGGAGTCCTCATCATAACACATGTGCTTCTGCTGTGTCTGCTGCTAGTGACCTTGCGAAGACACTGCTCCTCATAAGATGATTGCCATCCACCTACTGAGTTCTCAGCACAAACTGCCTGGGAATAAAAGACGATGCTTTCTCCCCAATTCTATGTAGCAGCTGGTCATTGGACTCTGGAGATTCTCCACTTTTATTTAAAGCTTTCCCATAACTTTCACACACATATTGCCTTCAACTGTGAGGAAAAAAACAAGTCCCATAGGAAGTCAGCTGCCACTCCCTTCTATTGTCTTTATATGGAAGGATGCCCTATTACCATTTTTTTTCCGCTCAAAATCAGTAGCCAAAAAGATTAGCTCATTCTTAAAAATGTTGGACAGATTATTACGATAACCTATGTCCTCTGTATAAAGATGTCTTATGTGTCTATATTGTTGTTTATATATAAGCTAATAAAAGAAAGAGGGTAAATAAATTTCCATGAAAATTGAGATATGCGCTTTTGAAATTGCTATTGCAGAAACTATACTGTGAGGGAATTCTGTATTCATCATTAATCTTGAAAATTGAAGCCAAAATTTCTCACTGAAATATCTTCTAATTCCTTGTTTTAGGATTATGTACACGTGGATTCTTAGCAGTCTAGACTGAAACAAGAGATGAGGCAGAAGATATCTGTGGTTATCCTGGAAAGGACATCCAATATCAGAGTTTCTGCTTACCTCCAAGCTACTCTGTATGCAGGTAGGTGGCTCTACCAGAGGCAGTTCGAACAGGGTACTCCAAAATTTTAGATATTAGGTTTACTTGTTCCAGATTACTATTTTCTTTCCACATTAGTTTTTTTAAAAAATGTAGAAATGATGCAATGATACATTAAAGGTTTTGAAAATAAAAAATTTCCAGTTTTGCCACATAGGCTAATTATTTTAATTATTTCCAATTCATACTTCCATAAATATATATTTCTACAGTTATTAATATTCTCTATATAATATTGTGTTCTATTTCACATGCTATACTGTGAGCACTGTCTTGCATAGACCTCATAATAATAAGCTTGAGTTGACACCCTCTGAGAAGTCTTTCCGAAAACCCTAACTGAAGTAGTCCCCATTCCCTTAGTCCCTATCCTTTCCTGCTTTTTAATTTTTTCCTAGAATTTATAATTGTCTGACATTATAGCATTTACCAATTTCTTTAGTGGCTAGTTCTAATAAAATATTTAAGAGTCTGTGCTAAGGTCATTGTTTTACATCTGAGGATGAAATTGTGAAAAAGGTATATAAAGTTTTTGTCTTTATGGAGTTTTTATTCTAGTGAGGGAGATAGACAATAAATAAATAATTAAATATCAGATAGTGATAGTGTTATGGAGGAAATTGAGAAAGGGGAGGAAAGGGTATGCTGTTTAGGTAGGATTGTCAGGGAAAGCCTTTCTGAGACAGTAAGTTTTCAGGGAATTCTTAAGTGAAGTAAGAGGTTGAGCCACCTGAATAAATGAAGTAGACAGAACAATAAGTGCAAAAATCCTGCTGTAGTAAATACTTTTCATTTATTGTTATATTATATTCCAATGGAGTTGTGTCTCATCAATTTTATTTGCTCTTGGTTACAATTTTTTTGGGGGGCTAATTTACTAAGTGTAATTTCTATTTCGGGTTAGCTTTAATTGATATCTTTGATCACAATTAGGGATAAACCTTTGTTCCTTGTATTTGTTCACTACTTGTATTTCTTCTTAAATGAACTCTTTGTCTCTATCCTTTGTAAATTTACCATTAGCATCTTGATGTTTATGTATGTAAATGTGATCTTTATCTATTAGAGATGCAAATATTTCTCTATATCATTAAAGTTTTAATTTTGGTATTGCTATTTTCCATTATATAGCTGTCCTTTGTGGTTTTGTATGCATTTTAATGGAATAAACTGATATTAAGGTCTGTAGTAGATTGATTGTATTAAGAGAACTGATTTTTCCCTCTCCCTCCATGTATCCACATCCTTTGCCATATAACCTTTTATTCCTTTCCACATTGAGTATGGGTCAGCCATGTGATGTATTTCAGGCAGTGGTATGCAGTAAATATGGCAACAACACGAGCTTGAAACAACAGGAAAGAACTTGTGCAACTGCTCACTCTCTCTCTTGTTCTCTTCAGTTGCCATGAAACTGTGCCAGGGCTATACTGCAGGTAGATGACAGACACTTAGTACAGAGCCACATTGTGAAGCCCTAGCTTCAGCCAGCTGACCCTCAGATATGTGAGTGGACTCAGTCAAAAGCAGCTGAGCCCCCACATACTCGTGAGTTAAATAAAGGCTCATAGTATATAATGGGGTGGGGGGTTATGGTTATTTTCTATGTAGCATGTTTGTGTTTGTGAAACAGGTAATAGATAGAATGCTCATCTTTAAATTATTACTCTGGCTTTGTTATTTGCTCCCTATATTGGTGGCCGATGGTAGAAGTGAAAATTTCTAAAACTATGTTAAAATCTAATGCCAGTGTTGGTCAAACGTTAAGATTCCACTGTATTGTCGTGCCCTGGCATGCACTGGGGTGGAGGTTGGGGGATAAATTTGTATGGGTACAAATGAGAAGAATCCAAAAAATATCCCATGATGGGCATTTTTAGAGGAGCAAAGGATTCTTTGTCTAGTAAATCTGTATCAGGGGATTGCTGGCTAATGAAGAATAGACATTTTAAAGGTAAAAGTTTAATGTATTGTAAATAAGGTATGATGAAAACACTGTCCAATCTAATACTGTCCTCTTTCTATGGAGAACAAGGATGTAGGAACGTTGCATCAAATAATTAGTGTCTGTTTTTCTGGTAGCATTGAGGTCATGCCCTTTCTCCCGGGAATATCGAATCGCGGTGCTTAGCAACTGTCAGGTAATGAGCACGATTTCAAGAAGAGCTTATTCCCAGTTGTTTATTGTTTTTTCATCAAACCTGTAATGCCCCCTCCCTTTGAAAACAAAACAAAACAAAACAAAACAAAACAGTATTTAGTTTCAAGGCTCTACCACGTTTTCTGTGTGGGTCACTGCACTACAGCAGATGGGACTCTGCTTGAAGTGCTAGTGTCAGGAGTGCTTTATTCTGTCAGCTTCACAGTCTAGGAAGAAAAATAGATATGAGCAAATGATATCGTGACTCAAACTAACTGAGGTCACCCATTATTGTTCAATTCATCAACTTTTTAAAAAACATTTTTTTCCCTTTGTGTATCTATTATATTTCAATGCCGAGGAAGTTATAATTCACCCACAAATCTGCTATATGTTTACATGTTTCATTTGATGACAGGTTTTCTAAAGTTTGTTTTTCTACAATCTGGACCTTCAATGTATTCTTAACATCAGATTCTGAGGTAATTAATAATAAGGGTCCAAATATATTTTAAGAAGAAATAATTATATTTG
This sequence comes from Pteropus medius, assembly GCF_902729225.1. Lineage (NCBI taxonomy): Eukaryota > Metazoa > Chordata > Mammalia > Chiroptera > Pteropodidae > Pteropus > Pteropus medius. The sequence continues at coordinate 1,970,672 of NW_024352786.1, read as the reverse complement.
ACACAATTTAAAATCTTTATGTCAAGAAGAGAGCTAATAAAAGAAGGACTTAGCAATGAATAATTTAATGTTTATGCCTCAATTATAGATGTAAGAAGAATTCTTACTGAATTTGTAATTTGGCATTTTCAGTTTCATGAAAAATGAGATTACTGAAGGTCATCTAACTTAAATATCTTTGAGAAATAACTTAAAGAGAATCTAAATTCCAGAACTAGGTAGTCAATGAATGCTTTGGCTGCACCTGTAATGATACTGGCATATAAGTGTCCTAAAATTATGTTGTAAGATATTATATATATGCTTAGATTATATCAAGTTAAAAAGGGTTTTATATTGATTACAGACATTTAATATTGGTCTTTGATGAATATTGTATTAGACTGATTGGAAAGCTGGGCTTATGCCAGGAGGAATAAGTTATTATTTTATGAATCAGGTAACCCGGAAGATGACTTGATAACATCTATTCACTTAACAAACACCAAATAAGCATTTGAAATGAGAATTGAGCAACAGGTAAATAGATTGAAAATTTCAGTTAAGGAAGTTATTATCAAATAAAAAAATAGTAAAAAACAGAGTTAATGTGAGCAAGTGTACCAGTCAGAGTTCCATTTAAGAAACAGAAATTAATCTAGATATTTCAATCAAAAAAGAATACAGGGAGTTAAGAGCTTATAAAATCTTTCAAAGAGCTAGGAGAGTTGGTTGAGGTTAACACTATTGTAGCCAATATTCAGAAGTCAAGAAGAAGCTTGTCTATTGCCCCCACTGATGCCACCACAAATACCTCAAACTTGTGAAACTAGTGACCAGACACTCCAGTGGATCCCACTGGCCACAGGCACCACCGTGAGTCCTACCTTCTGCAGGGAAGTGTTCTCTGTCTCTTCCATATCTCAAACAAGACTATCTCATTGATGGACCACCTACCACGTGAGGCCCTTTTTTACTGAGGATCCTGACAAATGTCTGCCCTAGCCTTCTAGCACCTCTAATACAGGGGTCTTCATAAAAGGGGATGAGAATGAATGCTCAGCCCACATCCAGCACACTTAGTATATTTTGAAACACATGATAGCCTCCAGTATTTGTAGGGAGATGAACAAAAATACCAGATCTTTCTCAAACTATTCTACATTCACAGGTAACTTCACAAGTGGCAAAAATTTAACTTTGTCAGAATGTGATACAAGTACCCATAAATTAAAAGACTTTAGACATATAATCCAAAATTTATTTTTAAATAAAATTCCACCTTCTGTATTTAGAAAAAAAAGAAACTATTGCCACCCAAGTTGCAATGTCTGGCTTTACCTAATTATTTGTTATATTTCAAAATGAAAACTGACTAAAGATCATAATGATAATTATGATGATAATAATTCAATGCTTATTGAGCATTTACCAAGTTATAGGTGTTTTATAAGCATTACTTATTTAATCTTCACAACCACCCAATGGAATGACTACTATTAGCTTCATTTTATCCATGAGGAAACTGGGATTAGATTAATTGACTTAGCCAATGTCATACAACCCACCAAACCTTATCCTCACATCTTCTCTATCTTAGTAAATACAATCATCTACCAAATTACTCATCAGAAAATCGAAGCATTATCTATATAATTTTTTCTTACCCCAAATCAAACACATCAGCAAGTGCTGTTGACTTTACCACCAAAATATGTCTAAAATCTGCCTCCTTTCTCTATCATCTTAATTATCACTGTAGTCTAAACCACTGCGATCTTGTGAATACCACACTAGCCCCCTGACTGGTCATTTTGCCTCTACTCTTGACTGTCTACAATCCATTCTGTTCTGCAGTGAGAATAAATATTTCTGCCTAAAACATTCCAATTGCTTTCACTGTACCTAGAATAAAATCCAAACTTCTTGCGTGATGTTGCTCCTAATTACCACTATAAACTCATATCTCTTACGTTTATTAATTATATTCCAGTTATACCGACTGTATTAGTTTGGTAGAGCTGCCGTAACAAAGTAATACAGACTGGGTAGCTTAAACAACAGAAATTTATTTTCTCACAGTTCCAGAGGCTAGAAATTGTCTTGTTTCTTCTGAGGTCCTTAAGGAAAATACCTGTTCCAGGTGTCTCTCCTTGCTCTTGGATGGTTATCTTCTCCCTGTATTTTCACATCATCTTCCATCTGTATGTAATCATGTCCAAATTTCCTCTTTTTATAAGAATAGCAGTCATGTTGGTTTAGGACTCACCCTAGTGACCTCATTTTAACTAAAATACCTCTATAAAGACTCTATCTTCAAATACATTCTTATGTACTGAGGATTAGGACTTCAATAGAAATTTTTTCAAGGGCACATTTCAGACCAGAAAATGCTCAGCTCGTTCTCACCTTGGGGCCCTTGTGTTGAGTCTGTCTTCTACCTTCAGTGTTATTCTCACTTCTCTTCTCACATCTGGACTCCTCCAATTGTTTTTTTGTCGCTCTAATATCTTTCCTAAATAGATCTTCCCTGATCATCTGAACTCAAGAAGCCACTGAATCATTTTCTGTATCATCGCTCTATTTTACTCTTTTTTGGATAGCACTGATTATTTTCTGATATTTTCTAATATTTGTTATGTTTTTTTGCTTTTTATCTGTTTTCCCCAACCTTGCTAAAAGGTAAGGGTAGAGACCTTGACTGTCTTCTTCAATGTTTTATTACAGCACCTAAAATAGTGCCTGGCCTGGAAAATGGGAATAAGTAAGTAAGTAAGTAAGTAAGTAAATAAATAAATAAAAGCAAAGAAAGCAAAAGACGGGCGAGAGGAAGATGGGTAGGGGAATGGGGAAGGGAGATGGAGGAAGGGAGGGAGAGGGAATGGGGGATGGAGAGAAAGAAGGATGGGGAGGAAGGGAAGGAAAAGAAGGAAGCAAAGATGGAAGGAAAGAATAGAGGATTCAAAATTAGGTCTATCTGACTCCTAGATTTGTATAACTGAGCTTCTCTCAAAAATTGTGCTTTAAGAATATAATAGAATTTAAAATGCCATTTTGATCACCATGAGTGATTTAAAATTTAGAAGATGAAATTTTAGTTTTCTGGGACTTTTGGTCATTTTCTGGGTATCATTATTGGCAGTGTTGGATCCTATGATAAGTCTCCATAATTCTGAAAACCCTGAATTGGCAAATGTAATGAAACTTGCTAAGTTCAAAAAAGTCGTACAAACAGTTTATTATTCACACCACTTATTTTTGGCTCCCATTTCTTTGTTTTCAACTCCCAATGTGCATCTATACTAAAGGAGTTATGATGTTAAAGAAACCTACCTAGCTAAACACAAATGTAAAAGCAGATGTAGGTGGAAACAGAACCAGAAAATACTAGAGAAGGCATTACAATTTACTGACACGTAGCAAAGAAATACAAGGCATTTACATTTCTTGGTAGGTTACTAGAAGAAATGAAATAAATTGTTTGGTAGTATGGAAAAGCATTATGGATATTTCAAGAAGAATGCTCTCTGAGCAGTGTTCTTATTAGCGCATAAAGATAAAAGCTGTGTAGGAAGATTCCATTGGTATCTAGAAGTTGTTTACAATAGTTTGTCATATAAAATTTAAGTGTTTGATGGTGTGGTAGGCAAAATTCTAAGGAGGGACATGATTGCTGCCCCGTGGTGTGCATCCACACTCGGTGTTAATCTTTCCCTCTAGGGAATGTAGGTGGGACCTTTGACTTGCTTCTAGATGACAGAATATGGCAAAGTGAAGTCTTTTTAAAGATATAATTAAGGTCTCAAATCAGTTGAATTTGAGATAATAAAAAGTTATAATATCTTGGTTGAGACTGACTTTGTCAGGTAAAAGCACTTAAATAAAGGACTGCATACCCCTTTCCTCCGCTGAGGTGAGAGGCTCTCCTGTGGGCTTGACACAGTTAGCAGTCATCTTGATGATGGCCATGTGGAAAATAATTGCATGAGGCCTCTAGGATTGGAGGGTGGCCTCCGCCAGAAAAACATACAGCCACAAGGAAGTGAGTTCTGTTAATAACTTGAATGAGCTTGGAAGCAGATTGTTCCCCACTTGAGCCTTCAGATGAAAATTCAGTCTGATTGACACGTTGTTTGTAGCCTTGTGAGACTCTGAGCAGAGGACCCAGCTAATCATGCCAAGATTTGTGACCCATGAAAACTTCGAGATAATAAATATGTGATTCTAAGCTGTTAATTTGTGGCAGCTTGTTACATAGCATAGATTACATGTAGTTCAAAATTAAGAACAAATATGAGACCTGGTACTTGTACAATTGTTTCCTATCTCATTTGCTGCTTCTTTTGCAGTTTGTTGTCCCTAGTGCAGCTGAAATACTCATTTCAAAATATAAATACAGTCCCTCCTTATCCACGGTTTCACTTTCTTGCATTTTCAGTTACTCACAGTCAGTTGCTGTCTGAAAATATTAAATGGACAATTACAGAAATAAAAAATTCATAAGTTTTTTGGGGTGGCTCCATAGCGTAGTAGTTAGCACGTCTGCTTTACACGCAGAAGGTCCTGGGTTTGCGCCCCGGGTAGAGCCACGGACCATACCCCAGGTGTACTGGGGCCCCTGGGGGTGCCAGGCCCTGGGTGCATGCCACGAGCACATGAGAGGAGATGCCCTATCTTCAGAGATCCAGTTCTTAAGGGGAGAAGGCAACATATGTAGGTCAGAGGTGGAATGGCAGGGGCGGGGGGTGCAATTAAAGAGGGGAAAAAAATTCATAAGTTTTAAATTATGAGCCGTTCTAAGTAGTGAAATGAAATCTAGTGGCATCCTCTTCATACTGCTCAGGACATGAATCATCCCTTTGTCCAGTGTATCCATGCTATATAGTCTGTCCAAGAGTTAGTAGCCATCTTGGTTATCAGAGAAATCACATTCATATAACTTTTATTGCAGTATATTGTTATAATTGTTCTATTTTACTATTAGTTATTGTTGTTAATCTCTTACTGTGCCTAATTTATAAATTAAATTTTATCATAGGTAGGTATGTACATATAGGAAAAAACATAGTATATAGAGAGTTCAGTACTATCTGAAATTTCAAGCATCCTCTCGGGGTCTTGGAATATATCCTCTGCCAATAATAGAGGACTACTGTAAATATCCCCTCTGCTTAAAACTCACTTATGATTTCCATTGATTTCTGGGGTGGGGAGGGGAACAACAACAGAATCCTTAATATTGCCCTACATGGTTCGTATTCTGTGTTTTTTTTGTATTCTGTGTTTCTCTTTGCTCTCAGTGCTTGTCATATACTAGCTATATTTATCTTCTCAGGTGCTCTGTTTCCTTCTGCCGCAGGGTCTTTGCACTTGGTATTTACTTTGGTCTTAAACTATTGCTATTCTTTTGTGGTATTAGACAATTCTTTTTTTTAAAATAAAATTGCTGCCATATTCCACAGAATAGTGCTATTACTCTCATTCCCATTTCAGAGGCTGAAACATGAGCAGAACCTTCATGGACATTTGCTTTTCTGGCTGAAGAACTGTCTTATTCTTTAGGAGAGCATAATGCTTGCTTCTCTGCAAACTTTTCAAGATGGTAAGGAAGGAGATAGTTTTTATAGTCATAGATGGGTTAGTCTGTTAAATCGTGAAAGATCACTTTTGACTAAAATCCAATGGAGAAGGTCTATAAACATCCCAAACAAAATAAGCTCTAGAGTGCTACTGTACAACATGGTACCTATAAGCAACAATAGTGTATCATACGCTTAAGAATTTGTTAAGCCGGTAGATCTTACGTTAGGTGTTTTTACTGAAAGAAAATAAAGTAAAATAAAATAAAATGAAATAAAATAAAATAAAATAAAATAAAATAAAATAAAATAAAATAAAATAAAATAAAATAAAAACATCTCAGTCATGGTATCACAGTATATGAAGCCAAGGTGAGGAAAACAAATGGTGATCATAAGTAAGATTCTTATGCCCTTTGATGTCACTGTTAATGACAGGTCATATGCTGGGACTCCCCAAGACTGTCGATGCAGAATTGGGAAGTACTGGACACATCTGAGTTACAGAACACCTCATTTTACAACATTATGATAAATGTCAATGTCTGGCAAAGATGCTTAAGGCTCCTTGGTGTGACTGCAAATGCTTTCACTGAGTGCCAGGCCTAAATGCTAAAACAGCATCAGTTCACATTTCCTCAAACCCCTTGTCTTTCTTTTGCTGAAATTAAAAAAAGAGAAAATGCTAGGGGCAAAACTATAGCATCTTTATTGTAGCTGATACAACATGTCTGACCCCATCTTGAGAAATGAAAGAGAACTCATCAGAAATTGTTGGTTAATTTGCTGAGGCTAAGTTCTCTTTCCCAGGGTCATCTATTGCTACAGAAAGTAAAAAAAGCAATCTGAATAAAACTATTCCCCTGGTTTGCATGAAATCAGAAATTGCTTCAGTGTTTCATACATTTCAATGTACAGCATGTCTGAAAGGTCTTACACCATTTCTGAGTGGAACCAAGCTTGATGTTGATTTGAAAACATACAAAATATCATATAACAGAAATTACAGTGTTTTACTAGGAGATGTGTTCACCAGTTCATTTGTTTGAAGACAAATGATCTTTATTCTGACTGAACCTGACTTTTGTTATTTGCAAAATTCAGAACTTAATTTTTCGCTTAATGTTAACCAAGCACAAATCCTGAATGCCAAATAAGTATCATGCATGCTATCACTCTCCTACTCGCTCACACCATTAACTGATCTTGATACAGTTTTCATTAAACCCAGGTTTTAGGCTCCATCTCATTACATCACTACACGCATCCTTCAGCCAGTTTTTCTTTTTTCCATGAAGTGGAAAATGAGGCCAGCTTCCATATAAGTAAAATATAAGCCAGTATTTTTTAAACTGTGTAGATTTCTTTAATACAGGATTGCTTAGTCTTCACTTATTGGATGTCTAATATGCTATCCTATTTTAAAAATTTTTTAAATTTATTATTATTTTTTTATTTTTTTAGGCAAGGCAACCCTTGGTTGACCTCACAGATTGCAAGGACCTTGTCAGCTTACAATCCCTTAATTTTTATTTTTTATGCCTACAGCACCTGGTCTTCCTAGGTGGTCTCCCATGCAAGTACTAACCAGGCCTGACCCTGCTTAGCTTCCAAGATCAGATGGAATCGAGCTTGTTCAGAGTGGCATGGCCATAGTAACATGCTATTCTTAAAGGGACTAAAATACATAGCATCTTCCTAGCTCACTTGATTATAGGATCCCTTTTTAAAGAAATACCTATGAGTCTCTGTAACACAATTTGGGATATGCTGCTGCAATACATTACCATTGGTGGATTTTTCCACTTGAGGCTTCTGGATCTTATGGGTGATCTAGGTGGTCATTTTTTGTAACCATTGGGTTTTTTTCTTACATAATGATATAGATTTGAATCATATGCTATAAGGCTGTACCTAAGAACCAGACAACAAGCCAGCCTAGTGTATCACACAGCATTCACATTTCAAAGAGGATTACTTTTTTGAAAACTATTTTCATTGACAATTTACTCCAAGCCAAAATTTTCTAAGCACTTACGTCTCATTTTAGCAAAGTGGCCATATACCCCAGTTTATGCCTAAGGTAGTCCTGGTTCATGCCTGCTTTTCCATCGTAATTATTAACACTACTTCATTTTAACATCAAAAGGGTCCTCTTTGAATGATAAATTAGTGAAACGATCTTCTTACATTTAATTATCAAACAACCTATGCTATCATTGGTATTATTATCCCCATTTTACCAATGAACAAAAGGGCTCAGAGAGACTAAAAAACTGGATTAGTTTACACGGCTGGGACATAGCTGAGCCAATATTCAAACTAGGTCAGTCTAACCTCAAAGCTTCTGCTCCTGAATGCAGTACTGTCCTGCTCACTGAATATATGATGCCATGTAATATCCATAAAATTATGTAAGAAGCATTATCATCTGCATTTTGAAGATGAGAATATTGAGGAAATCATACACTGTAATTTATAAATTCAAGGTCTATTGTATTGAGACTCTTACCTTTTCCTGTCTTTTAGGTGGTAGTGCTTGCTTTTCACAGTCAGCCCCACAGAATAAGTCAGGCCATCAAATGTGACTGGCAGGTACAGCTACACAAAGGGCTGCAAGTAGGGCCTCAGACCAGCTCTGCGCTGATCTGCTGGGACTCACTAGATCAGGCTCCTGATGCACATCTCTCTCCTAGATATTTACCCATTTAGAAAAGCAATATGCAGTAAAATTCAGATACGTCCAAGTTATTAAAATCAGACCCCCTGAGCATCATAGAAAACAAGAAGGAACTCAGATGAGAAAATACTTAGTACCCAAATGTGGTATAATAATGACTCAAGTTACAAGATCATTCTTATTAGAAAAATATACTGAGAAGTTTCATTTTCTAAAAATTGGAGTCTCCATTGGTAGAATAATCTAATATGTGATTTATGAAAATATATTAGAGTCATCCATTCTTTCGAGTATTTAATGATCCATTTAAACTTAAGCCATATGTATTTCAAAACAAAGACATTCATTTATGCTATCATAAGAGTTTCTACTTTCAGAAGATTCTGTATAAAGTTAACAGTTTTTATTTTAACAACACTTTTAAGTGCTAATCTCATTTTATTTTATAGTCTAGATCAGGGTTTCTCAAGATCTAGACAACATTTTGACATTTTAGACTGGAAAATTCTTTGTCCTGTGTATTATAAAATGTTTATTAGCATCCCTTGTCTTTACACAGTAGAAGCCAGGAGTATTTTCTCTGCAGTATGACAATTAAAAGTGTCCCCAGATATTACCAAACATCTGGGGCAAGGAGAGCAAAATTGTCTCATTTAAAATCCACTGATCTAGATGCTTCTTCTTTGTTATCCTGGAAAAATTGACTAGTAGAAAATAAATGAATTAATATTAAACATAAAACTCTTCTGACAACATTTAGTACCTTTGAAATTTCTCCAGAAGTCAGAGTCCTGGTAAACTTAAGAATCTGAGGATGGAGCTGGTTCTTGGCTAAAGTTAGGAATAATTGGTTGAGAACAAATCTGATTTGAAGAAGGGATGAAGGAAAAGATAAGGTATATTAGCTACTGGCTGTTCAGGCTTTCAGAATCAGCACAGAATCTTCAAAAGATCTCCCATGGAGGTCTTCCCTTTCTGGCAGTGATGAGAGCTCTTTGAGAAATGCCCAAAATCTCTAAGAAAAGTTCATGTCTTTCTAGTCTATGTCCCTGCCCCTTTGCTCTTGTCCTCTGATTTTCCATCAATAAGGCAAAGCTTCTGTTGGGTAGTTTATATTTGATAGGCATAAAGCCCAGAGATTAAAAATATTGCTTCTGAGATCTTTGGAAACATGGTGGAATGAGAGACATCCTCAGATCTCTCCCCTTGAAACAACAATAAGATGAACATCTAAAACTCAACATAAAACACCCAAACTGCACACCAGCATATCTGAGTGTGGAATTTGCACATAAGAGCTACCACAGGTCAGAACCCTGGGTGTCAGGCAGTGGTCTGGGAGAAATAAAGAAGCTGCCTCTCGCAGCCCCCAAAGCTACCTGCAGGAGAAGGGGAGGGGAGAAGGAGCGGCGAGTTCCCTGAACAGTGCTGCCTGGGAAAGCTGTAAGCTTCCCAGGGCCAGCCTGCTGCAGGGCCTAGTCATTAGGGCAGAAAGCAGAGAAGTGGTTACAAAACCGAGGCTGAGCCACAGCCCTCAATTCCCAAAGCAGAGGGCCCCTCCCCCCATACCCTCTGAGACCTATCACTTTGGAGCCCCAGAGTAATCTGAGCAAACGTTGCTGAGACTGTCGCTGACACTGACAGGGACTGAAACTGAGGGTAGTGAGCATAATTAAATATCTACAAGTAAATTTAAAAAGTTTTATTAAGGCTTTATATAAAGCAGGGATCAAAGAAGCTTAGACACCACCTACTAGAAACCAAAAGAAAAGCACCTTCTTTGCAACAGGCTAAAGAGAGACCTTTATATAATAAACCTTTCTGGAAAAACAGCAGAATACACTTCCATTAATGCCCAGGTGGAGAAATAATCTATTAAACACCATGAACAACCTAGTGACAAGGCATCTCAGAAAGAAAGAGAAAAATCTCCAGAAAATAAGCTTACAGACATAGAAACATGCAACTTAAAGGACAGAAAATTCAAGATGGTAGTTCTGAAAAAACTCAGTGAGATCCAAAATGAGTCATATCAACAATTTCAAGAATTAAAAAAACAACTAGCTGAGCGGGGCAAGGAGATTGAAACCCTCAAAAATGAACAGAATAGATCTTCTGGAGGTTAAAAAACACATGGCGAGAGTTGAAAAATGAAATGAAACTGAAGAATGAAAAATAATAAAAGAGAAATTCAAGAACTATCTGACACCATCAGGAGAGGAAACATAAGAATAATGGGCATTCTTGAAGGTGAGGAAAAGGAGCAGGGACTAGAAAGCATTTTCAGACAAATAGTGGATGAGAATTTCTCAAATCTAAGGAATGAGCTGGAGCTTGGAATTCAAGAAGTCAGCAGAACACCAAATTATCTCAACCCAAAAAGGCCTTCACCAAGACACATTGTATTAAAATTATCAAAAATCAATGACAAAGACAGAATTCTCAGAGCAGTCAGGGAGGGGAAAACAGTAACGTATAAAGGAAAACCCATTAGATTATCCTCGGACTTCTTAGTGCAAAATTTACAAGCCAGAAAGGAGTGGAATCAAATATTTAAACTATTAAGTGAAAGAAACTACCAGCCTAGAATAATGTATCCAGCTAAGCTCTTCTTTAGATATGAAGGAGAAATTAAAACCTTTTCAGATATACAAAAATTGAAGGATTTCTCCAATACGAGGCCTGCACTACAGGAAATACTGAAAGATATCAGCTCACCTAAAACAAAATGACAAAAAAAAAAAAAAAAAAAAAAAAAAAAAAAAACATAATTAGGCGTAAAGTGACTATCAGGCAAATGGAAGAAGAGAAATGCAACCCATACTAAGAGCAGGGCATTATAAGCCTAAATAATAATAAGAGAATTGTTATAACAAGATAGTATTGAAAGTTCAGCATACATAGGGACAAACTGAGATAACAATGACTGAAAAGGGGAGGATTCAAATATCCAATTCACAAAGGGGAATGGAGATAAGGCACGTGCAGAAGAAAATGGACAACTGTATATATATAACTATCCTTTACATATTCGTAATGATAATCACTCACTAAAGATTCAGAACTGAAGTATATAACATAAAACAAGAAGAACCAGAGGTAAAACCCACGAAAGCCAACCAAAATAAAGAAAACAGAAACAAGGACAAGGAAACAATGTAAACAAGGAACTACCAGAAAGCAAAAGATAAATTGGTTGTAAGAAGACCTCACATTTCAATAATCACCCTAAATGTAAATGGACTGAACTCACCGATAAAAAGGCACAGAGTTGCAGAATGGATTAAAAAACAAAACCCAACCATATGCTGCCTCCAGGAAACACATCTCAGCTCCAAAGACAAATATAGACTCAAAGTAAAAGGGTGGAAAATGATATTTCAAGCAAATAGTATTCAGAGAAAAGCAGTAGTGGTACTAATATTGGATGAAACAGACTTCAAAATAGAAAAGGTAAAGACAGATACAGAGGGACACTTCATAATGATAAAGGGAATCATGCACCAAGAAGACATAATACTTATTAATATCTATGCTCCCGATCAGGGAGCCCTGAAATATGTAAAGCAATTACTGACAGAACTAAAGGGAGAAACAGACCAAAACATTATCATTGTAGGGGACCTAAATATCCCACTGTCAGATATGGACAGATCATCCAAACAGAAAATCAATAAGGAAATAACATCCTTAAATGACACATTAGACCAACTGGACATAATTGACATTTACAGAGCCTTCCTTCCCAAACAGCTGCTTATACACCCTTCTCTAGTGCACATGGAACATCCTCAAGAATCGACCATATACTAGGACACAGAGACAGCCTCAACAAATATAAGAGGGTTGAAATCATACCAACCATATTCTCTGATCATAATGCTTTGAAACTAGAGATCAACTGCAAAAAGAAAGCAGGAAGAACCATAAATACAACATGCTACTGAAGAATAATTGAGTCAGAGAAGAAATAAAAAGAGAGATCAAGAGATACATAGAAATGAATAATGATGATAGTACAACAAATCAAAACTTTTGGGACCTGGCAAAAGTGGTCATAAAAGTTCATATCATTACAGGCCTATCTCCAAAGAAAAGAACGAGGCCAAATAAACAACCTAACACTTTATCTTAAAAAACTAGAACAGGAAGAACAAACGAAGCCTAAAGTCAACAGGAAGAAAGAAATCATCGAAATTAGAGCAGAAATAAATGAAATCGAAAATAAAAAACAATAGAAAAAATAAATTCAACAAAGAGCTGGTTCTTTGAGAAGGTTAATAAAATTGACAAACCCCTGGCTAGACTCACTAAAGAAAAAGAGAAAGGACACAAATAAACAAAATTAGGGATGAAAGAGGGGGAGATTATGAATGACATCGCAGAAATACAAAGGATCATATAAGAATACTATGAAAAATTATATAACGCCAAATTTAATAACCTAGAAGAAATGGATCAGTACTTAGAAAAATACAACCTTCCTAGACTGAATCAAGAAGAACTGGAAAATCTAAATAGATTGATCAGCAGTATGGAAATTGAAACAATCATCAAAAACCTACCAAAAAGTAAAAATCCAGGACCAGATGGCTTCACCAGTGAATTCTATCAAACATTCAAAGAAGATTTAAGGGATCAAATATATGGTAGCTGAAGGAAACTGGTCTTTGGGTGGTAAACACACAATAGAATATACAGATGTCAAATTATAATGTACACTTGAAACTTATATAATTGTATTAACCAATGTTACCCCAATAAACAATAAAAAATATATATTGCTTCCTTAGGGAGCATTTTCACTTGGGATCATTCCTAAATTTAGATTACCCTCCCTCTGCTTTTGCGTTTATCTACTTTTCATCACTTCTTTCCATGCAACAGATATGATACAGACTCCTTCTAATCCCCCAACTTCAACCTTTTCTAACCAACTTAGTGTCTGGCAAAGCCTAATCAGCCAAGAATGGGAGGAGTCACAGTACAGGAAGCATAAGGAAGACCTCAGTGATTTTTAGGTTTCTTTTTCCATGTTTCTCTGTGGTGACAAAGTAGCAAGATTTTAAGGGCTAGAGTGTCTAGGGAAAGAGGTCATTAAAGATGCTTTGGCCTCGGTTTTATTTTATTAGCCCAGTTCATAAGAGCAATATCTAGAGGCCCTGAGTTTAGATTTCCATCTACATTAAAGACAGGAGTAACACTCAGGCCTTATCTCTCTTGCTTCCACTCTTAATATGAAATCTCAGGTAAGAAATGATCTAATTGCATTATAAATAGGAAAGTTAATAATTTCACATTTTTAATAAGAATAAAGCCAATGGCTGAATTATAGGCATTAGTCATAGGCCAGTCGAGATTTTCTTACTTTAGAAATGATACAAACATTTACATTGTATATAGATGGAGAAAATTATAGAAGTCAGTTTTCTTAGTGTTTTTCCTAACCATTTGGGTGGGACAGTGCACAGAAGTGGGGTCTCAGTGTGTGGAACAGCAGGCTATTTCTTGAAAGCTTGGATGTGAAACTAAGGACTAAATTTCCAAATGTCACAATCAAAAGCACCTTCTATAGGGATTAATTAAACTATTATTTTTTAAAACTTGAGCTTATTTAAGAATGTTGATAGTCTTGAGAAACCTATGATCAATGTTTTGCAGAATCACTTTAAACAGACATTCCTATCACTGTTTAGAAGCTAGAAAAGTATCATTTATGTTTATTCTACTTTATGGGCCCTACATGGTAAAATTAAGTTTAGTTACTTGAAATAATTTTGGTAGACTTCCCTCTGTAAATTGGTAAGCAGAAGAATTTAGTGGTTAATTCTCATACATTGGTTTTGAAAAGTCAGGCATAGCTTTAAACATTCACTTTATTTGCAGCAATTTTTCATGTAAATAATAGAATGATAAAACTGCATTCTATTCTAAGCTAGTAAATTGCACCTAAGAAATAAATTGATGAAATTGTAAGCCTTTTAATAAGGAATATAGGTTGTAGAAAATTTTGCTAATATGAGATACAGAAAGTTAGAAAAATAATATTCTCAGGATTATAAGCAAATAAGCACTAAATAAGGAAAAGTTTCTGCAAATATAATATGGTAATAATAGAGTTTTGAATAAGAGAAATTCAGAAAATGGACCAGCCACTGAAAAGGCAAATATGTACCAAACAAATTTGTATTTTCATGATTATACTAAGGACAGAAGGAGCAATTTATTAAGGTTAATGCCTCAGAGCATTTAACTTCTCTACTCGTTTTCTTTAATTTTTTAAATGGAAAATAGCTGCTTCAATAGCAAAGAACATTGTAACATGCAAGAATTTTCAAAGAATGCAACTGCTCTATGGCATTTAATTTTACTCTTGATATACTCATCTGATGCACATACAATGCCAATAAATTGGGGTAATAACAAAATCTGAAATCCAGAGGATTTCTTTTGCTTTCATAGTACAAATTTGCCCTGAAGATAGAAGGCAATCCAAATGCAAGCTTGTTTCACCCAGAAAGCAGTGTCTGCAGATTCTTGTTTCATAATAATAACCTGAAAATGAGATCACAGGAAATGTATTAGTGAATAATGGATCATCAATTGAAATTGATTAGCTAGCATAAAATCACCCCTATACATAAATCTTTCTAAGGAACAATCACCTTTAACTTGAAAAATACACATGTTTATTCTTTCAGGAGAAGAAAATGAAATATTTAAAGTATTCTGTTTGCTAGACAAATTATTTCTTCAATTCCCTAATAAACTTGCTTCAGGTTTTTAAAAAATATAGCTGTTTTACCTTCCTTAGTGATCTTTTCTGCAACAGAAACCAAATTCCTTTTCAACTTGCAGTCGAGCTGGAGGCTAAGGAAAAAAAAAGAGACAGTGCTAGCACTTCTCCATTATAAGGCTGAGCAAAGAAACATGACAAAGTCATAGTTGCCTTTCACAGTCACAGAAAAACAGCTCTGTAGAGGCAACTGGCAAGATAGTCCTCCATTTTAAAAGGAAAGAATCATTGTAAAGCTCAACTTTTAAAAGGAAAGAATCATTGTAAATCTCAACTGGCAAGATAGTCCTCCATTTTAAAAGGAAAGAATCATTGTAAAGCTCAATCATTGTAAAGCTCTACATCAAAGTCCTTGAGTTCAAATTTTATTTCCATTTTGAGGGAGAACAGCTCAAGCGCTGGGAATTTGTATTCTTTTCCTCTTATCCAAAATCTTACTCCCTGCCACCAAAACAACAAGGACAACATGGCATGGTTGTATAATCCTTTAAATAATGTAGAGGATCTTTGTTTGACAAAGATATTTTCAAAAATTCCTGGGCCAATGTGCTACCTAACAACTAACAACTGCCACAGTTGATTGAGTCCAATGAGTTATGTATTGTAGACTCATTAGGTCTATAGCTCATTGGTGGGCCACAGAATGGTCCAGAAATGCAACTGCTTCAATCAGTTCTTTAGGGTGAATGACTTTCATGATTACTTATGACATATTTGGAACATTAGCAAGATTTAGGGTTATTAAAATTTGGTACGCTAAAATTGGTTTATTATGAGAACTTACCACAGGCTCTAATGCTGGATTTTAGCAGTTAATCCAGTTGCCAGATGATTGTGGGTAACAAACAGTACAAATTTCTTACATCACATATATAGATAATTGGAATAATGTAATTTTAATGAAGAAAAAATTGTGGTCAAGTCATTATCAACATTGTCTTGAACAGATCTTGATTTTCAATTGCTGCTGTCTTTGTTTAGTGTTATTTTTACCTTCTCATTAGCAATTTATTTTCAGTTAACTCTAAAAGAACAATATTTTGGGGTTAAATTTTTTCCCTATAACTAGACTTTAAGGAGTGTATACATTGTGATTCAAATAGACTCATCATATTCTTATTGCTAAAGAAGATGTATTCATACCTTCTCTAAGATTTATTTGGTCCATTAATGTAAAATTCAGTCACATGCTGGCTTCAATGCTGTTTTCCTTTGAGTTCTTTTTTTGCTTTTCACCAAATAGTTAATTTCTTTAAATTACCGATCATGTATTTTGCACAGGAATGCTTATATAACCTATTTTATTCTCATTTGTCAGAATATTTTAAAGCATAGTTAGAATAGAAGGCTCTTACGTTCTTTTCAATAAAGATCTTTTTTTTTTTTTTGCATTTTATAAAAATTAAGGTAAATACAACCTACCTTATTGCCAAAGGGTATGCTATATAACATACTTTCATTGTGGACACTTTCGTTACCTAGAAATACAAACTGTTACTATTTCTTTAATTATTCCCACATTTGATAGTTCATTTATTCAGCACTTTAAAAAAGTTATATATTCAAAGAGTAGGATATAGGTAAAGAGAAAAATTGCTAAAGAAATAACAGGTCATACTGACAAGGCACTCTTGGCAAGTATACTATTAATTTCTCCTACCCGTAAAGATTGACTTAGAAAGGATACTGAGGAGTTGCTTCAGCTTAGAAACAATTTAACACCTTTAAATAATGACCTCCACTTGATTACACTTGGATTAGCCAATTGCAAAGTACCTTTTTTAAAAAAAATTTATAAGTTTCAAGTATACAGTACATTGGTTAGGCATTTATGTAGTTTATAAAACAATCCCCCTAATTGTTCTTTCTCTCCTCTGGCTCTCCACCTAGCCATTATATCAATGCTAACTGCAGTCCCTATGCTGTGCTCCCTATCCCCATGACCGTCTATCAACTACTAATTTGCACTTCTTTAACCCTTCACCCCTTTCTCCCAGCTCCCCAACTTCCTTCTCCTTTGGCTATCACCAGATTGTCCTCTATATTTGAGAGTCTGTTTTTGATTAGTTTGTTCTTTTTATTCCCTCTGGCTCCTCTTTGCCCTCTCAACATTCTGCACGCATTCCTCCCCATCACTAAAGTGAATCTTTCACTGAAGTGAATCATTCTCTCGAGCGTTATTCAATTTCATTTGCTCTGTCAATAATGCCCATTCATAAACATCGGCTCTTATTTACATATGTCATCATCAGTCTTTATAGCAATTCCCATGATAGAATTTTTATCTACATTTTACATATAAGGAAACAGAGGCCTAAAGAGTTCAAGTGACTCGTCAAAGGTCACAACTAGTAAGTTGTGAAGAGACAGGTCAATTAGAGTTCAAAGTACATGCTACTTTTACTATATAACAATGTCTCTAGCATTGCTATTCTAGAAATACCTCACAATTTATTTTGGATGTCAAGTGGTTTTGCACATAAACACAAAATCTATTTTTTAGAACTTTTACACTGACCTGCCTAATCATATTAGGTTCAAATTACATTGACATTGGTATATATGTGCTTTGTTTTAGTCCCAGCTCCTTCAATAAATACCAAGGACTTACCATTTGGGTGGTGCACAATGATGAGTTTATCTAAAAGATAAAAAAAAAGCACATTCTATTGAGTTTTTCTCAATATTTATTCTAAACTCTCTTCTTTTTATTATTTGACTACTTGTCTTAAAGGTGAGCATGAAATTTCACAATCTGATTTAAAAAATACTAACCTCTATCCACTAAGTGTGAGATCATATTTTTTATTACTTTTGTCTTTTTCCTCCTAATGCTTGTCCCAAGGTATTATGATTATAGTTATGTTTGACACTTAATAAAAGCTTGCTATTCTGTTTTGCCATTCTTATAGCTTGGACTACTCCTTTTTTTTTTTCTTCTGTAATTAACATTTTCTGTAATAATTACATACAGTATAATTCAAACATTTTTAAGTGTATGTTTTTCACAAATCTGTACAGCCAGTTAGGATAGAGAACATTTCATCTCCACAGAAAACCCCCTTGAGCTCCTACATCCATCCTCACCCCACTATTACCCATGATGACACCTGTCCTGATTATCTCTATAGATTAGTTTTATCTAGAATTCCAGAAAAATGAAATCTGATAGCATGTACTCCATTGTGTCTAGTATCTTTCACTCAGCATAATATCTGTGAGATTCATTCATGTTGCTATGTGTAATAGTAGGTATTCCTTTTTATTGTCAAGTAATATGAATCCACTGTATGAATATACCACAATATAATTATCTATTCTCCTATTAGACATTCAGATTACTATTTTGAATTTGGCTGTAATAAATGAAACTGTTATGAAATTTGTGAACGTGTCTTCGGATGGTGATATGCTTTTATTTCTCTTGAAAAAAATATCTAGTAAGGGAATAGCTAGGCTGTACAGTAAGTCCATATTTAACTTTTCCGGAGTTGTCACAACATGTCACACTCCTATCAGCAACGCATGCAATACATGTCCAGTTGTTCCACATCCTAATCACCCAACTTTGACAATATTTTAAAATTTTAGCCATTATACTTGTTGTATATTGATATTTAATTGTAGTTAAATATCCTAATCACCCAACTTTGACAATATTTTAAAATTTTAGCCATTATACTTGTTGTATATTGATATTTAATTGTAGTTTAATTTGTTTTTTTCCTAATGATTAATAATTTTAAGCATTTTTTCAAATTTTTATTGGCCATTTGTTTTTGTAAACTAAGATCGAGGTGCTAGATGTGCTCATTGATGCTGGGTGTCATTGCTTCTAGGTCCTCTCAGCAGACAGGACTAAGAAAAAAAAATGTATATATATATACATGTACAACTCTATTTCTCCATATATATTAAGAACCATGAGTTCCATTCCAATACCACAAGATTCATTCTAGGCTTCGTTCTTTCTTTAGTTGTAACTACCTTCTGTGACAATAGGAAACCTGGCTCTCATTATCCATAGTTTGTTTGTTCATTTATTTATTATTTATTTACTCAATCCTACAATATATATAAAGTAGTTTTAAAATTGCTAAACTGTACCCCTGTAGAGAAATAAGCCCTACTAAATGAAGTATAAAATGATTTTTATGTACTTTTTTCTTTTAATTTTAGCCTTAGAATGTGTTGTTTTCTAAATTTATTTACTTATTTTTTCTAGCACCCTTCAGTGTGGTTATGTTATTTATTTGTCATATCATCAGGTTAATTTTCTTCTGCTTATATTCTATTTTCTATTCTTCTCAACTCCATCCTTGTTTGTTGACTATTCAAAATATTAACACAGTTCTAAATGTCAGACTATGCAAAGAGGTATATATATCACAGAAGTACAGTTTTTTCATTTTGAGTAATTTTTTTCAGTTTTATTTTTTGATTAATTTGTTCTTTTTGTCTAAGTTGTTAAATGTATTGGAAAAGATTAAATTATATTTCCTTAGTATCATTTTAATGTCTGTAATATCTGTTGTAATAGCCTCATTTTAATTCCAGCTTTATGTGAATCTTTTCTTCTCTTTTTTCCATGATCATTTTTGCCATGGGCTCACAATTTTAGTTATGTTTTAAAATAACTAATATTTGGTTTTGTTCATTTTTTCTATTGTTTATATCTTATTTTTTAAATCAATTTATGATCTTATCTTTGTTATTTTTTCTCTTACCTCATTTTGAATTAAGTTTGCTTTTTATTTTTCAGTTTCCTAAGGTGAAGACTTAGATCACTGATCTTAAGCTTTTTGTCTTCTGTTTTAGCTGTATTCTACAATTTTGATGTTTTTCATTATCATTCAGGTTGAAACATTTTCTTGTGATTTCTTATTTGTTCTATGGTTATTTTGAAATGTTGTATTTAGTTCTTAAATATTTTGAGAAATTTTTCTAATTTCTTAAGTAAATAGTAATATGTTTTTGTTGTGGTAAAAGCATATGATTTCAAAAGAATAAAGTCTTTCAGAGAACATATTCTGAAGATTTGAATCTTCTGAAATTCATTGAAACTGTTTTGATAGTCCAGCATGTTTCGTACCCTGGTCAACCTTCCATGAAAACCTTAAACAAACATGTCTTCTGAACTTTTTAAATGTCTTGTTCTACAAGTGTCAACTAGGTCAAGTTAATTGAAAGTGTTATTTAGATCTATTGCTACTGGTTTTTGTGTATTTGTTCTATCATTTAGTAAGGAAGTGGTGACAACATCTCTGAGTACTATCAAATTTTGCTTCATGAGTTTTTATAAAACTCATAAATACATATATAATGTAAAGGACACAAATATTTAGGATTGTTATATCTTCCTAGTGAACTTCCCTTTTACAATTTTGTAATATTATCTTTTATCTCTTGTAATAATCTTTGTGTTGAAGTTTATCTTGTCTTATATTGCTATAGCTGTGCCAGCTTTCTTATGCGTAGTATTGGCATGGTAAATCTTTTACTATTCTTTACTTTCAAACTATCTGTGTCATATATTTAAAATTTAAGTCTTTTATATAGCATAAAATTGGGTATTAGTTTTTTATCCAGTCTGAAAAAGTTTGCCTTTTAAATAAAGTATTTAATTAATTTACATTTAACATAATTATTGATATGACTGAATTTAACACTACTGTCTTGCTCTTGTTTTTAACTAATCCATTTTGTTTATATTCCTTTTTGCAAACCTCCTGCTTTATTTTTGGTAAATAAAGTAGCTTTTTAATGCTTTATTTTATTTCCTCTATTAGTTTCCTATCTATCTATCATCTATGTATGTATGTATGTATGTATGTATGTATGTATGTATGTATGTATCTATCATCTATCTTTCTATCTATCTATATATCATCTATCTATCTATCATCTATCTTTCTATCTTTATATCATCATCATCATCTGTCTATCTATTGTCCATTTATTTATGATTGCTTTATAACTAAATTATGAATTTTAACTTATCAGAGTCTATTTAGAAACAATAATGTACCTCTTGACGTTTTATGACTTATACTTGATACTTTGCACTTCCTACCTTACCTTTTTCTCTTCTTTGTACCTGATTCTTCACATTCCATACTTTGAACTTCACCATATAAAATTTTTACAATACATAATTCCATTTATCTGGATCCCTTGTCTTTGCATGGTTAACTTCATATCTTTTCCTTCTTTATATGTTATAATCTACTCCCCCTTAAGTGTAGGCTCAGCTCCAGTGAGGGCCTTAGAAAACACATTGGGCTTTCTATAGATCAAAAATGAAAAAAGCATAAAGCCCAAACTATACAAGTTCATGTCAGTAGTCAAACTGCCTGCTAAAACAAGAACCTACACTCATCTACAAATATTAAATATTAAAAAATTCAGAATATGCAACAGATTATATGTAATGTCCAGCATTCATTTTTTTTTTTAAAAAAGAAGAGGTACAAAGAAACAGGAAAATATAATTCATAGAAAAAAAGAAAATATCAATAAGAACTGAACCTGAGATGATCCCATTGTTCACTTTCATAGACAAAGGCATCAAAGCAGCTTTGATAAATATAATTAAATTAATAAAAGATATGGTCATCAAAGAATAAATAGAGAATCTCAGCAGAAAAATTGAAACTATAAAAGAACCAAATAGGAATTGTAGAAATTAAAATTATAATAAAAGAAATAAAATATTTATCAGATGAGTTTATCAGCAAATTGGATATAACAAAAGAGTTAATGAACTTGAAGAAAGAACAATAGAAATTATCCAATATGATAAACAGGGAAATCAAAAGACTTTGAAAAACAATGGAGCCTCAGAGACATGGAGGTCAATATAATATGATCTAGCATTAATGTAATGAGTAGCAGAGGAAAAAAGATAGAGTTTAGGGCAAAACGTTTTAAAAGAAATAATGGCCCAAACTTGCCAAATTTAATATAAATCACCTCCGTACAGTTCCAATAACTTTGAAAAAAAAAAAAAAAAGAACAAAAAAATCTACAATTAGCCTCTTAAGAGACATACATATAGACAACTATGATCAAACTACTTCAAGCCAAGATAAAGAGATATGCTTGAAAGCAGCCAGAGAAAAAAGTCACATTTCATACAGAGAAAAAAAAAGAATATTCACTAATTTCTTAACAGAAATAATGGAGGACTAAAGACAATGTAATAATACCTTTAAAATGCTAAAAAGAAAAATGGCCATTTAGAATTATATATCCAGAGAAAATTTTCTTCAAAATTTTGTTGAATTGAAGACATTTTTAGATAAATGAAATCAGAGGATTCACAGACAGCAAAATTGTAATATAATAAATGCTAAAAATGTCATACAAGGTGAAGGGATATGAAAAACGGACACTCACATCCACACTAAGGAATGAAGAACACTCAAAATTATACAAAGCAGGTAGATGTAAAATATTATTTATTATTATTATTATTATTATTATTATTGTTATTATTTTTTCTGTCTTCCATGTGGCTCTTATAGGGGCTTGGTTTTAGGTGTTGTTAGGGCAGGTCTAGAGTAGGTCTTACTCTAAGTCATGGTCCTTACTCGTTACATCTCTTGGGTCACAGCAAGATTCTAGGTAATTTAACAAAGGAGACATTTCCACTCTGGCTAGGCAGGGAATCAAATATCCCGATGTGGGTTTTCCTTGGCTTTGCTCAAACTCTAGTGTCTTTATTCTGCTTTCAGTGCCCTAGAAACTGCTATCTTATATGCCTTGAGAGGTCTTGTTCTGCACTTGTATACTTCTCTCAGCCACAGACTTATGGAGGCTCTCACTCTCTTTGAGGTTACCTCTCTACACAGCTATCCCTTCAGTGACTCACCACACACATTCCAGCATCTTTAGCTGCACTGATTTCTGATCTTTTTCTCCTCAGTTCAACAGGATTGGCCTGCTTTGAACAGATTGTAGTCAGGAAATCAGTCTCTGGGAAATCAAGAGATCCACCTCATAAACTTTGCTCATCTCTGGGATTATAGCCTTGGGTTACCTATGGTACACTCTCTGAAATCAATTCTTATGTTTTTAACCAGTATGAGTGTTCTATACAGTGGGAGAATTTATCTGGTACTACTTATTCCACTTTGGCTAGAAGTAGAACTAGCTGATTCCTAACTAAGACATCAATGATTAAGAGCACTGACTTTGGATTCTAACAGAAATGGGTTGTAGTGTCTAATCTGAAGACAAATTTGAACATCTTAGTTCTTCAGAGTCTCAGTTTCCCTATTTATAATTTGGAACTAATGTCTACCTCAAAACGTTATTGTAAGAAATTAATAAGGTAATATTAAGCGTATAGTAGAGAGTCAAAAAATATTATTTACTACTACTACTATACTTAATGTTCCTTAGTAAAATTATTCAGATATTTTGTAATTTTATACGTTGTCAAAATTTTGATCTTATTTCACATTAGAATGGAGGTCTGTAGAACTCAGTTTTCTGTAAATTAGTCCCATGTTTATAACCTTAATTATTTTAGGAAGTATATTTCTGTTTTAGAAAACATTTCTAAAAGAGCTTAAAGAATTCTCCATGGAAAGTAGATAGCAACCTAATAATATGAAAAGAAAATGAATTTTAACAGGGTGAATTTCAACAAGAAGCACTAGCTAAAAGCTATGAAACATTATTGAAAATGGAAGAGATGAATGCTTTCAAGTTTTTAATTATCTGTACAGGAGTATGGACTTGTGGAAAGAGCGGTCAGATAGTGAGAACATAATTTATTTTCAATTTTGGAATGTGTTGTTTATCTTTGGAGAAGATTTACCATCTTAATAATGGTTGGTTTGTATTAACATTAAAATAAGTGTCCTCCCCCCCTGAAGCAACTGTTAATTATTAGCAAGAGGAATTTGCATCGCCAAAAAGCGTGCTAGCTACAAGGGAAGGCAACACAAGATTTACAATTTAAGATAATCCACATGTGGACAATTGTAAGAACTGATTATATTGCGATCATTCTACCTTATTAAAAAAGTATGACTCCTTAAAAATTTAATGGCTCATATATAAAAGAAATTGGAGCAGAATTATCTTGTTTGCAATTTACATAGAAATCAAAGGAAAAAGAAGTTACTAGCATTTATTGAATGTTCATTATGGGTCAGAGAAGGTGAACGTATTTTATATGTTAACTCATAAAACTACTTTTAGATATGTGTATAATTATTCCTGTTTTGCAGACAAGGATTAAAGACACTCTCCAGTTACACAGATGAGAAGTGATAAAATGTAGATATGAATTCAGGTGTGTTTAACTCTATAGTTCTTGCATTTTCCACTCCATCATCCTATCAGTTTTGAATAACAGGCAAATTTTACTTACCATAGACATTTTCTTCTTCAGGCCTTTTCCCGATAATGCAATCCCGTAGTTGGCGTAGTTTTTCCTAAATGAGGGAACAACCAGGAAACAGAAGTCAAGGTTTACAAATTTGTCGTGAATCAAGATGAAACATCAATAAGTATCACCAATACCACCATGACTACTTAGTACTAATTTGGCATTTACAATGTTCCAAGTGCTATCCTTGATATTTACTCAATATAACTCAATCCTTACAACTTTGTAAAGTAGATATAAAATGTCATCATCTCATTTTACACATACGGAAAATGAGATACAGAGAGGTTAAGTAACTTTCCCAAATCACACAGTTATAGATGATAGAGTTAGGATTGAAACTCAGAGCCCAATTATTTTGGGAGCTGTTTTACAAATCTAACACCTGAGGGTTCTACAGTGGCTATATGGTATCCAAAAGCAGGAGGGTGACACAGTGTCGACTTGTTGCTGCTTGAGCCCATCTCCAGCCTCTGCAATCCTTCCCAAGAATTCTAATTCACTCTAACTAGAAACTCGGCAGCAAAAGATACAAGCCTGGATTTCCCTTCTCAGCTCATTTGTCATCTTTCTTTGCTTTCCAAATATTATACATTGGACACTATTATCTTTCACCACAGTTTAAAATAAGCTAAAAATCACTTTTATGAGAAAACCTAAGTGCAGCATTTTTCCTAAGGATTTCTCTTGAGACCTAGAAACCACATTTCCTAAATAGAGAGTTGTTTTCATCACCTTAAAGATCCTCTCCTAAGAGTGAAGCAAATATTCTTTTGGTACTCAGTGGTTATGAGTAGGAGTGAGGAGCATGAAAGGCAGAGTTTTTACCTTCTCAACCATCTTGCCTTCAACTCTGGAGATTCTATGTAGATATTCATTATTCTAGAAACTTATTATTAACTCTATGTTTGTGCCATTTTCCCTGTCAATTTCCTAAGATAATGCCTCTATTAATAATAAGATAACTTTATAGTTACCTCTGATAGATTCATTCTCATGGTACAAATGAATATTTTTGTAATCTACAAAAATAATAATGAAAAGTATATGGGATTGTGTCCTGCGTATGTTAGGAAAAAGGAGAACATTAAATTTTCTGTTGTTTTGACTGTTGTCCAGGCCCTTAGGTTAAGAACTAAAAAAATACAGGGAACAAGCTCCTTGACATTGGTTTTGGCAATAATTTTTGGACCTGATACTCAAAAGCAAAAGTAACAAAAGCAAAAGTAAACAAGCATGAGTACATCAACCTGAAAAGCTTCTGCACAGTAAAAGAAACCATCAACAAAAGGTAACCTACAGAATGAGAGAAAATATTTGAAAATCAGATGTCCGATAAGAAGTTAATTTCCAAAATATATATAGAACTCATACAATTCATTAGCGAAAAATCAAACAATCTGGTTAAAAAATGGGCAGAGGCACTAAATAGACATTTTTCCAAAAAAGACATACAAATGACCAATAGGTACATGAAAAAGCTCTGAACATCACTAACTATCAGGGAAATTCAAATCAAAAGCACAACGAGCTATCACCTCATGTGCGTTAGAATGGCTATTGAAAAGACAGATAAGCAGATAACAAATGTTTATAGAAAAGGGAACCCTGGGCACTGTTGGGAATGTAAATTGGTGCAGCTACTATAGAAAATAGTATGTAGGTCCCTGGAAAACTGAAAATAGAAATACCATATGATCCAGCAATCCCACTGTGGAGTATATATCCAAAAGAAGTGAAAACAGGATATTGATGATATATCTGCACTCCCATGTTCACTGCAGCATTATTCACTTTAGCCAAGATATGGAAACAACCCAGGTGTTCATCAATGGGTGAACGGATAAAGAACATAGATATATACATAATGGAACACTGTTCAGCCATGAAGAAGGAAATCCTGCCATTTGTGACAATATGGATGGAACTTGAGGGCATTAAGATCATCAGAAAAAGACAAATACTGTATGATATCACTCATACGTGGAATCTAACAACTTAAAAATAGAAACAGAGAGCAGAATAGTGGTTGCCAGGGACTGGGGGGTGGGAGAAAAGAAGAGATGTTGGTCAAAGTGTACAAACTTTCAGTTATAAGATAAATAAGTTCTGGGGCTCTAACGTGCAGCATGGTGATTATAGTAGACACTACTGTTATTATATACTTGAAAGTTGCTAAGTAAGCAGATATTAAATGTTCTCACCACAAAAAATAAATGGTAATTATGTGACACATGGGAATGTTAGCTAGCACTATGGTGGTGACCATTTTGCAATATATAAGTAAATCGACACTTTGAACTCCTTAAATTTACACAATGCTACATGTCAACTATATTTAAACAAAGATGAAAAAAAAAGTGGAAAAGGACTGACCGACACCTCAAACAATATTCAGAGTTACTAAACTTTTGGCTGTCACGGAAAGTAGCCTTAGTGCCTGTTTTTGCATTTACAGGTTAAATTTGTTTTGTTTTGTATCAACACTAACCATATTCATTATCCTATTGTCCCTAAATATTAGATAAGTAAAATCAGTCTTGAAGTAGTGAGTATGGACCATCTTAAATTCTTTCTAAAACAATATTGAATATAAATAAATACACAAACAAAATAGAAATACCCCAGGGTTTAATAAAACAACCAGCAAAATCTTTCCAAGAAAATATTTCGGTGGATTACTCTAAATTATAAACGATTACTGAACAGTCTAAGAGGATACAATGCAACAAAATTTATATAATCTGGCATTGCTAGAAAAGTGATTTATACATCTGCACTTAAGCACATTATACCCATTTCAGGATAAGAGGGATGTTTGATGGCGATGGCATGGATTGAGAAGCAATGTAATTCTGAAGATGAACAGCGATCAGTTGCAGAACTCTACAATTAGCATTCTTTTGCATTTGTTTAGCAAAATAACTGCCCTTGCCTAGCACTGCAAAATCTGGACCATGTCTAGTGACCAACCCACAGCCAGAGCTGCCCTTAGAGATAGGTGGTTCAAGGAGTCCTCTCAGATGTACTGGGAGAGTCCCCTCGCTTAAACTATCTCCTGCCTATAGGCCACATTGTTTAAATTTCACCATGAGGACTAACTTTTCTGTTGTTTAAAAATATTTTCCAAAGCATCGTTTTTAAATAAAAAAACGATTTCTTGGGAAAGATAGCACAGTGAGCTACTAATGATTATGTATACATTAGCCTAAGCCAGGTAATTAAATGTTTCATCAAATAGCTGCCTGACGACTGGTTTCTAAGGTCCTTGGGCTTTAAA
This sequence comes from Pteropus medius, assembly GCF_902729225.1. Lineage (NCBI taxonomy): Eukaryota > Metazoa > Chordata > Mammalia > Chiroptera > Pteropodidae > Pteropus > Pteropus medius. The sequence goes on along the minus strand of NW_024352786.1, from coordinate 1,942,955 downwards.
TGATGGGAAGACAAAAACTGTTGGAATGTTCTGAGAGTAGAAAGACCCATGAGATATGTAGAATGAGGCTCTGATACCCCTCAGTGACGAATGTCAGAGTGTATATGGCATATTTTGTTTTCATTCTCATTTCTGAACCACCTACTTCAAATTACCTCTCAGGACATAAATTATATTTATAGAAGAGAAGTCTAATTTATCTGAAGTTAATGCTCTTGGCGTCATTTCTCTCTCTCTCTCTCTCTCTATATATATATATATAAAGAGGAAGAGAAAATAATACTTATTACATTTTATTTAGTACTATTGTTTGATAAGATTTCAATAATTTTCTTTTTTCTTTGGTCTACATTGGCCTACATAATATACTCTTTGGAATGCAGAGCCTGTGTTAGTATAAAGATGCTTCACCTTACTTTCAACAATAAAATTCATTAAACATTCACTACACTAAGGACAGACTTGTAAGGAAGTTATGTATTAGCTCTGAAATGCTGGGTCCCAGCATTGAGTTCAACAATGGTTTGTTAAATAAAGTCTGGATACTTTCAAATTTTCAATTGTTTGTTTGAAAAACATCTTTGTGTGTGTGTGTGTGTGTGTGTGTGTCTATTTAAAAACAAAAAAGTAGTTACCTGTATTTCTTATGTAGACTAAACATTTACAAAGAAGCTAGGAGCTCTGCAAGTGAGGGAATGTTTCAGAAACGACTGGGGTCAGCATTACCTGCTGAATCACTTCCAGGCCGGTCTTTCCTATCTGCCAGTGTTTAAACTTCTCTAGGGCTTGATCCACAGATAGTTTCCCATTCTTCACTTTCTCCTGCAGGAGGATGAGTTCTTTCTGTCCATCGGCCAGGTAGCTCCTCCTGGTGGAAAAGGCTTGATTCTCCATCCGAGCTCTGTCTGCAATATGAGGGGAGGGTATTTTAGCAAGAAGTCAATGTATAACAACTGAATACAAAAAGCACTCTAAGAAATAAGCAGCTTGAGTTTCTCGTTCTTACCAGTCTGTGAGTAGTTATAGAATAAATCATAGAAATTTTTTAATGAGTTTATTTCTAAGGATGGTTGTGCCTAGTACCTAGTGTTATGGGCAAAAAAGACGTGTCTCATCACTGAAAAACATAACGGGACAAGGAGAAAAAGAGCAGAAACAAAAATTCCGCATTGCACTAGCTGTGGGCACTGCCAATTGCATGTTCTTTTGTGAGGATTACTTTTAATAATGTGAGTAAAATACTTAGCACAGTGCCTGCCACATACTAGGCTAAATAAATGCTAACATTATTATTAATAATAAATATTTGTAGAATAACATAATCTCTTTAGCTCTGGGAAAAGAGATGTCAACCCATATCCAAACGTTGTGAGAGGTTTAGAATTATTGAAAGTTTTTCCTGAAATATATAAAGTAAATAATTGCCGGTCATTTTGTAATAAATTGATTCCTTTTCAAAAGAGTATATTATTGAAGCATGCCGTGTATTATTTGCTCAGCAGAATGAAAACATTGGGTGGCCCAATTTCTCAAGTGTGGCTGCTAATGCTACCCCAGAGACTGGCCTGAAGTATAGTGGTAATAAGTTGTAGACTGTGGGTGAATTCAGTGTTTTATTTGTGTCACATGGTGTTTAAAGACATACATGAACCCTCTGGATGCCTTTAGGGATGCTACATGCTCTCCTGGCTACTCCAATCCCTGTCACTCCTGATAGTCACTGGATGACATCTCACTTGTGCTACCTGCTTGGCTGCCAAACTCATTGGAGTCTGAACCTTCTCATTTATATAGTTCTATTAAGTCTAACATACTTACTGTATAATCTCAGGAGGGACTGGCAACTCAGCAGCAGCAGCACATGTCTTATGCACTGTCAGTTCTAAATATGTCTGACTCTAGAAGGAGAGAATAGGTAGTCCTGCTCAAGTGTGCTAAGGAGTTGTCCCTGGAGACATCACTTCTTACTGGAGTCCCTTCTTCAAGAAAGAAATAGGCCAACTAGACCATATCCAGAGAAGATGAGGACTGGGGAAATGGGGAGGGTATTCAAATTTTATAGTAATAAGGATTCTCGGATAGTGTTAGGATTGGCTAGTCTGGAAAAGAGACGTTTCAAGTACCTGATAGCAAGTTTAAGTATGTGAAGGGGACTTGAGCCTCGGGACTGTCTTGGAATGACCTCTGATGTTGCTCACAGTTTTGAAGAGGATTCTAACAGGGAATCTTGGAACAGGGACAAAGAAAGGGTTCCTTTCTGGAAGATTCATATGCACATAAAACTGCTACATGGCCAATCATGCTGATTCCCATGGATGTTTCTTGGCTTACTTTTTCTCTTCAGAAGTCATATTCCCCCAGAACCAACAAGATGTCAACAGATACTGTACTCTAAAGGTCTTCCTTCAGGGATGATGGAGCATGAAATCTCGGGGAAATTGGAGAAGCACAAATCAGCCACAGGGCTCACTGGTTCAGCAGCCAAAAGCATAGATAACAATTGAGGTCTTGCTTCTTGCACCATTTGTTTTTTATTGGCCTCCACACACTGCAGTTCAATTCGTGAGGTGCAGTTTGCAGTAGAATTCTACCTGCTGTTCCTGCCACAGTGTGGAGGGTTAGCATCATCATTTAACAGATATGCCATTTAACTAGCACCTCACTTCCATCCTCTTTGCCTACGTGTGAATCTATTTTTATCTCAAGTAACCCATGCAGCTGAATTATCTGCTTTTGTAGAATTTATTGCAAGAAAAGTCTTCCCAGAAAACCATACCAGCTTTGGTTTTGCTATATGTTCAGGTTTAGCTGAATTCGAAAAATAATGAATCTTTTTAATAATATTCATTTCGATTACCCCTTCATATTTCAATTTTAGCTACTAAAATATAAGTAAGATGACTTTTATTTTGTAGGAAGAAAAGAGATTCAGTTTTGGGTGGTCGTGCAGAGAGAACAAAAGAACAAAATTTAGGAGCAGCAGCAGTTAGTTCTATGTATCGAATCCTGAAAATTAGACTAATTTTCCATACATCTGCTTTTACTTTTTTTCACACTAAAAAGACAAAAGGAAATTGCTTGATAAATTACTATTAGGCATGATAAGTTGCAAAGAAAAATGATTTAGGCACTCTACTATCTGTCTTCCTAAGGACAGACTAGTTAAACTGAAATGTGCAATTTTGGGTAGGGTGTGCAAAATTGATTATTGCATTTAGATTACTATTTATGGGGGATGGAAGGATTTTTTCTTTCTTCCTCAATCTTATATTTATTATTAGTTTATATTCAGAAGAATCAGTATGGGTTTAACATAATTTCATCAAAAAGCAACTGTACATATTGCAGACATGGTCTTGTAAAAGCTCTAAGACACACTATAGTATTTAAAGTTTTAGTTGCTTTGGATTATTTCTCGCTATAAGATTTTTCATTTGAACAAATGTTGGTCATATAAAAATCAAGTAACCCATTGCGGTGAGTATATTAATCTATAGATTAGATAAGTAAGCAAATTGGGCTTTTTATTAAAATGCTACTTACTGAGTGGCTGGCTAGAAGAACATATTTTTACTGAAAAATTGAAAGGAAACAACTTGATTGCCCAACAATGAGATTTGAAATATGAAATATTTACTTAATAAACATTAGGAAGTCATTAAAATAACAACTAAAAAGACCATGTGGCAACATAGAAAGTGCTTATTATATAATGACAAGCACAAAAGCAGGAAACAAAATTGTATATACAGTACAATTTTAACATTATAAACATATATATAGTAAAGCATGAAAAGAAATTTTTACAGATGACACAAGTTGTTCTATTGTGTATTATCGGAAGTAAATAATTTCCAATTTTCTATAATAATACTATATATTGTTTTCAAAATAATAAAATTTTCTTCCACTTTGCTAATAGGTTTCCCCATGAAATATATGCCATTCTAAGCCATGCCAGATATTCTATACTATGCCTTATCCTACCGTACCATCTCACCAAATTATTTTGTGAGCAATTGGAAAGAACTTGTCAGTAATAGGACTTAAAGAAACAGTGACCAAGATTTAAATCTGAAGTTATTTTTTATGTTTCATAGAAAGGAATTAGGTAAATAAACTTAGGTCCACATGGGCAGATTAAGAGATATCTGGAGTACTGATTTATTTGTAAGTTCTAAGTTGTAAGTTGTAAGTTGTAAGTTCTAAGCAAAAGCTCCACATTTCCTCAACTTTGGGCTGCATATGACAGAGTCTCTCACTGACTAAATTTTAGTCTGGCTCCACTGAGTCCTCTTCCCAACTAGGCCTCACCTTCTGTTTTTCTTTGTGTTGCCCAATTTTCACAAATTGGTTTAGCTGGAATCTCCCATCCTCAAAATCTGATTGCCCTCAATATCTGATCAGCTTCCTTAGAAGCTTCCATTACCCTCCAAGTCATGCCTGATCACCTTGGCCTGCGTTCAGCAGGAATCTTGTTAGGTCAGGTTAACTAGACTCTCTCTTACCCGTGATGTTTCCTCTTAATAATTTTCTATCCACTCCCTGCTCCTCACACACTCCTTGGCTATAAATTCCCACTTTTCTTTGTTGCATTCAGATATGAGACCCCCGTCTCTCCTCTGCTGAAAAACCACGGCACAGGGGTCCCTATACTTACACAGTAGTTCCCCTGAATAGAGTAGACAAGCATCAGAATAATTTTTCCATTAACAGTGTATTCTTTGCTGTTTCACTTTAATTGTTGGGGATTTAAAACTAATCTCTTCCTCACCACTGAGAAAATTCAGAAAAGTACTAAAAAATAAAATGACTATCATTATTATGCTCTTCAGAAATAAAGACTGTTAATGTTTTGGTGCTTTTTCTTTTTAAGTGTACTTCTCCCTGCCCCCGAATTGGGCTTATACTGGTATGTTTCCTGCTCTTTTCTCTTATTCATATAACCTAAGAATGTTTCCATGCTATTAAATATTCATCGAAATATGTTTTTTAGTAGCTATATTATATCCTGAAGTTTGTATATTCAATAAAATATTTAACTATTCTCTCACTGTTGGCTAATTTTTATTCTTTTTACGATTATGAATTATTGGTGCTTAAAAGTTTTTTACATAAATCTTTGGCTGTATTGCTATTAATTTCTTGGGCTAGACTCCTAAAAGTGTAATTCTTGAGTATAAACACTTTTAATGCTAGATACTTAGTGCCAATCTCCTTTCTTTGAAGTGTGATATGATATACAGCCTCGCTGATATGATGAAGGAGTGCCTGTCTTATTACACTTTTGTTAATATTTTGTATTGTTCAAGTAAAAAAAAGCAAGAAAACTTTAATAATTTTATAGTCTAAACCATTCTTTCACTGCTAGTGATTCTCATGCCAATATAATGCTAAATACTATAGACTTAAGCACTATATAAGTAAAAGACTTTAATAACATGGTAAGTGGTACTGCCTTTATCTTTTTATTTTCCTAAATGATTGCCTGGTTTCAGCTCTTCTCATTTGTCTTCTTTGTGAATTTAAAAGCATTCTTCCAAATTGTTGTTCTTTCCCCTAAGGAAAAGTTTTTTCAATCCTTTCAAAATAAGTGAAATTTTTTTAAATCTATAAATCATTTTAGGAAGAATTTAAACTACCTATGCAGGAATATGGTGTGCCTCTCTCTCTGAATAGAAACTTTTTGTGTTTTCAATAGTATTTTTGAATACTATTGAAATATTTAATATTATTAAATAAATATTAAATATAATAAGTATTTTTTATGATGTCTTCAAACTAATATTGCTGGTACATAACAAACAAACAAACAAACAAACAAACAAACCCAAATTATTTCTGAATGATATTCAATAGTTTTAAATAATTTTAAGAGTCTTATAGTTGATTCTTTCATGCTTTTTAGGCATGTACGTATGTAATCTAAAAATAATGAAAAATGTTTCCTCTTCTTCCCAACAGTTAACATTTTTTATTTAGATTCATATGTTATTCCAGTTGCTAGAACTTTCCAGAATAAAGGTAAGTAAAAATGTTGATAATAAGCATCCTTATCTTGTTCCTAGCCTTAAGGAGACTATGTCTACCCTTGAACTAGCAAGATATTTCTGATCATGTCGAGAAATTATCCTCTTTCTTATTTTGTAAGCATTTTAAAAATTATAAATAGCTGAACAGTCTTTTTGTTTTTTTCTTCATTAACTAAGATTATCCTGTATTTTTTCTTAATGAAATAACTAGCACATTACATTAATACTTCTATTATATGGCATGGTTCATATAAAAATTATTTTGTGCTTGAGTTTGAAATAACTCAGTGGCAAAACTTGTCCCTCTGATTCTGTATACTCTCATCTTCTCATGACTGATCTTTTAAATTGATGTTTTCTCTTGATTGGGATTGCCAGGGAACCTGCTAATTTACTCCTTTTAAAAATGAAGTTTTAGATTTAGTCAACATTTCTTGTGTTTTCACATCTGGAAATTCTTTAAATTTTGCCATTAAATTTCAACTTTTGTTAAATTTATTTCACAGGCTTCGTTTCGTTTTTTTTTTTTACTAGAGTTTCTTTGTTTTCCTTCTCTTCTTTAATAACTAAAGCTTTTAAGGCCATGATGTTGCCTCTACTTATAGAGACAGTTAGTAGGGCTGTTTTCTAAACAATCAACTGTGCTTTAATTTTTCTTTGTCTTTAGAGTTTCTCAGAATTTTCTCAGTCATTTTTATTTAAATTTCTGTTATTAATAGTTTAAATATTGTATTGAGATCGGAAGGTGGGTTGAATAGGTCATATTTTATAGTTTATTTTATCAGCTAGCATATTATCACATTATTAATTATAGATCTTGAAAAGTATAGTCCATTAAGTATTATCCTATTTTTTATTTATTATCCTTTGTTTTTATTTTTTGTATTTTTACTACTTTATCAAAGATTGAAAGTATTTATAATCTCTTACACTACTGTGGTTTTGTCAGATTCTTTTATTCTACCATATTTTATTTAAATATTTTAATGCTTTAATATTTGTTACATAAAAGTAGATAAACGACATACTTTTATTTGGATTTTGGAATTTAAATAAATGATGTTCTTTGTCTAATAAGTAATTTTGCCTTGAATTCTATTTTTTTCTAAAATTAAGATTGAAAAAACTCATTTCTGTTTCTTAAACAACCATTACTCACCATTAATTTTCAACTTTTCTTTATCATTTTTGGTGATATAGTTTTTAAAAGCAGACTAAAGTTTGTATCTTTTATCCAAATTTGAGTCTGCATCTTTTATAAAAGAAAATGTTATAACATAACATTCGGACCTGGCATGGGTACAAATTTTAGCTCTGCTTCACCCCAACTTTATAGACATCATTTTTTTTTTGGTCTATAGAATCAAGATAAATAATACTTTCCTTACAGGACTATTGCAAGGATTAAAGGAGCCAATGTGTGTAACAAGCTTTGTGGCATCTCACCTGTTTGTTTTCATCTCAGCCTGACATTGACCCCTCACTTTCTGCTGCTGTTTCTTCTATAGGTTTTCAATTCATTTATAAGTTCACAATTTTCTAACAAAAAATTTTGACTTCCCCATATTTTTGTCAAGTACCGAACTTGAAAGTTGAATAGTTCGCTTAAATTTAATAAATTAAAATAAAAAAGAATCCATACTTTTTATAATTATTGCCTTAAAACATTTTCTAAAAAGTTACGATATTTGTAAAAAGCTTCACATTTAGATAATTATAAATTGTTAGTTGAAATGTTCTTATTCTGTGCGTGCGTGTGTGTGTGTGTGTGTGTGTGTGTGTGTGTGTGTGTATTTCCCATTATCTCCATGTTGATAGTTTGGTAACTTTGAGGAAGATAGATGATAAATGACAGTCTTACTCATGAAATAAATGTTTACAGAAGCATAATTATCCTGAGACTTCATGATAAAATTCTCCTTCCTTTCCCTGGAATGATTTTTTTTTTAAGTTCTCATATTATTTGTTTGTCTTGTTCCTCAATCCTTCTCGAAAGAGAACACATCTATAGAATCATGTTAACACAGTGTATCTTTTCTGTCTATTCTTTGTGTTCTAGTGCAGCTTTGTCACCTACAGGTAGGACGTGATTCTTTGGCCTTATGTAATGATAGCTTTGCAAGTACTAACTCTGTATAAATTACTAACAGAATTCTTCTTGACCATCCCTTCCCTCCATTACAGAGCTTTACGTGAGAGTCTAAGGATGCAAAGTGTAACATGAAATCCCTCTTCCTTACTGTCTACTGGGAGGACTACTCTCTGCATGTATACAGAAAGACCAGAGCTGGAGAGGGGAGCTAATTTAGAAATTTGCATTTGTGCGAGCGATATCTATGGGTCAGTGGGTAGACTACAGATTTTATTTATTTCAATCCCCTTTTTCAACCTTAGAATTAATTGGATTAGTTACAGATTCTAGCATTAACTTTTTCCAGCCTTTGTTTTCTCTGTTACTAAGAATTTCTTTTTTTTTTTTTTTTGGTGCCTTGCCTTTACAAATATTGCTAAGAGGCCACAATATGGGCTATTGACACATCACCATTTTAGGCAAGAACTCAGTTATTAAAAAGTTTTTCCAAGTATGATGTTAAAAAAGCTTTTGTGAACAATATGGTAAATGGAAATATAAGTTACACTGAAAAAGAGAACTGAGGCCATTATTCTTTTATGAGGTATATATGATCACATTTTGATAATTTTCCTTCTTTTCTTTTTAATGTATCTGGTACTAGCAAAAGTAGCCTGATCGAAATACCTCAGAGACCAGCGTTCTCTTTTCCCCACATAAGGGTAATATCATCCACATTTCGCCAGGTCTCCTACTTACAGAAAGTTTTATTATTTAACATTTATCAGACTGTTGCAACAGTGGGCACTTAGGGAACACATGCAAGGTATGTTCCTCGACTATATCTTTCCCATGAATGCGCATCTCACCCTCCCCAAGAAGACAAGCCAATAACAACTGTGCGGCCAGAGATGAAGCATTAGTGGGCAGAGACTACATGAGGAATTGTAAACTCATAAGCCTTCAGGGGCTGGGCAGTTAGAATTACTGAGCATAGAAGCTTTAGTGCCTCCTTATTAAATACATCTGAATAGTTTTCATTATCACAAGTAAATATGTTCTCTTTCATGATTTTATTGATAACACGATTCTCTTTATATATTCTTTATTTTTCCACTTTTGATAGAATTATGAATTTAGAGAAATGTGTCTCAAATATAAGAAATCAACATGGAAAGCATGTTAACCAATGATAGCAGCAAAAGTCATTTATAGCAAATGATACAATTATATAAAAGAAAGTGGTTGGAGATTTGAATTTTTACATGAAACATGGATTTAAAGACGATTTAAACATGGCAAAAATTAAAATCATATTGCACAGATTATTTTGGAAATATAACATATGTAGAGGCCAAATTTGGCCATAATATGCTTCTGAAACAGTTTCTTTTGGTTAAATATTTTTTGTATGTTGGTTTTGAGATTATTGCTTATTTCTATTATTATATGTTCCACTTTTAGACTATGTCTAAAGTAGGACTTAGGCAACCACATTTTAGAAGCTCTACAAATAATTCTTTTTTTTAGATTTATTGGGGTAACATTGGTTAATACAATTATATAATTTTCAGGTGTACATTATCACTTGACATCTGTATATTCTATTGTGTCTACAAATAATTCTTATGCTCATCTAGGGTTGGGAGTCACTGGTATAGGCAGTTGGTCAGGGTGAATGTGCTCTTCCCGCAACTCACTTAACTCCACCTCTCAAAGAGATGATTTGTCTTCTAAAACTGGCAGCAACAACACATCCTTGATGCAATTCAGTATCGAACTGTGTGGCCGAGGAGATTTGTGGATATGACTCATGATTCACAGGGAGGCAGTTTAGATGTTAAGACTATTAAACCTCATCAGTTGTCATGTTATCATGTCTGAGGTAAGACTACATCAATAAAATGAGGATGATTCTGGTGAGGATAGAAAAGTCCCCTTGGCATCGTCCAAGAAAAAGATATATCTAAGAAAAAAATTTAACCTGTCTGGAAGATGTGAGCAATCTTGACCCTAGACTATTATATGATTTTGCGAGGCAGGAAAAATTAAGCAGATATTTCCATGTCCTTGAAGAAGCAGCCCTTATATTCCTCCAGCATCCTTTAGCTTGATAATGTTCACCTCCAAGTCATCTAATTACTAATTATATTTTATAGAAACTTCATTATTTGGCAGAGGCCTGATGAATGTAAATAGTCTAGTCACTGGGAAAGAATCTAGTCCCTGGGATGTATAGATTTAATAGACTGAAATTAAGGGTTATAAATCAATCCTCTGTGAGTTTGGTTAGCATGACTCAGACTTTAAAACTGATCAACTCCAAAACTATTGAAAAAATTCAGGTCTTGAGTTGAAGAAACTATTATTGATGGGCCTGTGAGGTTGGGGGGAAGGGAGTAGAGGTGTGGTAGCAGCATATTCTGTGACACCATTATACCATTTCCTAATTTTAAAACCAACTTGAGAAAACTGATTTTAAAACTATTTTGATGAAAACTTTTATTTGTGATCCAAAGTCCTCAGCATTTTTCTTATATTTTTTTCAAGAAGCAAAAATTGAGTTGAAGAAATCTGTTGAGTTTCAATGGAAATGGTGCCAATTACTTTTTTTTTCTGTTCCTCAGGAAAATTCGTTGATTTAGCAATAGTGTAACTTCCTGGCAATCCCTTGGCAGTTGTGAATGAAGGGCATCTGAAACACTTGTACTTTCAGTGGGAAAATGGTTGGCTCTTGTAAAACTTTTTCTTCCAGCATATAGTGAAAGAATTAAATAATTTCTTTAACCTTTTGTAGAGAAACTATCTAGTCCCATTAGAAAATCTGGACTCCGACAACATCTCATAAAAGGGCCTTTTTTGTTCTTTACCAAATAAAGTTATCATTGGTGAAACATGTACTGCTTTTCCTATTACACCATGAGATCCTAGGATATGTGGAGTATTCATCAACTCAGAAATAAGCAGATTTGATTCCCTAGTATGTCACATAGACTGGATGGTCATACAAATCTTAAAAGGCTTAGGCAAAAATGGTTGTACAGAGTAAGCCCTTTGAGGTACTTAATTCTTTAATTTAAAAATCTTCCCGATTATTCTTATCTTCTTTTTCTCAGATTGCAGTAATAAGAGAGGGTTTTTTTTTGTTTTTTGTTTTTTAACATTTCGTGAGGTTTATGTTCCTCTAGTCCTTGCAAATAGAACAATGTTTTTGTTTGTTTTTATGTTCTGCGGAATTACTGACGTCCAGGGGTAAGGTATCTAGGGATACTGCTCTAAGGTGACTAATTGAAAACACTATCAAGAAGTTGAATATAAATATCTAGAGAGAAAAAAAAAATCATACAAAATTTGTTTAAAATTTTCAGTTTCCTAGCCCTCAAAGAGTTTTAAGAATCTAGTAATCATTGACCTTGATGAAGCAAAACAAGATATGGACAGATTTTAATCCAATAAAATATTTTATAATTAGGTCCTTGTTTCCTTTCATTATTTTCTCTTCCCCTTTCGTTACCGGGTACAGAAGAGACTATTTTTCTATATATATGGTAGAATAATAATTGGGCTCGTCTAGGCTTAATGGACATTTGCGATCTTTCCTTATATTACTCTCTGTGGGATAACCAGAAGAATAATCAACAAGATCAAGCATTCCAAGATCTCTTCATTACACTTGCTACTTGTCACTTTCCTTTACCCACTGTGGCCTTCTTCACATTTTCCCTAGTTCTAACAGAAATTACTTAAAAACATGGTAATTAAAGAATTTATAAAAAATTGCTTCAGATAAATATTCTTTCAAAGAACCCAAAGCATCCTTCACCCTTACTCTTTCCAAACCTCTGTGAGGTATGTCGGGGAGCACAGAGAGGAACAAAGTCTCCTCTACTTAGTTTAATTCTTCAGTGATTATTTGACCTTAATTATATAATGACCTCATATGGAATTCTTCATTTATTTCTTAAGAGAGCTAAAGGCACAGTGGGAGCAAAATAGCAGACTTAAAAAGATACATCTTTTCCTCCAAATACGAAATCTGTAGAAATAGAAAACTGTCCAATCGAATTTTTTTGTATGTAAATCCATAAGCAGAATATTCAAGTGATTCATGGGAGACTGAAAGTTCAGCTTCATCATGTGTTGCATTTGAGCACCATGTACTCAACTGGAAGAATATTTAAGGTATAAGCTCGCTGCTGTAGGAAATGCCACTTGAAGTCAGGGATAAAGAACACTCATTTTAGGGACACAGCTTTGTTTAGAGGATGATCCATGGTGTCCTAGGAGCAGGTCCATTGAGGATCTCTATTTAATAGCTCAGTGAGTATTAGAAGTTGGCGCAGTCAGTATCTAGCCATCTTCGCAATGCCACAAAAGGAGGCTGACTATGGGAGTGTTTAGGGGCTGCCGTGAAATAATTTCATAGTTTTGTTTTAACACCTCTCTCAATAATTATCTGGTATTATTATTTTGGTCTGAAGTTATTTCAAAAGTGAGTTGAGGTTAAAAGCATCTGTATATGCTGATTTTTATTAGAGCCAGCCAGGGTTACTTCTATTTCTGCCACCTTTTACATTTTTCATTTTTGAACTTTAACTAAAATCTTATTATCAGAAAAAAATTATAATAAGTAATCTGCTAGAATCTCTTTTCAATAGGAACCAAGTGTGTCAGGGAAAACTGAGGGCATCTGCCTCCTTGCAGAGCAAGAGGAAAATAGTCTTGGGTGAGATGTCTCTACCTACAGTTTTTAGCTCTTCTCTGCATGACAAATAATTGTTCAAAAAATGTTGGTTTAAGTGCTGAAGGTAAAATAATGAGAAAAGGGTATAATCTTTGACTTGATTTTAATGTAGAGCATAGAAAACCCATGCCAGTGTCATTTTTGGTGTAATCAATCATCTCCTTGAACCAAGTAAGTTCTGGAGGCTTCCCTCTGTGAAAGCATGGTCTCTGATGCATGTTAGAGAATTTCTTACTTGACATTTCTAGAGCTCTGATAACACCCTCATCACCACAAATGTTCTCACAAGACCATTTCTTGCCATTAATGCATTTTCTTGCATTAATCTTATTATGGCAACATATTTGGGTAAGACATTAAGTTAAGAGTAAAATCTACCAAGTATACAATTATTTACTTCTATCCCTGGAGACTTTATTCAGTATTCATAAGACCTCTTTAACTCTTAGAGATTATTAAATAAACTGAAGTTTATGTCAGTACCTTGTTTCCTAGGACAATGGAACTTGTCACCATCAGATTGTCTTCTGGCTGCCTTTTGTTGAAACACTGTAAAAAATATAGCATATGTTATTTATTCAACATAAACATAAAAAAAGAACAAACTGTGGAAGTCTCCAGGAAACTAGAATGTAACACATCATTTTCCTTTATAACAATTCCTCAATTGTATTATTTTTGAGTAGAAAGATTATTAAATATACAATTTTCTCATTTGTGCAAGCTTATCAGTCATTTCAAAAAGCATTATTATAATGCTTTTTGAAATGTAGTATAATGCTGATGGAATGCCTCATTAAACTATTTAAATCAAGATATGATTCCATTTTGATATCAGGTAGAGATAAAAGTTGCGTTTTGTTAAAAGTGATAAATGTTAAAATCACATGAAAAATTCCATTTGCACAGAAATTACTCATGCTGACTTCTGAGTGATAAGCAAGGATAATGACTGTTTCTTCTAAAACAGATGAAAAGACTGCTGCATTTCACAGATGTAATAATAAAAAAGACGCTTTATTCTTGCATCATCTAGCTGGACCTCAGAACTTTTAAAGCAGCTTATTCATTATCTGAAAAGTGCTTTGTTCTCATTTATTATTTCTCACATGAAATTCTGTGAGACAAGTCAGCATTACTCACCCCATTTTGCAGATGAAAGATAAAATTGATTGTTTAATATTTATTGAGCACCCACAAAGTTTCATATAGCTTCTGGCATTTGTTAATGAAAAAGTCTCTACCCTTTACAACTTGACTTTAGAAATTGAACATTGCAGAGTTCCATTTATTTTTTATGAGGAGTTTGAATTACAGGGTTTGGAAACTGGAAAAGGCCTTGGAGGTTTAGTCCCATCTCACAGATTAGGGAGGTAGAAGTAACTAACTTGTAAAAAGGCCAAGTAATTTTGCAATGATCCCAGAACCACTCCTGGAAGAGCTGTGATTTAGACCCTCGAGCTTTGAATTTCAATTCATTGCTTGGTTCTTTACAACATTGCTGCAACTTTTCTTTAACTATTTCCATTTAAAGATAAAGAGGTAGAGGGAAGGGATTAAAAAGAACCTTAGAGCATTTCCAACATGCTTGTGTCTCTTATTCTTAGCAACTCCCTAAGACTTCCTGGGATAACCAAGCTGAGGCATGCGGTAGTGAGAGTGGTCCCGATGGATGGCGTCTGACCACTCCCATTGGGAGACACATTTCAGAAGTTATCTTGGATCTCTGTCTTTGGTTTTAATGTTCTTTAAACCAATCTAATACCAAAGTCATATCTATGATTATTCCAGATGACACTATTTTGAATTTAAAAAAGTTGTTTAAATCGAATCAAATCAAATTAATAACTATTTATTAAGCATGCATAATTTCCCAGCTGTTGTCAAAAGAGAAGGTGCTCTGCTCTATGTCCTTTTTCAAATAGGAGAAGCAAAGATATTTTCAAAGGATGATGTGTTTAAGGAAAATTATACAGATGAAATAATATTTCTGGTTGAAAATAAATTTTCTGCCTCAAGTTAGTATTTGGAAAACATGCTAAATATAACTTACTGGCAAATTCTGGGTTTTGGCTTACATTTTTTCTAAAATAAAATATACTGATAGATCTATGGTCTGTGAATATATTTTAGGATATTAGAAAAATTTTTGTAAGTGGTGCTTGAATTTTTTCATTGGCCAGTTCTAAAAGTCTTGAAAAAATAAAATATTTTTGAAATTTTAATAACATGCACTCTGTACTTTCTCCCCCAAAATTGTTAAGGTAATAAGACTGTTTAGACAAAAAAGCTATAGTTTGGCATTATTTATGTGGGAAACAATCTGAATCCAAAGATAAATTCAGAAAATAAATTCTCCAAATAAAAATAAAACACTGATTTTCCAAATAAAACTTACCAAACATCAATTTAGAAATTCTGCTAAATTTTGAAGCTACAGAGAACTTGGAAATGGATTATTTTTTTCCAGCTTTTGGACATTAATTTGTTAAAAATTACTTTACACTTTACAGAAAATATATTTTATTGTCATATGTTCTGTTGACAACAAATGCCCAGCTTTCATGAAATACAGTAAATGTTAAGTAAGCACTCTCAGTTCCTAGGTTAAGAATTTACAAGTAGTGTATTTACCTATTGTTATGTTTCACCAGGGCTTATAGTTGAAACGGCCTGGGATGGGGTGGAAGATTGGGATGGGAAAGTAAGATGCTCTGAGTAGGATGAAAGTGCTGATAACAGAAGTTTTTAAAAGCAGGAAGCGAACTAAGCCACGCCCCACAGTACGACCATCCTTTGTATCTGTAAAATCTCCCATGAAATTTCCTCCTAACTCACCTCCAGCTGCAACTATTATAACTGTTCCCTTCCTCCTACCTACAGATGCACCTCATTTCCTTATGAAGCTCAATTAGCAATTAGCATATTGCTAAACACACTATTTTCTCATTGCTGTGAAAATTAGGAGATTTTTTTGAACATGACATAACCTTGGAAAAGATCTACATTAGTTATTTCCTTAGAAAGAGCTAGCCCATCAAAATCATCACTGATGCAAATATGCATACCAAGGATTCATACTCTATTAGCCTTAGGAAAAAAATAAATGCAAAATTCTGGAATACGTTAATCTTTCTTTTTATAGTAAATGTTACCTGAAACATTTAAAATTGCTTCCACCAGCGAAACCTTTGTTCTAAAAAGTTTTATATAATTTATATTTATCATGTTCACCCACACAACCTTTATGAGATAAAATTTATGATATGGTGAGAACTGAACATTGGGTTACTTTGATTTATATATGAAGGTCCATATTTTGTACAAGATTTGTGGTAAGATGAGAGTCTGTTTTAAACATATAGAATTGAAAAAAAATCTATATACCAGAATGCTAATCTGCTTGGTAGAGTGGAAAGGGCATCGTTTTGTTTTAATATTAACATGTGCAGCATGGGAAAATGACTTTGTCCTCCTAGGCCTTTGTTTTCTTGCCAATAAAGTTAGGACGTAGATGAGATGAGCTCTAACTGTCACTCAGCTGTGACATTCTAAGATGCTATCAATTCTTTTTTCCAAAGTCATTCCAGACCAAATTGTGCCTGAATAAATACTTAAGTGAGTATGAATTTGAGTAGAATGTTATTTTGAGCAAGAGATTATTTTTGCTGGGGGCTTAGACTAATAGAAAAATTAGAAAGTTAAATCACAGACCAATGTTAATTTTTTATAATATATAAAAACGATCCTGTCCCCATGTGTTTGAATTCTGGAAGATACTGTTTTTTGACTGCATCAATGTTCAAATAATACTATCAAGGTAATTATGACATACGTCAGCTTTGACAACTCTCTGCCCCAGTGAAATCTTATTTTCTCTTCCTACCTAAAATTGGAATTTAAAAAGAAAGAAAAATGAATACATTATTAGTAGTTGTCACTGCCTTTAAACATTAAAAAAAATCCATAGAGAAAGAAAAATAATTTTTGAGTTTCACAATAATCTCAAACAATGCAAATGTCCCTAATACCACCTCTATTTATTTTAAATGGTGACGAAATGACTTCTATAAAATTTTCTCTAAAACAGAAATGACATTGAATGGAGAAAATTAGCATAGTATTAAATATTCAAAACATTAAGCAAAACAGAATTATCAGAAGAGCAGAGGAGGAAGAGGTGAGATATAATGAATTCACTTGCACTATTTGTCTTTCCAAGTTGCTTCTGCAAGAACATTCTTCATGTCAACCTCATTTGTGGCCTATTTCAAGCAAAGAGACTCTTCCAGAGCTGTCTTTCTTAGAAAATCTGATAAAGCTTATTTGGAATTATTTTACAAGTAGCTAAAGTAATGGAAAGTCTGTGCAATAGCTAAATGCATTCATAAAGATACGAATTATTAACAACAAATCCCTTGATGTTCCATACTCATTAGAAATGTAAAATGAAATGTTGTTTAGAGATATATGCTTATCACTGATTATCATTCTTGAATCTAGAGATTTGATATAAAATAAAATATACAGATCCGTATTGTGCTCTGGGTTCTTAGGGAATCTTACTGTACAGGTAGCAGCAGTGTGTTTATTATTCATTCAACAAATTTTTGTTAGGCTGTGTAGCCAAGGTTTATGTTAGGTCCTGAGGATGCAAAGGTGAATAAGATTCAAGCACAGTTTCTATACTGTACTCCATTTGATGTATTCATTTAAGCAAAGTTCAAATGTGTCCTTAGTGCCTACTGATAAGAGAAGATAGAGATGATAAAAATTAGGAAGGGCAAGGGAAATAATGCAGCCTCTGTAGCCTTACTCTCCCTCTCTTGTTTCCCCAATTAGCACCCCATGAAAGCTACTTACAAAAAAAGGAGAATAAGGTAAAAGAAAGCAATGTAAACAACTCTTTCGTCTAGCCAGTAAAGACAGGTAATGGAGTATTCTGACCCTGTGACTTATCAAACCAAAGCTCAAAAAGGTGTAGTCTCTTTGCAAATTGACTGAGATAGATTGAACACTCCAGTCAGCTTAAAATAATCATTTCATTCTGCTAGCAATAGTTACATGTTATTAATTTGAACAAATTTATCAAACATAGGTCACCACATTTAAATAGGCGCACTAGAGGTAGCATGCTCACACAGATAGTAACATTGGCCACATTAATATAGAGGTCTTTCACCTGAAAATAGTTTACTACCCAGCAGATATATAGAATCATGAGCTATGGCTTTTTTTTTTTTTTTTTTTTTGAGGGAGAATATGCAAATAGCATTCAACACATATGAGGTCACTGATGTGGTTAAAGCATGCTCTTGAGATTAGTAAAGGTGGAAAGTTGGAAAGCACATATCTGTGTGAAGGAAAATGGAGTAGAAATTCTAACTCAATGGCAATACCAATGAACGCTTTGGTTTTCTAAGGAGAAAACATAAACTTTCTTTCCAATTTGTAATTGAAACTTTAAATTTGATGAGTGTTTCCAGTTTCTGGTCAAGATGGTGGAGTAGGTAAATGCTGTCTTTGCCTTCTTTCATGATCACATCAAAATTACAATTAAACTACAGAACAATCATCATTGAGGATCATCTGAAGTCTAACTGAAGAGAAGTCCTACAACTAAGGACATACAGAAAAAGCCCCCCCCAAACTGGTAGGAGGGGCAGAGATCAGAACAGGCTGGTCCCACACCCACATGTGGTGGTTAAAATTCAGGAGGGATCTATCAGCCATGGGGGTCCCCCTGGAGAAGCCAGCGGTCCCAGCCCCAGACAAGGCTCCTTAGCCCAGGATGCCAGAAAGAGAAGTCTCCATGACTTTTGACTGTGAAAACCAGTGAAGATTGTGGCTGAGTGAGAAGGAGGGCTGCTGAAGTACCAGGCAATCCTCTGAAAGGGCCTGTTCATGGACTTATTCAATCACTCTGAGCTCCAGTCCTGGGAAGCAGCTTGGAGGGTGTCAGGGACATATGGGGAGGAGCTCAGTTGTCTGGGTTTGGGGCGAGTGCTAAAGGGGAAGCTTTGTCCCAGACGGAAGTGCTGGCAGGATCCACTATTTCATTGTTGAGCCCTTTATCAACCCAGTTTTCAGGCTCAGGTGCTGCCATATCTGAGTCTATATCAATCTGGCTAACACTGGGTGCCCTCCCCTAATGATTCCCTGAGATTCATGTGGGCTCACCCAAGCCTCTTCCAGTGGCTTTTCCATACAAATGGCCTATCTTGGCTCATGCTCTGGACTTTCCTAAAATCTCTCAAAAGTTCACAAATCTCAAATAAGCAGCATCTGGCCTCAGCATGTCCCATCCCTCTTGCTAAGCAACCCCAAGTCAGGCACTAGTGGCAACTGACTTCAGTTCATGGCTTGGCCTCTTGCATCAACTCCAAGCCCAGCTTAGCGGTGGCCACCTATAGATTGCTTGGTGGCTCATACCAGGTGGCTCAGAACTGGATTGCTGGGTACCTGGCTTCAGACTGAGCTGGAGCACCACCCAGGGCCATATCTGAGGACAACACATCCAAAGGGCAGACTGGGCAGGCACCAGAGCCCTGCTAAAGCAAATGCTGCTCCTGCGCAACAGCTCCTCCATTGTAGTCAACAGCCAGTCTTCACTATGGATTAGCCCATGGATCAATCCTTCTCATTGACATACAAACATCAATCAAGGCTCAACTGGAATAGAAGGGCATATACAATTCACACAAAAGATACACCTGGAGCATCCGGGTCAGGTGACCAGGGAAACTGCATCACTGGGCTCCACAAGACACTTACTACATAAAGCCACTCTACTGAGATCGGGAGACAGAGCAGCCCTACCTAATACATAGAAATAAACACAAGAAGACAGCCAAAATGGGGAGACAAAGAAACATGTCCCAAATAAAAGAAGAGAACAAAGCCCCAGAAAAATAACTAAACAAAATGGAGACAAGCAATCTACCAGATACAGAGTTCAAAATACTGGTTATAAGAATGCTCAATGAACTTAGAGGAAGAGTAGATGAATGCAGTGAGAACTTTAATAAAGAGATAGAAAACATAAAAATGGAAATAGAAAACATGAAAAAGGACTAGTCAGAAAAGAAGAATACAATAACTGAAATGAAGACTACGTTAGAGGGAATCAACAATAGATTACATGAAATAGAGGACTGAATCACCAATTTAGAAGATAAGGTAGTAGAAAACACCCAACCAGAACAGCAGCAAGAAAACAGAATCTAAAAAAATGAGGATAGTTTAAGGGGCAACATCAAGTGTACCAACATTTGCATCAAAGGGGCACTAGAAGAAGGGAGAGAGCAAGAAATTGAAAACCTATTTGAAGAAATAATGATGGAAAACTTCCCTAACTTGGTGAAGGAAGTAGACAAGCCCAGGGAGCTCAGAGAGTCTCAAACAAGATGAATCCAAACCAAAACACATTATAATTAAAATGCCAAAGATTAAAGACAAAGAGAGAATCTTAAAAGCTACAAGGGAAAAGCAGTTAGTTACCTACAGGGAGCTCCCATAAGACCATCAGCTGATTTCCTAACAGAAATTTTGCAGGTCAGAGGGATTAATGAAAAGCAAGGACCTATAACCAAATTTACTCTACCCAGCAAAGCTATCATTTAGAATTAAAGGACAGATAAAGAGATTCCTAGACAAGAAAAAGCTAAAAGACTTCATCAACACCAAAACAGTGTTACAGAAAATGTTAGAGGTACTTTTTTAAGAAGAAGAAAAAAGCAATAAAAAAATGAATAATAAAATGGCAATAACTACAGATCTATCAGCGGTTACTTTAAGTGTAAATAGAATAAATGCTCCAGTCAAGAGATAGGGTGGCTGAATGGAAAAGATAATAAGATCATTATATATGCTGCCTACGAGAGACGTACTTCAGGTTGGAAGATACACGCAGACTGAAAGTAAAGGGAAGAGAAAAGATATTTCATGAAAATGGAAACTAAACAAAACAAAAAAGTAGAGTAACAATACTTACACCAAACAAAACAGCCTTTAAAACAAAGGCTATAACAAAAGACAAAGAGGGACCCAGTAATCTCACTTCTGGGTATTTGTCTGAAGAAACCCAAAAGACTACTTTGAAGGGACATGTGAATTCATATGTTCATTGTAGCATTATTTACAATAGCCAAGATATGGAGGCAACCTGGGTCTTCATCAATGGATGAATGGATGAAAGAAGAGGTGGTACATATATACAATGGTTTAATACTCAGCCATAAAAAAATAATGAAATCTTGCCATCTGCAACAACACAGATGGATTTAGAGGGTATTGTGCTGAGTGGAGTAAGTCAGATAGAGAAAGACAAATGCCGTATGATTTTACTTACATGTGAATCTAAAGAACAAAACGAACAAACAAACAGAACAGAAACAAACTCATAGATACAGAGAACATTTTGATGATTGGGTTGGGAGGGGAGTTGGGGTGGGAGCGGGTGAAAAAGGGGAAAGGATTAAAAAGTACAAAGCAGTCAGTGATGCAAAGTAGAGCATAAAGAATAAAGTCAATAACATTGTAATAACCATGTATGGTGTCATATGGGTACTAGATATATCAGGATGATCACTTTGTAAGTTATGTATATGTCTAATCACTATCTTGTACACCTGAATCTAATATAATATTGTATGCCAACTTAATTGAAAATTAAGTAATACTGGCAGTTAATAATTTGGAAATGTCATACAAGATGATACACAAAAGAAGATGCAAAGGCATACTACCTGGGGAGATACGACAAGTCATGTCTCACCTCTGTATCTACAGTTCACTTTTCATCATAGTGATCACTATTTCTGTATCCTACTCTGTGCCAGCTGCTATACATATGTAGTTTTAGTTTTCATGAAAACTCTCTGAAGTAGGTAATATTCTTCTTTTTTTTTTTAAATTAAACAAATGAAGCAAGGCTATGTAACTTGCACAGTTACTATACAATTTTTCAGTGGCTAAGTCATAATTCAAATTCAGTTCCATCTGACTTCACAATCTTTATGAATTTCACTCTACCATGCTGCCAGGCCCCCAGAGGAGGTGCTTCTCAGAGGGCCAACCCTACAGAGCACCTAATATTTATCTAACAAGTTCATATTTAGGGTTAAAAAAAGTGCACACATTAAAAGTACTGGTGAAAACTATTGTGAATTCAGGAAATCTAAAGTGAGAAAAAAGACAATTTGTGTAGATAGCTGTTTGATACATCTATGATTTCATCTTCAAATGACCTTTCCCTAAAGCATTCAAATGTTTACTCTGTCTTAAAATGGAAACAACCCACATTATGGTTTTTCACCTTCAGCACTATTGACGTTTTGGACTGCATAATTCTTTGTGGTTGGGCCTGTCCTGTGAATTGTAGGACACTTAGCAGCATCCCTGGCCTCTACTCACTATATGCCAATAGTAATGTCCCAGTTGTGACAATCAAAAATGTCTTTAAACATTGCCAAATATTTACTGGGAGGCTAATCACCACCAGTTAAGAACGACTACTCTAGGACTATTAAGCTTCTTACTAAAGACATTTTTAACAGAGACTTTAGTAGTATCATATGCTAAGGAGAAAAAAGATCAGAATTCACTCTGCAGTTGAAAATCTAAGGACTTGATAATATTTGCATTTATTTTCATATGTAATACAATCTGGTAATGTCAATTCATACCACAGTTGATTACTGCTTCCTTCACCTTAGTTAATATAAAGGAATTGAATTTCTTGAAGATGAGAGTGGAAAAGTTCATCATTATTATTATGCCAATAGATGGTCTGCAAAACCCTTCTTAGGTTTTATTCAATGTTTCTGTGATGTTCCATTGTGAGAAAAACAGAAAGAGCACATCAAAACATGCGGTTTACACAAGCAGGCTTGATCCTCTCTAATGGATAGTGTGATCACAGATCTGAAAGACTGCTCCTTTTTAGAGCTGCGCTAGCACCCTATCAAGGAAAGGAGAGGCAGAGAGAGAATCGCAGGGGCAGACAGGGACACTGGGCTTATAAACAGAATGATAAATATGGCGCTCTGTCCTGAGAGCACTTGTGATATACATACTAAGTCCTGAAGCTAAATGGTTTGGACAAGGTCACTAGCCAGAGTAGGACCCAAGGCACTTAATCTAAGGCCTGCTTTAATCCATTTGACCATATTTCTTCACAAATGAGGACAGAGACCATTTCACTCTGTCACATTTACAATGATATGGATTAATTTTCCTAAGAGAGTCTACAAGGTCTTTTTTTATGTTTGCATTTCAATTGCATTGTATGTGATCCATTTCAAGTAGAAGTGAATTGCAAGTGGAAAATTTCTGAGAACCACTGAGTTGTACTTGACATTTTGGGGTCCTAGTAGTTGAGTAGCTCTCAAAAAGGTCCTATACAACTTTGTTGCACTGCAAAATGCCAAGGGCAATTCAGTAGCAATTGAAAATTGAAAGGGAAATTATATTCTACCCCAAATCAGAAACATGGACTCTGAAGAAGGATCTTGGTTCTATTAACTGTGTGAGGGGAAAATGCGAAATTGTCCATTGCTGTTGAAAAATTTCCCCCAATAGGCAGTCATCTCTTGGAATGATTTACAGATACGGTTTTACTGTCAGTCTATCTACACTATGCAAAGTACTTATTTTCCTTCTCTGATTTGTCTTAAATCTAGAATTCTGTCACTAAGAAGAACTGTAAATTCATGTTAATTCCTCTATATTCTTGAAGCTTAATGAACCTGATCTTTTCCAATATTATTGGGAGAAAAAGTTGGAGAGAATACAATATCTGAAAGCAGGTAGACTTAAAAAATTTTTCATTTAAGAAAAGTGAGTTATTTTTTGTTGTTAACGTAAAATTAGGTTTTGTATAACAGGAATGAAATTAAAAAATTAGAAATAGATCTCTTGATAAAATGAACCATGAGTTCAAGTTTGCATTAATAAGTTACATTTCTGAAGGCAGGGGATGACGGTGAAAGTGGAAACAGAGCTTCTTTCTGATATGTGATACTGTGTAAAAGCCGTTAGAATGCTTAGTTGTATGTGAATATCCTAGAACTTTGTCCTATTCTGTGTGGGCTACTCTCTTCAAATTAGTAGTACTTTAAACATAGGATGCTTGAAAACAGGAGAAATTTGGGAATTAGCAGAGTGATATATACTTCTGACTATCCTCCAGAGTGTTAATCAAGTCTCCTATTTTAGCCACATCGATGTGGTTCTAGATAGTTTTATCATTTATTTATCCTGTATTCATGCAATTAATATTCATCAAATATTCACAGTTTTTACTATGAATTCAATGCTGAGCTTGGCACCAAAGATACAATGATGGACAAAAGTAGATGAAGTTGTTCTCTTCCTTCATAGATCTTATAGGTTAGTAGAGGAAATAAATATTAAAAAGTAATTTAGAAATAAATATATTAATAAAGGTAATTTGTGGTTCCATGTGTACAGGCATGGGAGCCAAATTGACCTCAGTCCAAATTCTACATCTTCCTTTTCCTTGTTTTATCATAATGGGCAAGACATTGAAACTCACTGAGCATTAGTTTCCTCATCGCTAAAATAATGCCAACCATGTATGATTGTTGCATAGATTGGAAATTACCATGAAAGTTGCCTAATAATAATGACATAGAATACACTGTCAATTTGCCCCTTTAGAGGACAGGGTATATCTTCCCCACCACCCCTCCCCTACATCTCTAATATCTTCCTCAACCTCTGACTCTACCAGAATCCAGGAAGCACACACTTTTTATATGATTTGAATTTAGTTGATTAAAGTCATTGTCTGCTTAGCAACTGAGGAAAGACAAAGTAGAATTGCTTTCAATTATTATCTATTCAGTGTATACCACGTATTTTGCTGTTGGCTGTTAATTTTATCTCACTTAAAGATTACAACAATCTTTGTAGTAGATATTATTTTAATCTCCAACTTACAATGAGGAATTTGAATCTCAGATGTATAAAATTATTTGCTTAGGTTATATCAGCTGAATCTGAATATTCTCTACAAAGCTGTATTGGAAAAACTCAGTTTTCCTCCTGTGTCTTTCTTTCCTGTGTGTCTTCTTCACTGTTATTGTACTACTACACTAGGAATACTTCACTTCAGATACTACTGATCACCAAATGTGTGGTGGTTTCCCCCAACCAAGCAATACTATGACACCAGTCCTGTGTCCTATAATTTAACTTAATTTAATTCAATTATGACACTATCTACTTGGAGACAGTAGCAGACTAGCAGACCCCACAAGTTAAGAACTCAGCCCCAAAAGACTGTTTCCATTCTACTCTAGATGCCAATCACAACTCTTAGATTCCCAGACCACCCATACCTTTTGTCTGATTTGGATACAAATCGAAGATTCCCACAACCCCCTCCTCAGGTTCAATTGATTTTCTAGAGCAGCTCACATAACTCAGAGAAACACTTACATTTTTATATTTATTAAAAGATAATGATAAAGGATGCAGATGAACAGATAGATGAAAAAATATATAGGGTGAGGTATGGGAAATTCCCAAGAGCAGGAGCTTCTGTCCCCCTGGAGTTGAGTTGTGCCACCATCCCAGTGTGGATTTGTTTGCCAACCTGCAAGCTCTTAGAATGCCTTACTTTAGGGATTTTATGAAAGCTTCCTCACATAAGTATAGTTAATCATTAACTCCATTTTCAGCCCTTCTCCCTTTCCAAGAGAATGGAAAGTATGGCTGAAAATTACAAGCTTCTAATCATGGCTTGGTCTTCTGGTGACTTGCCCTCATCCAGGATCCACTCAGGAATCTATCCAGAGTCACTTCATTAGAACAAAAGACACTCTTATCACCTGGGAAATTACAGGGTTTCAGTATCTCTGCGAAGAATCAGGGGTATTCGCCAATATAAATTTTTCCTATTATCTCACAAAAACCAACACGATTTTCCTGCATCCCTCTGGTTTATTTGCTTAGTCTCTTTGCCAGTACTTTGTTGAGTTTTAGAAATAATAAGAAATAATTTAGAAATAAGTTGGGATCTGCATCCTGAATTCTTCTTCCAATCCTTACTCCACATCTTTCTCTTGTGGTTACGTTAACACTCCCTGGATGTGCCAGAATTCTGCTACTACCTCTGTGCTCTGGCAAGAACTAAGGCAAATTAATGTTCTTCTAATTGAATGAATAGCTTTCTGGGAAATGGTGGCGATTCTGTTTAATAGATTTGCCTGAGTAAGAAAATAAAAAAAGAGATGTGATGAAAGACTTTTACCCTGTGAAATGCAATGAACATCAAGAAAGACTTAGCTGATGAGGCAATGTTTTTCCAATGTGGGGACAGAATAATCAACAATCAACAGTATAAAGGAAGAGGCAAGCAAGTATACCCCAGTGAAAGAGAAAAGGGATAATGAAAATGGACTTTGGTAACTTCATTTACAGTTTGATTTTTGCTATTTATTTGAGATGTAAGGTGAATAATCATACCTGCTTTTATATACTTAAGGGGAAAAAATTATAACGCTGGTTCCTATCGGCATATAAAACGATTGATATGAGAACAAATTAGATTGCATTTTTGATTTAAAAGATTTCTTATAAATTTTGAAGGATATCTGGCTTGCAATGAGTAGGTAAGATAAATAGCTTTTAAAATTTCTTAGAGACTCCAGATTTCTAAGATTCTTTAGAGTTCCTATGTGTGTGTATGTGTGTATGTTTGTGTATATCTATCTATCTATCTATCTATCTATCTATCTATCTATCTATCTATCTATCTCTATCTATCATCTATCTATATGTATATATAAAAATTCTCATGTAGGGAATTTACATAATTCATACACAGAAAGACTTTATTATTTGGTAGTCAATAAATCTTTATATAATTAATAAATATGTGAATGAGGAGGCAAACCATCTAAGCAGTCATAGCCTCGAATTCCTTCTCCAATGAAATGACGCAGTCATCCATGATGGGTATTTTATTCTTTGGAGAAATTGAACAGAAGTGGTTCTGGCCATCAGACCATGTATAACAACCATGGATGTTATACACTGGACTGAACACAGGGAGGACAAATTAAATCGTACATTCTAAATGGTGAAATTTCCCAGTCTTCTTCCCACACTCTGATCTCAGAGTGCTAGGAACCAGATACACAAATGTAGATTGGAGTTAATTGGATTTTATTCCAGAAAAAATAAAGAGCGTAGGAGAATAGATCTACATAAACTAACATTTTTTGCGGGGGTAATTCAATGAAAATGCTGGTTTACCCTACAGTGCAGTTAGGAAGTTAACAAACAAAGTTTCCATTCAGATTTTGGTTGCATTGTTCTTAAACTTGAAAACATACCTAAGAATAGCCAAATATTTGACAGAAGTATCAAGCATTCCAGACAGCAAAAAGAAACAACAAAGATAATGGGGACAATATGAGAACTGGAGAAAAAGAAAAATCATGGAATTTAAAAACAAATAAAAGCAAAATGAAATAAAACCAATAACAAAGATAAATTATACTGCCCCCACTACCACCAAAGAAAGAGAAAAGAATTGTACAAGAAAAACTCCCAAAACAAAAAAAAAAAACAAGATAAAGTGCAAAGTGGAGAACAACACAACATGGAAATCTGTGCTTGTGATCCTTAGGGATCGGGATACAGAAAATGATGTACCTCTTCAAAAATTTCTAGAATATAACTTAATTTTTGTATTGAGCTACATCTATCTTCTCTCTCTAAAAAAATATTTATTGGTATGTAGGAACCTCATCAAAAAGCTGGTAATGTCCTTGAGGTCACTATGATAGACAATCTGAGAATTTCTAATTTCAGTTTATCTCCTTCCTTAATAATCTAGATAATTGGTCCAGTTTATACATTTTATTTTAACTGAAACATTAATTTGTTATCATTTTTAATTTTTAATTATCAGCAGCAGGTCACTGTTAAGTAAGTATATTGCATACTGGTAAATAATTGCATATACTTGCTCAACTTTCTTGTACAAATCTATAAATACATATTACTTAAGAAATAGAATGATTTATTTTAAACATATTAAGCATAGATGAGTAACTGTGTTCCTTTTGGGTGGTTTTGTGGAATACATGTTTCAGTACTTGTTTTAGATTGTTTAAATGTATAATCAATTGCCTCTGAGCTTCAGTTATCACCCAAACATTTTGCTTGATTCCAAGCATGCTTTTTTCAAAAATTTCGAACAAAGGTCACATTGTACTCTATATATTTATTTCCACAACTGTTGCCAGGAAACTCCTCCAGGATGGAGACATTGTTTTATTCCACATTCTCAGTTTCTAAGGTAGAAGTTTTATTTTTGGAAGTAATTAAACAGAAGTAGTTCTGACCATCAGTGTCACTCTTAGACACTATATACTCATGGAGTGTACAAAACCAAACAGTGATAAAAAATAACAGTAGAGTCAGTACATCCCACTGAGACTATAGATATAAAGAAGCACTAGGGATTTGTTGTTGTTGTTGTTGTTATTATTATTATTATTATTATTATTAGTTTTTAGGTCTGAGAGAATGAGAAAGAAGAATTGAAGTCTAAAACAAAGTAGAAATTCTGTGATAGATGAAGTGAATCTTAATCAGTGGGGTGAAGTGCAATTTCAGAGGAATTGGGGTTGCATATCTGAGATTCTAATATTTAAAACTGTTCAGATTTTCATAGTTATCTTAAATAAAATTAGGGGCAAAAAAGTAAAATTAGGGGCAAGAAGTAAAGTACGTGTCTTCTTTTCTCGTGTTCACATTATGTATAGTTGAGCTTCTTGTAGAATTATGGAAGAGGTGTCAAAAAGAATTTCTTCCCTCCATGCTATAGTTTCCTGTTCTTTGGATGGTTTGTCAAAATTATCCTTCTTAACAAAGAGTGAGAAACCAGAACCCTATCATTTACTTTTATTTTCTTTATTCATTGTGTTTCTAAATTTTAAAATAGGCCAATAAAACCCACTTATGACATAAAAATATATTTTTCACCTTTGGGGTTTTAGATCCCACAAAAAAAGAGGACAGTTATCACCCTCAGACACACATAAACAAACAACAACAGCAATAAGAAAAAACATTACCTTGAGCTATGTAAGGTGTGTTTTCCTCTTTCGGAGGGATATTTGTGGGTCGAGGTGCAGGAGCAGGAGGTCTGTTTATAATAAAAGATCGACCTCCAATTTTTTTCTTTGTACTCATATTGGCCAGTATCATGTCATATTCACCGTCATCAACCTCAGCAAAAGTGTATGGGTCTTCGTCCTCCTGCTCTTTTTCATCCTCTGTCTTTTCTTCTTCTCCTTTGGGTTCACCTCCTATTTCTTGTCTTGCACTGAAATCACACCAATTTTGACTTCTTTCTGTTTGGCCTTCCAACGTTTTTCCTGTTTATGAAATATTTAGATGGTGGTTACTCTTCTATTATATGCAATATTATTGGTGTTCATTTGTCACTTGCTGAACTTCCCCCAAATAATTTATGTAATATACCATAAATTCTAAAAAGAGAAAAGTAAATCATGTAATTTACTAACATATATCCTCCTACAGTTGGTAACTATTAAATTTAAGAAAAAAAAGTTTGTTTTAGACATGTATTTCTTTCAAAACATAAATAAGTATATAAATATTTTTCATATAGTTTATGAATGATTTATTATCAGGAAACAGTTATGAAATGAAGCCTCAAATCCCAAATGCTTTGAAAATTTATGTTTTTCAAATATAAAACTCTTAGATTTTTTTTTTTAATTTGAAGTCATTTTACCTTTCATAGGGTTTGCACTCATTAATCTGCCTCAAATTCAAATCTCTGAAAATGGTGGGGGGCATAGTTAAAAGCACTATTACTTGGTTTCTTATAGGAAGTCTCACTCTATGACAAGTCAACACGAACCTCATTCTTAGTTAAAGGACACTGCAAGTAAGGTTCCACATAAAAGGTGGCACAAGTAATCAATGGCTTGAAGATTAACTCATATGAAAATAATAAATAATCTTTTATAGTTTTCATACTTTACATATTTTTATAAAAAATGTATTAAAATATTTTAGTAGCAGTTATTTAAAAGACAAAGATGTCATGTACTTTGGTTAATGAATAAGTTGAAAAGAATTTTAATGGCTCTCTGCTGGGCCAAGGAGAATTAAAAAAAAAATTTCCCTTTGACAAATGTTTTGCTTAAAGTATTAATAAAAACAATAAAATGAAAAGGATTTCAGTTACTAATCAAAATAAAATCATTGCTTTTCTATGCTGGTTTGAGAGATTCATGCACGTAAACTAAGGGAGAACTATTTTTTCTCTTAAGTGAGACTCTGACCAAAAAATTTTAGTATATTTATGGATATTTTAATGGAAAACTTAGCAGAAACTAAGACAAGTCATAGAGCAGAATAAAAGGATATTATTATAAGAGGATTCAGCATTTGTTTGGCGTAGGCTTGTAAGGAGAGACCAAGATCATTTTCCAACAGTCTTAGATTTGATCGTTTCATTTAGTTTAACCCCAAAAGTATTCAGGCCTACACATCTAGAACTAACTTTAAAAACACCATGGCTTACCTTTTCCCCTATGAATAATATGGTATTGAGATTTTGACTTCATGACTTCTGTTTCACTGACAGCATCACAGGTGAAACCAGATTAAGTATGTGGGAAACAGTTTTACAGTGTTTTATTTTTAGTGGAATGTGTCAACTATCTTACTTTTATGAACCGATTTCCTGAGCTGTTATCTTTTTTTGTTTCTCCACCCACCTCCCTTCTCAACTCTTTCTAAAGTTGGGCTTGCACTAGAAGTAATACATTTTACTTTTTATTTTCCAATGTATCAGATTATACTTTTCATGTCAGAGTGGGACTTGAGGTTTCTCGATTCAGGTTGTACATTAGAAAATGAAGATTAAAATAAATCACTCCTATTTTCAGTTTTTGAAATAATTAGGGCAAGAGTGTATAACAAAGAGAAAAATCCTAAAAGTGAAGAAAACTTGTTCAGTGAAGTATTTGACACATTTTAATTATAGTCTTTATGGTCTTGGGTCTGAGTCAAAGAAGGATGATAGTGATGGTTGCCTTGTAATTTTGTTGCAACGATAAAAAGAGGCCATGTGTTCTTCATAAATTGAAAAGTGTTCTATAGCATATTACGGTTTTCTCCAATGAATATGCCCATAAATCCGTCATGGAGAATTTGATGCATAGGGCATTGATGAGGAGACTTCTTTCTTTCAGTAATTTCAAGGCCTATGGAAGCTACTCTTAAAGAACAATTCTTGAATGTTTCGCTAGCTAATGTCAAAGAATCCATACAAAGTCTCTGAAAAAAAAAAAGGGAGCTCCCAGTCTTACTTTCAAAGACCTTAATTAAATAATTTTAAGGAAAAATATTGACATTTCATTTTCTATTTAATGCTAATACTAGCCTTATGAAAAGATGAGATTAAATGTAACACTGCATATAAAATGTAAAAATAGAGTTTTAAAATAAAAGAAATGGGTTTTATTTTGCTTTTTACATTTCGTACTTTTCAGAAGATATATTAGTCAACATTATACTTCTGGTCTTAGTTATCTGGTGAATACTCTGTAGAGTAGTTTTAGACCTCCTAACCAATATACCATATATGGAAATTTCCATTAGGAAAAATATGATTTGATATTAGCTCCTTTAAGAGATTTAACCTGATACAAGACAACTTTGCCTGCTTAATAATTATATGAAATTATTCACATATCATAATTTCGTTAAAATAATAAAAATATGCTAGAATTTTGTTGTCAGTGTACTACTAATCTATGTCCCTTCCCTTACCCCAATATTGATACACCTACTTCACTGATCTATCTCAATGTTCTTTAAGAGTTTGGCGCAGAGCAGGTAATTGATAATTACTTGTTAAATGAGGGAATGAGTTGGAGCAGTACCAATAAGCTTTCCACATTTTTTATTAAGCAGCTCTTTCCATCTCAGGATAGTGCATAACCTTAATATGAGTTCATGTTGATCAACTTGAACCTTCACAGAGACGGGCCCTTCAAAAATACAAAAGTCTCCTTTTGCCAGGAGACTAAGAGTTTTTTTATAAAAGCCAAGTTATTTACTTTTCCACATATTACTTGAGGTCCACTCTATGTGAAGAACTTACAGATTACTTTCAAGTGTTATTTCTTTATTTAAAGCTTTGTAATGAGGCTTTGTTCCCGAAGGAAAGAAAGGAAAGAGGGAGGGAGGGAGGTGGAGGTAGGGGTAGAGAGAGAGAGAGACAGGTGAGAGGTGAGAGAGAGAGAGAGAGAGAAGAAGGATAGAGGGTGGGAAGAAGAGGAGGAGGAATGGAAAGGAGTGGATAGTTGATGAAGGAAGATGAAGTGAAGGAAGGGAAGGAAGGTGAAGGAAGAAAGGAATGAAGGAAGGAATGAAGGAAGGAATAACAATGAAGGAAGGAAGGAAGGAAGGAAGGAAGGAGGAAAGGAAGGAGGGAAGGAAGGAGGGAAGGAAGACAGGAGGGAGGGAGGCAAGAAGGAAGGGAAAAAATGGCAGGTATCTCTTGACTGATTTCCCGAGTCCTAATTAAAGAACAGGAGGAAAATTGCTCTTGGTATTACAAGCTGATCTTCTCTGTATAGACTTGCCACTGCACTATATGTGCCATGTAAGTCTGTCAAAGGTTTTGTTGTTTTAGTTGCTGCTGTTTTAACCTTAAACTTACCTTGTAATGTGAAGTGAGGTTTTTCTAGTTGGAAGGCAATAGCTGCAGGTCGTGGTGGGAGGAGAGGAGGTCTGCTACACATGAGTGGCTCTTGTGAATTATTTTCTGGATTGTCTCCAGGAATGAACATATATAAGTCATCATACTGGTCCTCGGAACTCCCACTGTCAACCTCTGGTAGGCCGTGCTCAGCCTCTGTGCCTGATTCAGTCTCTTTTTCTTCCTCTGCTGTTTCATTCACCTCAGCTCCTTCTGCACTTTGCCTGTATGTCTGCGCACTTTCATGATGAAATGCTGGGTTCTGTATGGCTGTTGGTGATGAAGATTGTATGATTTCATTTAAACACATCATCCAGAGGCATTTTATATTTTGTAATTTCATACAGAAGTAGTAATACTGCTAATACAACTTTTATGATATAGTGGAAAGATGACAAATGCATAATTTTGGTGCACAGTCATTCTTGGGCTTTTAAAATATTTAGCAAGTGAACAATTAAAGTTCTGTTATATCTTGCTACCTCATTATGTGGTACACTCATAGACATAATATTCTGACTCTCTAGAGTTATTGTTCAAGTAGATTCATAGGTATGACTGCATTATTGTATTTTTATTGAAAAACAGTATAACTGACCTAATAAGTAATGAGTAAGTGATGAAAAGGCAAAGACAAGGACAAAATAAATTTTAATTTGCTTGTAAATAATGCAATAGAAATAAATCTGTGCTATCACCAGGTGATATTTTAATTCTTGAAAATATTACTTGAGAAAGTCTTAATGCTTTTTATTGATTGGTTGATTGATTGATTGATTGATGGGGAAGGCATCCAAATCACCAACAGTAATTCTTTTTAAGGCTCAGGTCTCACTTATGAAATATATTCTATCCTGAAGCTTAACCAAAGATCCAAATTCCTTCCATTCTAAGAATCATGATTCAAGCATTTGTTTTTATACTGTATACAATAAACACTCTCTAACCACTTAGGAAGAAAATAGGGAAAAGATAATATCATACAATAACTTTACATCTTAAAGATTTTGTTTATATTTTCTTTGTAAAAATTATGCTCTGAGTAAAGGATTCACAAAATTTTAAAACAAACTTTCAAATCCCTATATTTCATAGAATATGTAAATTACTGACATTGTCAGCGCAAAAGAAAAGCAAATAAATGTTTTAAAGTGCTGCTAAAGTAAACTATAGCTAAAGAAGCTAAATAGCGGAATATAGAAAAAAAGATTTTTTTTTTAAATGAAGAGTTACATTGTAGAAATTTTTCAGCAATGGAAAAAGAATTAGTCATACCAAAAATTATGGAAACCTGGAAATACCACATATTTCTACATGGAATTTTATTTTTTTATTTTTCTCTTCTTTCATGTGAGAAGGAAGAAAGATATAGCTGCCAGTCTTAGAGCTGCCAACCGAGATTCTTTAATTACCAGTGGGGGCAGAGCAGACAGCCTTTTATTCTTGCACAGATCTCTACATAGATTTCATTCACCTTTCTACTTCTAACACCAAACACTGGGCCCAAAACAGAGTAGTCTATAGAAATGCTGATGGAATAGATGATGGAGTGACCGAAAAGAAACTATTGCTTAGGCTAACAAGGGAACTTTGCTATTTCTGTCTAGGCAAATTGATCATCATCTTAGAATTACATTTACACTACAGGAAATTACCGGTAGCCATCCTTATGTTTATATGTTCAGTGATTATGTTTTATGTATACACTATCTTAGCAATGGAGTCTCTTTAGTCCTTACTAAATGTGCCTAAACCTGGAATCCAGCTCCGGAGAGTCAGGTAGTAAGTCAGTGGGTTTTAGCAGGCTTTGTTGTAATGTGGAACCAATGGAAACCTGACTTAGGGTGTTCTATGCTTCACCCTCTCTTCCTTGAAAGAGACTGAGGCCTGAGTCTGATTACATTGTGTTTCACATATGAGACAATTCTAGATCCAAACTGTGTGTAAAAATGAGGTTGTTCTGTACAAATAACTGAAATGATGTTTTCTTACTATAAGAAGTTCTGAGGATTAAATGTCATAATGAATATATGGTAATTATCAAAGATGGCCTTTATCATCAAATTTATTATCACTACAAAGGATAATAAAATATATAACTATAATTTAGTGAATTAATTTCTTACCTTAATATATAGCATTATTTTGTGTTCTGCAATAATGTCAGAAGGAGTTTATTGATTTTGCCATTGTATGCTAGTTAAGGCACTGCATTTAATTTGATTTGCAGGTCAGCCTATCATTTGAAAAACTGGTGGTCAATAAAGTTTAGTTGAGTATCAACCGTGCACTGTTAAAAGTGCAAATGCCAAGAGCATGCTTGATGTGTGAGCTGTCACTGTGGCTGTAAACAAGCAGGAGAGATCAGAGATAGAGATGTAGTGCCTTGCAGGCAATGATAAGGATGATAAGTACAATGAGAAGGTGTTGGAGGATTTGGAGCAGAATAGTGATTAGTTCCTTCATGAAGCATAGAGTATTTGGGGTGGCAAATGTGGGAACTGCTACTTCAGAGTTTCTTAAGAGCAGTGCTATTGACACGTTGGACTGGGTACTCCTGTGTTGTGTGGGGCATGTCCTGTGCATTGTAGAATTTTGGCAGGATTTCTGTTGTCTCTACCCTGTAAATGCCAGTTGCAAACCTCCTTTCTCAAGTCTCAACAATAAAAAAAAATCTCCATTTATTGATAAATATCCTCTTGTGGGGGAAGAAAATAGCTCTCCCTTGATAGCCACTGTGCTACTGCAATAATCCAGGGAGAGCTATTGACGGCGTGGACTGGGATAAATCACAATGAAAGGGGCAGAAATGGTTGAAAGCTGCTCCATTTTGAAGGTAGAGTCAACAGTGTTACCTGACAGATTGGCTATGGGTTAGAAGAAAAAGTAAAAAAGCCAAGGGTGACCAAGGTTTTTGGGACTAAGTTGACCAAGGACAGTCTTCACTTGCTGAAATGGGGAAGTCAGTAGGTAGAGCAGGTTAGGAATGGCACAAATTAGGGTTGTCAGATTTGGAAATGTTAGGGTTATGTGTATCAGACATGCTGGTGAAGATGTTCAGTAGGTTGTTGTATACCAAGGAAATCGCAAGGGCAGAGTGACATGTATGTCCAAATACTCTGAATGAATCCTCAGACATTAGAAATATAGAATTAAATCCTATTGCAGCCAGTGAAGTCCTTAGAGAGTATCTGTCCTAGTTCAACCTTCTCATTTCCTAGCTGAGAAAACTAACATCTGAAAAGAATGTGACCTTGTATAAAAAAAACTGTAAAAATATAGTTGTCAAATAGAGTATTTATATCAGTCTGATGTGTATTCTCTCTAGCTAGGAAAAACTGGTGTTTCATGATTAAATGCTGAACTTCTTAGAAGTATTTAAATTAGAAAGGTAATTTAGTAATCTCTGCCATATTATAAATTCAGTCAGTCAGTTAACTGCTTTTCCATGCTCTCTTCACTCTTATTTATTCAGTTACATATATGTATCATGAACATTATATATATACATATGTACATAACATATAGGAACACTTACTGGGAAAATATGTAGCAGGTGAGGTAATGTTCTTTTTATTGTCATTTTCTTGCTCACTATTTCCGCTAATTTCTTGGATCTGAAAAAAAATGAATGCAATGTTAAATAATATGCATTAATCTTAATAATCTACATTTTATCTATTCCAAGTGGAAAGCTGATACCTATAGAAATAAGAAATAGTTTTAGAGTTTTTATTTAAATACTTTGATTATATTACCTATCTTATATTTGTGCAATCTATGATTTCTCCATGACACATAGTATTAAAAGTATAACTGGGGCAATAGAACATCTAAAATAAGCAATAAATTGATTTAAAAATAAAATTTATTGCAACTACTTTAAGATTAAAAGCAAGAATCATAAAATTACATAGGTGTAATAACTAATTCATGAATAAAATTGAACACGACTATTTCTTTTAAAAACCATGAGCTTTACTTCTTTTTAATAGTTCTGTATTTTTTACCTGTTCAAAAGATATTCTTAATTACATCAAGTATTATAACACAGTGAAAGACAGTGAAATTTTAAAGTGGGTTATTTTCCATCTTTAGAAAGAAAAAGAAAACTGAGTAAGGGAATTTATGCTTGTCTTTCTGAAATCAGTTTCACTACTCTTAGAAGGGGGAAATACTGAGAAAGGTCAGAAACTTGTTATTTCTGGAATTGCTAGTCTTTTTTTACAATCTTTGAAAGAGACACGGGGTCTACATTCATGAAACGTATTTGTGCTCATAGAGAAAGCTAAGTAATAACAGTGACAGCTCTTTTTTGTGCAAAAGCATCTGGCTGCTTCATTCTCTTCTCTCCTCTTCTCTTCTCTTCTCTTCTCTTCTCTTCTCTTCTCTTCTCTTCTCTTCTCTTCTCTTCTCTTCTCTTCTCTTCTCTTCTCTTCTTTCCTTCTCTTCCCTTCCCTTTCCTTTTTCTTTTCTTTTTTCTTTTGCTTTCCTTTCTCTTCTCTCTTTTCTTTTCTTTTGTTAAATTAATGCTGTCCAGAGAAGCAGCATAGTTTTTGATTTCCAGTGGAATCGTAAAAATAAAAGTCTCTTTAATATTTTATTTTAGTGAGCTTGATGCAGAAACTCGTTTTCTATTTAAGTCATATTTTCCTTTGGCAGAATTCGATCAAATGATAATATGAAAATCGTATAACTTAACAAGGGAGGTTGACATGTTGATTAATATTTGCATGCTTTGGTATTAAAAGCATTGTTTAATACAGCCATTTATTATTTCCAATTAGCTTGACCTCAACATACCATAAGGTAGAACAAGAATATAATAAAAAAGATCCATAAGACTATTAAAATCATATTAAGGAAGGTTTTACTATTTGAAAAACAGGAATTGTTTTCAAAGATTTCAGAAATTACATAAAAGTTTCCTATACACTATTCATAAGCCTAGACATTATGAGCTTAAGATCACTGTGAATTAATAAACAGACTGTGAACAAGTGTGTGTGTGGGTATAGGTGTGTGGACTGAGGTTGAAGCTTAATGGAATTATTTTTGTGTCATAACTTAAGCTATATGATGTTTGTACAAACAAACAAGTAAGCCCAAAAGTTACTTGAAAGAATTAACTTTTAAATTTAAAAAATAGCCAAGTTTGACTGATTTGAGTATTTTAATAAATACTATATAAAATTGATATTTTGTATAATCAGGCTATGCAGAGAATACATGTTTTCTCAGCAGTGAAAGGATCTTTAGAAATATTTACGCTAAAAAAAACAAATGTTTCTTACTCAAGTTCCATATACTTACAACCACATTTATTTTGAAAAATTTTAGCTCTAATGATATATTAATAACTGTCTAATGAAATCAATGATGGCTTTAAAAACAATGAATTATAGCTCTCTTTATTTATCAGTTGTGTGCAATTGGGTAAGATACTTTAAATCTCAATATTCTATCCTACGAAATGTGGATAGTAATATCTCTGCCATCAATTTGCTGGGAGGTTTAAATTAGAGTAATGTAAACAGAACATGTATCACATAGTAAGTGCTCAGTAAATGTAATCTGCACATGTTGGTTTTTTCTTCATCATACAAAATATAGATCTACATTTAAGCAAGCTTGGTAACTTTGTCAGTTTGATGAAGGAATCATCAATATAAACCAATAATTATTTAACTTATATCCTCTCAACTGTAATTTTGGAAGTTCTACCACAACAGAAAAAGAGCTGCAATATGAATTTTCTATCTGATTAAAGCATGGCAGTATGATTTTGTTATTAAAAACACCTCTATAATTTACAAGCTAATAGAGATAAGAATCAGGGGGAAAAATATGTTATTCTTTAATAAGCCTTTTCCTAGGGCTGGAGTCTGGCTTTATTTCCTTATTTATTAAATATTTATACAGGCCTATTATATGCTAATTGCTCTGTTAGCAATTAAGAAAAATAAGCTAAAAATAAAAATGACAATTCTCATTCCCAAAAATATCACACTTTTATTGGGAGAGAAAAAAATAATAAAATAATTAGAAAAATATATTATTTATTTTGTTACAATAAACTGAGTTCTTACAAATGAAATAGGGAATTAGAAATAATCAGATAACCAGGTCACAGTTTTATTCATTTGCTTTTTGGGTGAAGGGATTGGATTTAAAAATCACCTTAGGTGTCATGCTAAATGAAATAAGTCTGACAGAGAAAGACAAATACTGCATGATTTTACTTATGTGGAATCTAAAAAAAAAACCACACAAACAAATGAACAAAGAAAAGAAAACAAAAACAGACTCATAGAAACAAAAAACAAACTGAAGGTTGCCAAAGGAGCTGAGGGTGGAGGGGGAAGGTGAAAGGGAAAAAAGTCAATAATATTGTGATAAGTTTGCATGGTGACAGATGATTATTAGACTTAGTGTAGAGGTTACATGGTGAGATACATACATGCTGCATCACTATGTTGTACACTTAAAACTAATAGAATATTGTATGCCAGCTATACTTTAATAAAAATTTTTAAAAATTATCTTGACACTTGCCT
Organism: Pteropus medius; assembly: GCF_902729225.1. NCBI lineage: Eukaryota > Metazoa > Chordata > Mammalia > Chiroptera > Pteropodidae > Pteropus > Pteropus medius. The sequence goes on along the minus strand of NW_024352786.1, from coordinate 1,903,762 downwards.
TATTCCCACTTCTCTAAATAAAAAACCCAGCTTAAACAATAAAATTTATTAGCTGAACATGCTCAATGTAATAATCGAGCCCATAGATAGTCTTTGCAGTACACAACGTTTAATAAAGTTAAAATCATTATCAAAAATAAATTAAAACTAAAACTTGTTGACTGAGGTATAGAAAGCTCCACATGCTTTTGGCATCTAGTACTAAACAAATTGATCATAATATCCTGATTTTGGGGGAGTGAATAAAAACAATCTTCACATGGCAGTTGTTTTCCAAATTTTTTAATGAGATTCTAAAGCTATTATAATTAGCCCAACTCCTGCCTAACTTCCCACCGTGTTGATTACAAATGATTCTGCCACCTTCAAAGTCCATGGCAGTGTGTGGAGTAAGAATAAGAAGATACATATATGTTTGAAGAGTAACAAATTGATCCTGTAATATTTTATATATTATTCAAAATGAATGCACTAGCCTATAGAATCTGAGATAATATTTCAATTGAAATAATAAAGACTATTTTACTAAAGGTTAAGAATAATGAACACTGTTATACTAAAGCCTTGAAAAACAGCAAACAGAGTTTCAAAAGTTTTTTTCGAGGGCACGTTGTAGAAGTAACTATTTTAGCTCTCATTACATTTCAAAAGAGAATTTATTTCTCCTTGGCCACCTAGGAAAATAGTTCAAAAGCAGATTTATATAGTTTCTCATGAAAGTTTCTTTGTATATTATAGGAATTATAATCTTGAATGTAAAAATTAAATAGGAACTCTAACCATGAGTGAGAGAGGCATGAAGTAGAATAAAGTAGAGGTGGAGCTGTTAAACTCAGGGAGAATAAGTGGACATTTTCCTTGGTATGGGCCAAAACTTAGAATAACCTGAGGAAATATGCTATTTTTTTTTTTTAGACAGAATCTTTTTATAGAAAATTAAGTAATGAAAAGGCGCTTTGACCAGGAGGACAAAGGCTAGAAATCTCATTATACACCATGAGAAATTCAGTTTTCTAATTGTGACCAACCAGAGCAATCTGGGGACGTGGAAAGAACAGGTGCTGAGGGGACAGAGATGGTTTTATCTGAAAGTTCATAGAGAGGGAGGAACAGCAGGAATATTGAGACGTAGTCCCTCAAACGTAAGAAAACACCTGAAAAAGGTTAGCTTTCAAAAAGCTTCTGGAGAGTTGGCTTCTATAGCAGGCATCTCTCTTGTTCTGACCTCAATTTGTTGAGTGTGCTCACTCCAGCTCTTTTCTCACTCTGATGCCTCCCTCCAGGCAACCTGCTCAGGTGGTGACCATAGAGACTCTGGTCCTGGTACTGATAGATTTTGGTCTTATTCTTTGCCCATAATGCAGCTCTCCCTACAGTCGTGAACTTCAGGCTTGGACACCTGACCCTTTTAACTACTCTCTAGCACTATTTTGACAGCATTTGTTTCAAATCCATCATAGTTGTGGCTACATCTGTGAGATAACAACACCTTTATTGGACCACATGCTTGGTTAGACTTCAGCCATCTCTGTCACTAATATGGGAATAAAATTAAAATCCATTCCTTTGGAATTGTTAGAATTATATTTGTAAATGTAAAAACTAGTTTTTATTTAACATTATGAAATCCAAATTCTGAAAAGAACCTTTGGATAACTAGTTTATTCTCTTCTTCATACTCTGATATACTACAAAAATATTGTCACAATAAAAATGTAATACTTTGATATTTTCCCTAGCAACAGTGTTTTAAAATGAGTCTGCAGTCTGCACTGTCCAAACCCCTTTGGCTTTTCCTGGGTTCCATACTTGTCCCTCTTCTCACACAGTATATTGTCTCTGGGTGATCTTATCCACCTTGCTGCCTTTAAATTATATCTACATTGTGACAATCCCTGGACATGTCATTTTTTCCAAACTTTTCTTAGATCTAGATTCTAGGAGTCAGCAAAGGATAGCTGAAGAAACAGTCATAGAAACAAAGGGAAAACCTGGAGAGAGAGATCAAAAAATCAGGGGAGAGCGTGCTTTAGATAGAATATTTGCGTCCCCCCAACATTAAAATTCTAACCCTCAAGGTGATGTTGTTAGGAGATAGGGACCTTTGGGAGGTGATTGTATCATGTGGTAGGTCCCTGATGAATGAGATTAGTGCTCTTATAAAAGAGATCCCATAGAGATCTCTCTTTCCTTCCACCATATTAGGACGCAGTGAGAAGACAGCTCTTGCCAGACATCAAATCTGCTGACATCATCATCTTGTGAGATTGTGAGAAATACATGTTTGTTATTATTAAAACACTTAGTTTATGCTATTTTTCTTATAGCAGTCTGAATGGACTAAGAGAATTTTGAGTAGAACACAACATTAAATGTTTTACTAAGAGTAAAAAAGAAAAGCTCTAAAAACAGTTCTTAAAAGTTTTCATCAAGGCCACTGGTGACTCTGGTGAGAGGAATTACAACAGAATTGTGTGAATTCATACTGGATTGAAGAATTTTGAAAAGTAAAATGCATTGAAGAACAGAAGACATCATGTATATAGAGAGTTCCTTTTCACGAACCTTGATGTGAGGAAGGGTTATAGGACAACCTTTAAAATTTGTTTTCCAAAAAATGGTTTAAAGATGTCAGTGAAACAGTGCCTTATTGCACGCAAGGGCTAAGGTATAACATCCAGAGCACATGTGCACAAAACACTGTATTAGGAAATGTGATATATACAAATATAAAAATTTCATAATCCCAAACCTCAAATAGTTTACAATTAGTGGAGAAGAGAAGGAATATAAATAAAACAAAATGAAACAAGTTTTAAAAATAAACATATATTTTGCAAAATGTTATAAGATAGAAACATGCGATCATTTCCATTGGGTTGATGGAGCAAAAAACATTTCAGAGTAAATAGCATTCAAGTTGAGTTTTAAAGGATAAGTATTGTTTTAATCTGTAAAAAAAAAAAAAAAGGGAGGAAGCAAATTCTTAGTTGATGGGTGAGCCTCACTGAAATAGCAGGAAGATTTGATGAATGGTTCAAGTTGGTTTAATTAGGTTGCATAGAGGAATATATTTGAATGTCAAGGTTCATTCAGGTTTTATTGTGTAAAGTTTTAAATGCTTTTGGGTATGAAGTGGGCAGTAGCATGTTTCTATTTATATTTTAGAAAAATAATTCTGGCAACAGTGGGAAGAGGGAAAGGGGATTATTTTAATAGTCAAGGTGAACAAAAATGAGGACTAGTAAAAGAAAATATTTACTAGAGAAAGCAGATTTAAGAAATATCAAAGAGATGGGATAGATAATATTTTTTTTTTTACAGTTTCAATGCCAAAGGCTGAAGGGAAGGGGTCAAATACGACTATGTAAGTTTTTGTTCAGCTCAATAACATCTGGTAACCAGTTTAAACTTACAACACTCTCTTTTTTATGATACTCCTCCAAAGAACTCTTGCTATTTAGAGATGAAGACACTCATTAAAAACTCCTTTTATGCAACTTGATATGAGAATTTAAGGTCAAGATATAATATTAACATTCTTGGATATCCTTTACATTGCTTCATATAACACTTGAAAATATATTCAGAGTATATGGCTATTAAGTGATGAGTATTCTAATATTTTTATGAAGTTAAAAGATTTATCAACCTGGCAAAACAGAAGGTAGTTAATTGTATGATGGCCAAATAAACTATTAATTTGATCAATGAGACTTTTAACTATGAAAACAGATTGATAGATTTAAATTGCAGAATAACTAAGTATAAAATCCAAATTAGGTTATAAAGATACTCAAAAAAGTGCTTAGATACAAGCAACTGAACATCAAACTATAAATTAAATTTAATCAACTGTATTTCTTTCTAAAAAATGAAAAGATTTAAACAAGCTTTCCATGATGTTAATGGATTAATTGGGTTATTAGGTGCTTCTGAACAATACACTGAAAACAAAAACCATATGCTTGTGTCTACTGTTTAGAAGTGAAGTTAAATGGAGACGAGATAGCAGAAAGAAGAGGTTTAGTAAAAGAGAGAAAAAAAGAGAAAAATGTAAGAGATAGGAGATGTAATCACACAAATCAAAGATCAAAACAAACAGGCAGAGAATCATTCTTAATTAGCTTTCCTCAATTTCAGAATGGTATTCAGAACTCAACTAAAGCATCTTGAAGAAAAGCAGTATCTGGTACAGGAGACTTTACTAATACATATAACAGCTCAGCCTTGGGAAATTCTTAGTATGTAGTCTAGACATGCCATCTAACATTTTCAAGCATGATGAATTATCACTGGTCAATCAGTCAATAAATATTTATTAAGTGTTTTCTATGTGCGTGATGATAGGTAAGTTTCCAGGGGGTATAGACAAATATGTAACACATAATATCTTCCCAGGATTCTGAATATTCAGCTAGGTAAATAAAAGTAATGTATGACACAATTGTAGCGCCTTAAGTGTTTGGTTTGACTAAAGAGTGCAATAAAAGATAAGAGGATGATATCATTCTAGGTTGGAATAACTAGAGCTGGAATTTGAAGGATGGGTAGAATTTGAGAGATAAATCTTGAATCTAGTCCTAGCAGCTAATGCATGCTTTTTGAGTTAAAGGATGAATAAACAATGCATGAATTGGTGGAAGAGGAAAGACTGTGAGTGTTCTTGGTAAAGAGAATGATGCAAGCAAACGCAAGGCAGATGAAGCGATATGCAGAGGGCAAAGAGCAAAGCTAGCCGGTCAAAAAAGCAGATGAATTTTGGAGAGAACATGTGATTTTTGATAGGAAGAGGATAGTCAACATTTGTTTATTATACCCCAATCATGGAATATTGGAAATATCTCTAGATGATGATGATGATGATGATAGTGATTGATATTACTAATAAACATCCCATCTATAAATATGTGCAGGTTATAGTGGTTAAGAGTTTGATTTCAAAGCATTGTCAGAGAAATCTGGATTTAAATCTTACTCTTCCATTTATTACCTACATATGTTTAAGCTTAGTCTTTCTAGATGTGAAAATGAGTATAAGTTTTATCTTATAGGGTGATTGTGAAAATTAAATAAGCAAATACGTATCAAGTACTTAGCACAGAGCTTGGCACATAGAAAGCACTCAACTTATTTCTGTTATCTCCATTGAGATCATTATTTTATTACAGAATAATTTTTATGTTACCCTATTTCTCATATTATTAAATTATCTTTATGTCAAAATTTATATTCAATTATAAGATTGAAAAAAGATCAGTTGTATTCATGTTAGACTATTAAGAATAAAAATAAAGACCTTCAAATAGTAGTTTTTTATAGCTTACATATTAAAAAAATTATCTCTTTTTAATTTAACTGTGAGGAATCACAGACAGAAATGATGATGGGTAATATCAGACGAAGTATGCTAATGTAAATAAAGCAGGGCTCCTGGGTATGGTTGTGTAGGCTGTACAATGAAATTCCCCCAGGACACCATTCCCATCGACTATGCTATGTAAGACACCCTAAGAGATGGATGTCAATAAGGCTGGTGAGGAGAGAGACCTCTCACATGATTCTACAGTGTTTAATTCCTAAAGGACTTTGATTTGATTTTACAATCAATATTACAACAAGGACTTGTACAAGCTAATAGTAAAACTAGTTTACCTTCTTCCAGCACAAAATGACGTGAAGGAGGAGAACTGCTAACTCAGAAGGGTGTTTCTTACCCAGAGCATCAAGAGTAGGAGAGGAGAAGTTGGCCGTGGATGAGAAACGAAGTGTAAAGATGAGTAGTCAAAAACTGATAAAAAAAACTTGGCTTTAATGAGCCTTGAACCTGTGATTGTAATATTCATTAACTTAACTCTTACTTTCTATTACTATTACAAGAACAAAAGCATATTCAGAAACCAGCATAAAGCTTTGCTAGTGATAATTCTAAAATCTTGACATCGGTTTTAGTTTCAAAACTGTAAGTAAAAAAGGGTAAACTTTTGTAGGGGAAACACAGAATACCACTATGTCAAAAGTATGTCATGCTGTTTTGAATACTCCAATCAAATCAAATTAAAAAAATGCTTTCATTTGGAGGAAAACTAAATAGTAACTAAATAAGGAATGGATTTACATTTTTCTAAGTTAACAGATTAGATTTAGTGAAAAGGTAGCCAGGTTTACATTTATGATGCCTGTTATTAAGGGCCAATCTTTTTTTCTTTTTTTTTCTTTTTTTTTTGAGTCTTCGATAATTTGAGTGAGGGTCAAAGAAAACCAAATGGGAAAAAAATGCAAGCAGAATAATAAAAGGTTAGTATTAGCATCATTATAGTTGTTGGACATTTCCTTTATCTAACAGTGGAGGAGCAACTGGTTTCTAAAATCCAAGCCAGCCGCAAACGTCAAGTACCACTTAGAGACCCAGTAATTTTCCATAAAAATTATACTTTTCAGTTGTTAGACAGTAAGTGTTATTTGACAAATGGAACAAAAGACTCTATATGTTTATATTATTATCATCAGAAAATATGTGTTTTTAGACAAATTAAATAGATCCTCATATTGTGGCAAATCTATTTCGAATAGATATTTATATGGCTGAAATGATCATTAGATTCCAAATGAAGAAAAGGGAGACTCAGTTTTAGTGATCAGAGCATTTAAAACATAAAAAGGTCAGTCAGAAAAGATGAATCATAAATGAATGAAGACATAGTGGCATAGCAAATAATATTTCTAGCAAATCTTTAATTTGAAGGCAAGTAACACTTCAGAAAGACTGTTCATACAAGAAAAAATTACTATGGATAAGAGTATACAAAAATACGTATTTTACACATGTGTATTTATAGTATTTTTTGGTATACTGCAACACACCACAGCACTCTAAGTATTTCTTCCCATTTTACAATTTTGCATTTGAATTGTGGGGTTTAACTGGTAATATTATCAACATCATTTGATAGCAGAGTAGTATCTCATAATTAGAGAAAATTGGGAGACACTCATGTATCCTCAATGAATAATTTTGCTTATTAAAGGCCACCATTTTTACCCTATCTCATTTTAGTGGATTGCATTCAAATTAGTTATCAGAAGACCTTTGCCATTCACTTAACTTTGATGAGTACATTGGCAAGATGTACATGCTTATATCTTACCTAAACATATATCTATTTAAGGGACATTATACTAAAATGCAATTTATGTACCAAAGACAACTCAAAACTGTAGTAGAATAAATTTGATAACTTGATAAGAAAACAAAACTGTTTAAAGTAACAATGCCTTTATAGTAACATAAAATGGAATACTTTCATGGTAGAAGAAACAACATTGTTATATATTAAAGAAATATACTTTCCCACATCCACATGTAATATCAAAATAAAAGAGAATCAATAAAATCAATAAGCTAACTTTGAAAAAAAAAAACACATCATTTTCTTTAGCCAAGAAATCTGAAAGTTTTTAACATGTAATAATGAAATAGATTTTACTTTCTGGGGATCCTAACCAGGATCCGAAGCATGCTGCTGTTTATATTCTATAACTACTGAAAAATGAACCTCATCTCATTCCATTCTGCCACTGAGAAATTGCAACCCTTCTTGTTGTGAGGTCGTAGCTTAGCATTTTTAAACTTTGAGTGATTTATTTGGCAGATTTCCTCACTTTTGAAAATAATTCCTAATCTTCCCATTCATAGTCTAAAGGAAAGTAAGACTAGCCTAATGGAAATTGGGGTGTGGCTAATATTTATTTTCATCTGGAAGTAACTGCATGAGTGTGTAACCTTACATGAAGTTTAAATAAATCTGCCTAATGCAGTTTATCTTCAGTTTTACCTTTACATATCTTTTGAGAGGGATTTTTTTTTTGGTTCTAAATGTAGACAACAATTTATTTCCATGACATTTAACTGAAGAATAGTTTCACAATGAGATGTATAGAGTTTAAAATAGTACCTTTAAATTAAAAAAAAAAATCTATAAATGTGACCAACTCATCTTTGAGAAAGCAATGAAGGTAATACAAGGAGCCAAGATAGTCTTTTCAAAAATAGGTGCTGGAACAACTGGGCATCTGCATGTGAAAAAATGAATCTAGACACAGACCTTGTACCCTACACAAAAGTTAACTCAAATGGATCTTAGACTTAAATGTTAAATGCAAAACTATAAAGCTCACAGAAGATGACATAGGAAAACCTAGGTGACTCTGGGTATGGAGATGACTCTTTAGATAAACCAAAGACATGATCCATGAAAGAAATAGTTGATTAACTGGACAACTTTAAACAAACAAACAAACAAACTTCTGTTCTATGAAAGACATCAAGAGAAATAGAAGATAAGTCACAGACTAGGAGCAAATATTTTCAAAAGACATATCTGATAAAGGATGATTATTCAAAATATTCAAAGAACTTTAAAAATTCAACAATAAGAAAATAAACAAATGGATTAAAAAATAGGTCAAAGATCTTAACAGACACCTCACTAAAGAAGACATACTTGTGGAAAATAGACATGTGAAGTGATGCGCCACATCATATGTCATCAGAAATATAAAAGCTAAAACAACAATGAGATAATACTATACACCTATTAGCATGGCCAAAATCCAGGACACTAACAGCACCAAATGTTGACAAGCGTGTGGAGTAACAAAAACTCTCATTCATTTATGGTGAGAATGCAAAATGGTACAACTACTTTGAAACACAGTTTGGCAGTTTCTTACAAAACTAAACATACTCTTCTCATACGACCCAGCGATCTCACCCCTTGGTATTTACCCAAAGGAATTTAAAACTTATATTTATACAAAAATCCACACAAGGATGTTTATAGCAGCTTTATTCCTAATTGCCAAAATTTGAAAGCAAATGAGATATCCTTCAGCAATTCAATAGATAAATAAAATGTGGTACATCCAGATAATATAATCTGTGCTAAGAAGACATGAGCAATCAAGCCATAAAAAGACATGGAGGAACTTTAAATGCATATCACTGATAGAAGCCAATTTGAAAAGGCTACATACTATATGATTCAAACTATATGACATTCTTGTAAAGGCAAAATTATGAGGATGATAAAAAGATCAATGGTTGCCAGAGGTGGGGCGGGGAAAGAGATGAAAAGTCAGAAAACGGAGAATTTTTAGGGCAGTGAACATGTCCTGTATAACATTATCATGATGAATATACATTATTATACTTTTGTCCAAACCAATAGACGATATAATGCCAAGAGTGAACCCTAAGGTAAACTATGGACTTTGGGTGATTAAAATTTGTCAATGTAGGTTCATCCTTGGTAAATGTACCATGCTGGTGGGTGATGGGGATAATGGGAGGAGGTTATATTTTTGTAGGAGTGGGGAATATACAGGAAGTTTATATATCCTCTCAATTTAGTTGTAAACCTAAAACTGTTCTAAAAAATATTTTAAAAATATTTAAAAAATTAAAAAGAAATCCATATGCCAATAGATAATTAATTTAATGTTATTTGTCTTGTCTAAAAGTGCCTCTAAAACTGTTTAGGGTAAAATTCTATAAAAATGGCTTAGCATATACAAATATAATTATTGACTCATTAGGTCAACTAGCTTTTTAGCATTTCATATTAATGTTATATGTAGATATTTGAATGTCTTTACATTGTTATGGATCATGTAATTAAACAGTAAGATAAAGAATGAGTTACTGTATGTGAGATTTGCATTTATTAACAGCTGAGCTAAGTGAATGAATAAAAAATTATATATTATGCCCTGTGTGTGAGGACCTTTTAAAATTTTATAAAGAAATGTTTCTTGCCAAAAAGTTCTATTTCTTAGAATTTATCAAACTAAATCAATTATACCTAAGTTTAGGCAAAATTCAATGTCTACAGAATTACAACAGTGACAAAGGGGCTTTATTTTTTAAATTTATTTACTTAAAAACATCTATTCAGAAACTACTAATGTCAGAAAATAGGTTAGCCAATGGAAATATAAGGAAGAATAAGTTAAATTTCTCTTAAAATACAGACATCCACACACATAATTATAATACATATAATAGGTATAATAATGATAAAATTAAAAAAAATAGCTTACATAACATTTATTATGTACCAGACACTGGTCTAAGTTCTGTCCTTACATTATTTTATCCTCAAAACGATTTTATTGTAATCCTCGTTTAATGAGTGAAAAAAATAGTTACCATGGGACAAATAACTTGTCCACAGTTACACAGCTAGTGTCTCTTATTAGAGGGTCCTAACAATCAGGAAATGAGAAAATAAGTGTATACAAGCAAGAATGTGTCAAGTCACCTGAAGTGCTATAAATCAAGAGTCATAAAGGTTCATAGGAGATATAGCTGACAAAATTTTGCAAGAAATGTGCCAGCTTACAGTGGTGGCTGGCATTTGACTCATTTTGGAAAGATGACAGAACATTTAAAAACGGGCTGGGTAATCTCTCTACTGGATATTTACCCCCAAAGACTTGAAAACCCATATTCGAAAAGATATTTGCACACTGATGTTCATAGCAGCATTATTCACAGTGGCCAGGACATGGAGGCAACCAAAGTGTTCTACGATAGATGATTGGCTAAAGAAGCTGTGGTACATATATACAATGGAATATTACTAAGAAGACATGAAACACTGCCATTTGAGACAACATGGATGGACCTCGAGATAATCATGCTAAGCGAAATAAGCCAGATTGAAAAAGTAGAAAGTCACATATCACTTATATGTGGGATATAAACCTAAATGCAAAAAATGAACAGGACAAACAGAGACTCAGGGTCATGGACAATGGACTAGTGGTTACTAGAGGGTAGGGGGGTGGGAAAAGAGGGAAGAGGTAGACAGGGTAAAAGGAGTCAAATATAGGGACGTAGGGGGAGGATGAAGTAGGTAAATGGGATCAAATATATGGTAGCCAAAGAAACTGGACTCTGTGTGGTAATCACACAATAGAATATATAGATGTCAAATTATAATGTACACCTGAAAATTATATAATTGTATTAACCAATGTTATGCCAATAAATTAAAAAAAAAACTGGAAAAAAATTCAGAATTAAAATAAATAAATAAATAAATAAAAATAAAAAATAAAAATGGGCTGGGCATCAAGCAGTCAAGCAACATAGTCAAAGGTGGATGTGAGAAAAAGTAGGCCCTGTTTGAGAAATAATGGGTTGTCCAGCTTAACTAGAATGCAGGGGCAACAGATGTCTGTCTCCTGGTGCACAGGAACCCTAGACACACAGTTTTTCCTGTCTCCTCAGTACTTCCAGCCTTCACGTCAGGTGCCTGGGAACCAGGCTGGCTGTCAATACAGCCTGCAGAGCACATGCTGAGATGAGTCCTCTCTTGGCTATTGTCTGAATTATGAGAAAACAGAAGGCCCACTCAGTCTCCAAAGAAGAAATGAGTAAACAGCAATAATGGCATTTGAAAGCACAAGCAAGACATCATAAATTCATACTATTGTATAGATATTGATAGAGGAGGGCTAATGGAGGCACTGAGGTCAGGGGCCAGAGAAAATGGGTGAGATTCAGCAAAGATGGCTCTAGGTTTCCCTGTTCATTTTCCTCTGTTGCCCCTTCTAGCAAAAGACTAGGTATTTTTTGAGAAACAGGAGATAGCTACATTTTTTACATTTGGCTTGGATATAAACACATAGAAAATATAAATGTTTCCTGTGTTCTGAGAAAATATGGGTTGAATGGAAATATGTTATAATCAGAAAATCTTGCTTTAGTCTCAATCAGGGGGAAAAAAACTGTTGTAAGATGAAAATGTTACAAGTAAAAACATACGAGTTTCACAGTAATATCGTTTGATGACTTAATGGGCTTTGTCTCCTCAGGAGAACAGAACTAAAGTGCGTATGGCTCTTATTCCTTCAAAATCTACCTCAAGCAATATACACAATTACTCGTCACTATATTCATATCATGAATGGGATAACAGAGGGAGAGAAGTTTTTCAATGATGTGTTCATGGTCACTAGATGAAGTAAGTTTCTTCTAATTAGGTTTTTATCACAATTCCTTTCTGAGATATACGTAGTATGTAGCTTGAAGAACTCTCCTCTGTCTTGGTGTCAAATAACAAGAGATGCAGATTCCAAGATTTAGGAAGATCTTGTTTATAGTTCTCTACACTTATAAAGCCATTAATGATTTTTAAAGGAGTTTCATGTATATCACCATCCTAATCTCAACCCTGTGGGTCAGGCAGAAGGAGTCCTACAGATGAAGATAGATGAAGAGATAGTGACTTGTCCATGGCTCACAGTATATAAAGCGGAGATTAAAATCCAGGATAACCTAGGGCTTTGGGGTTCATATCTTACAGATCCAAGTCCAGTGTACTTTACACAACATGGTGCTTTTTGTCAAAACTATATGTGCTGTGTACAGACAACATTAAAACAGACCCAATGAAAATAATAGATATTTGGAAATGAAACTTTTTACTCAATGAAGAAATCATATCTGACTATAGATCAAAGTTCTATTCTATAAATGATAATAAAGGTTTAAAAATTTATGTTGGTGATAGAAATGCACATCTCCTCTACCTTTGACTAATAATGTACTTTCTAGAGAATGTGAATAAGAGTGAAAATTATGGAGTCAATCCAACAAAATCTAGTTATCAATTAAAATCCTGTGATATAGTTCAGGATGAATGATGACCATTATGACTTTAAAGTCATTAAAAGATGACTCTGAATACTCCTAATGACAGAGAAGCCTGTATTTTATTGCCTATTTACCTAAAATTGAATTTTCCAGAAAGTGTTACCCTTTTCAGCAGAGAAATATATTTATCAGGTAGACTTTACCTTTCTTGTGATAGATGTGATAAAAAGAGAAATAAAAGTAAAATTCTATAAATTATTGTTACATTTATTTAAGTTTTCTCATAGGAAGACTAAAATCAATTTTAAATTATGGTTTCAGATTACCTTAGTTCCTTGGTCCCCGTCACCACAGGAAATTTTATATCTATGTTTTCTTTTTTACTTCCTGAATCTTTAGCCAGCTTTCCAAATATAAGCCAAAGCACTTAGCCTTTTAGCACTGACTTGCCTCTGCAACACGATACCCACTTTTTGGTATTGACAGCGTTGGAACCCTCACAGCTCTTCTGGTGCTAAACCTAGAGACAGGTCATTCGCTGAAACAGGTGTTGGATTTGTTCTTGTTACTTCTAATTATTTTTATCTGGTCAAATCGTTATCCAGACATACATTCCCACTTTATCAAATACTTAACACATGATAATATACATGTTAGGAAGTATGTTTCTTCAACCTAAATTAAATTATTATTTTTCAGACTTGCCCATTAGCTCAATGTTTTCTTTTTCCTTCACTTTTAAAAAGAAGTAAATACAAACCATAGAAAAATAAACTTGTAAATATGAGTTAACAAAGCTTTATTGTCATCAACAACTATAGTTTAATGAAGTATTTTCTTTAGCCAAATGTAATGCAGCATAGTTCAGGTGACCCCTATCTTGTCCTTTAGTGAATCAGAGCTGTACTAACTAAAAAATACAGATAAAAAATTAGATAAAAATACAGTAAGAAGGCAATTTAAGTAGATCGAATGTTATGGAAAGATTATCTGTCAGGAAAATCAGAAAAAAACTGAATTTAAAATTATGACATCCTACTCAAAACCACCTAGTTATTTGTGACTTGGTAAAGAAATCCATTTCACATCTAATCTCCACATCTTATATGATAAAAGAAAGCACTGGAGATTTCCAATCACTTAAGTTTCCTGTTTAAACCTTATCCTGTCCTGGAAGGAATAATCTAGATTATTCCATTTTAGGAGGTTGAGACCAAAGATAACTTTAAAATGAGAAACAGTGTCAGATAGTGTAGTGATACTGGCTCTGGATATACCTGAAACTCACATAGAGAGTTTTTATAAACTACCAATTCCCAGGCCCCAGCCAAGACAAACTAAATTAGAATTTCTGGAGGTGGAACCCAGATAATGGTATTTATCCATGACTCTGCTGAGAATTCTACTGTGTATCCAGGAGGGAGAACCATGAGGATAGTGATTAAAAGCACAGATATGGAGATGACCTAAATTCAAAGTGACTCCTGACTATCAACAATGAACAAGTTGTTTAATCTTTCTCAGAACTAATTTTCATCTATAAATCAAGTGCCTATTACTTTAGGTTGTGTCAAGGGTTAGGTGAGGTGGCATAGATTAAGAATTATGACTATTATTCAATGGGGAAAAAGCCCACTTCATGTGCAGGAGAATTGTGACAATATGTGCCAAGTTCTGAAACTGCATTTTAGTTCCTGTATCCCAATACCTGATATCATTTCAGATTTTCATTATCATATAACTTCCTAAGTTAGAACTTTAGCTTTTTCTTTACAGGTATGTGTCTTCTTGAAGCAATAGAGAAGTATGGTTAAGAGCATGAACTCAGGAGCCAACAGTTAAGTTCAGATCCTGACGGTAACTTCTATTAACTCTGTGACATTGGCCATATATTTAACTTTTCTGTCACTCGATTTGCTCATCTATAAAATGGGCTACTGATAGTACCTGTCTCAGAAGGATACTGTAATGTGTAAATGCATTAATACATACCATATATAAAATATTTAGTATGTTCCCAGCACATTGTAAAGAAATCAACAAAAGTTATCTACCATGATGATGATAATGCTAATAATGATGACATTAGTAGTGAACTTTTTTCTGATGTTCCCACCAAAGGTGTCTGTTTTCCATGAGTAGAAAAATCTAACACTGTGCCAACCAGACCTTTCCATTGTTCTTAGCTGTTCTCCTGCATGATGTCTGCTAGAACCAAGTGTAGAGAACAAAGTTTTCAAGGACAAGGTTTACATCTATCTTATTTATTGGCCAGTTCACAGAATATTTGGAAGCAATGATTCAAATTCATAACCATGAAAATGCTCTGAAAGATCATGTTCTATTGATAGTTAACAAGTAGCATCTTTTTTATATATGCATTTATTTTATAAATATTTCTTGTTCATATATCATATGGTTATACGTGATCACATAAGAATGTTACTATTAAGGGAAAAAATTAAGAGAATACAATTGTTTTTATATTGCAGTTATAGTATAAAAGTTTTTGGGGGCTTTAATAAAAATAATCTTAATAAAATCTTTAAAGACCTCGAGTAACGAGATGCTTGATTTTCCCCAAATAGTGTTGAACATCATATTTTAACATTTTATATTATTCTTTTTGTAACTGTAATCAAAACTTAAGATTTTAAAAATGCTATATAGAGAAACGTTATGTAATTCATGAAATTACCATTTGTGTCCCTACTGTACCTATGAGATAGTGTTTCATCGCAACCAAAATGCCTGTGGTGGATGCCACATCATCACGTCAAGGATCCTATTGGATATAATAATTATTTCCACAAGCCACATGTATTTACAACGAACGCTATGGAGGGATTTGTCATAAGGATGCATTATAACAGATCTTGTATCTGACAAAAGGCACATAATCTTTTATTGCTGTCTATGCTTCAAGAACTTTAATTTTTCTAAAGCCAAACAAGGCCTTTACACGTCATTTTTACTTGACCCTTAATGTACCAAAAGATATATTTTCTGAAATAAATCCTAGTATGAGCTACTGAAAACACCTCAAGGCAAAGCAAGAAACTTATTAACTATGATTTTATGAGGCTTTGCAAATTGCATCTTGTAGAAGGCAATATCCTGCCTTCCTTTTGCTCAATACTTCACAGCTGCCATTCTCCCCAGCTCCACCAAATACACACACACACACACACACACACACACACACACACACCCCCCTCTCTGCTGAAGCTTCTAGCAATGGCTGGTTTGTGAAAGAGAAATAAAATGTAGAGAAAAGGTTATAGACTTGCAAACACAGGTGTCAGGTGCTTGAATAGCATCCTTTCTCCACATTGTGTCAAGTTTGTTATATATGGAAGAGAGTACCACCAACCTTTCTTTTAACTAATGTCTTAATGTCCAGCCTGAGAGTCAGAATTTATGGCCCTATATATCGGAGGTAGTGTCCATTCATTCATTCATTCATTCATTCAACAAATAAATTGAGCATCTACTATGTGCCCAGCAGTATTCTGAGTAATAAGGATATAGCAGTAAAAAAAATGTGACAATGTTCCTGCCTTCTTGGAACTTCATTCTAGTGGAGGCCAGACAGATCATAAACAAATATAATATACCAGGTGATTATAATTGCAGTGGGAAAAAATATAGGCATAGGTAGTGCCAGAGTGGTGGTGTTACTTTACATTGCTCAGATAGTTAATATATATGTGACTATGGAATATATATATATATCTTTGAATATGAAACATACACATATACATACACATTTTCAAGTGTATTCCCATCCCCTATCTTCCCACTCCACATGCTCTTCCAGAACCTTGCCATTCCCTCAGTAAAAGTAAATGTTTGTGTTCTCTCTCCTTGAAAAGGGTGGGTCTTTGTGATTTCCTTGACTAAAAAGTAGGGCAGAAGTGCCTTTATCTGATTTCTGAAGCTAGGCCATGAAAGTGATACTTTTTCCTGATTCTCTCTCAGGAATTCACTCTTAAAAACCAGTGACCAGGCTATGAGGTAATCCAGGAAACCTGGAGATCCTCACCCATACAGAATGGAATAAAGGCTCCCAGCTCATGGCCCCAGCTGAGCTCTCAGCTCAGAGCTCCAACTGCCAGACATGATCCATTTTTGAGTGTAATACACCAACCCTCTTTGAGCTGTTCTAATTGAAGTCGTTTGGAACGAAGATGAACTTACCCTATCAAGTCTTGCCCAAATTGCAGATTTATAAGCAAAATCAATCATCATCATGGTCTTAATCCACTATGTTTTGGGGTGGTTTGTTATGCAATAAAATAGAGCCAGGACAATGCATATAACTATGCATAACTGATCAAAGCTCTACTGAGCATGTTCCTTCCAATTTTAAATATTAGATGACAAATAAAACAACTTGAAAATAACTTGAGCAGTTTGAAAAAGGAACCACTGTGTTGCCCACCATAGCTACTAAAAACAACACCACGGCCCATTTTAGTAGGGTTACACTTGATGCTTTTGTTGGGTTGAATTCCGAGAGAAGGGCTGGACATTTGCCCTGGAATTGCTTTGAGTTCTGTATTCAGGTTTGTCCAGTGAGACAT
The DNA here is from genome assembly GCF_902729225.1 of Pteropus medius. Taxonomy (NCBI): domain Eukaryota; kingdom Metazoa; phylum Chordata; class Mammalia; order Chiroptera; family Pteropodidae; genus Pteropus; species Pteropus medius. Next base: position 1,886,512 of record NW_024352786.1, on the reverse strand, counting down.
GGAACCCAAGGTAAAAGCTGTGTATTGGAGCTCTGCAAATTAGAGATGTATAACTTGGAACAAGTCATTTAACCTTGAAGGATGCTGCTAGCAGTGACCGCACTATGTTTTTAAGGTGTGAAGTCCTCACAAATGGAGGAACTGGGAGATAGGCAGCCCAAACGCCATGCTCCTGCTCTGAAGAGTAGGGTTTCAGAGAGATGGGTTGGAAAACAATCATAAAGGAATGAAGCAAGGGGCTCCTCTTGTAGTTCTGGTACCCTGTACTCATGACTCAGAAAATAGAGTTGAGCTTCTAAATTCTTTTTTCAGGGCTTTATGCTGAATGGACTCAGCCTGTGGCACTCTCTCACCTGGCCTGATTTCATGAGGAATTCTGCCCAATTTTCATCATTGCTGGCTCCTATTTCATCCTCCCAGGACCTGACTTCTGAGCCACTCTGGCCACAATTCTTCCGTTTATGATTTTTAATTCTTTGCAGTCTGCCCCGACCTTGTTGGAGGCTTACAGTGATCATCTGTGGTTGACTGTCATCCTCATTCTAACTTTTAATTCTTTCTTTCTTTTTGCTATGGTTTCTTGAAGCCTGTTCTCCCATCTTGTGCTTCTATATTATCAGAAGACTTCAAGAGAGGAAGAGGTGACCCAAGAAAAATAACCTTCGATTTCCTTAAGGGACTTCACTACACATTGTCTAAGATCTCACTCACATATGACCTCTCCTTCGTCCATGCCTGGGAAATGGCAACATTGCCTTTATTCACACAGACTTCAATGTTGTTCCTTTGACGTTCTAGAAGTCAGTTTGTGATCGCATGCTCCTTTGCTTCTGCATGCCTTCATTTTCAGGTTCTTTATAGACTTTTTATTCCACACACTGATTTTAATCTATGTCCTTCTGTTCTAGCATCGACCTCGGCTATTCATTGGGACAGCTCAGAAGATCATTTAGGGCTTAGTTTAACACTTTGGAATAACAACAGCAAAAACCAACTACTCGAGTCCACAAAAATCCATACACAAAACACAGCGCAGGTCCTTATAAACATCTTCTGTGACTGCTTGTTGTGAGCAAGGAAGGCAGCTACCAAGTAATACCCTTGCATGTGTTTGTGTCTTTCCACAATGCCAGCTTTATTGAGTGGAACCTTCTCAGATAAACCAATCAGATATCCACGCAGGTTAACACACAACACAGAGAGGGGAAGTGCAGTGTCTTAAGCAACAGAGTGAAGGGATAAAAGCCCTTAGTGTCTCCAAAGTGATGGGCAGTGCAGAGAGCTGTGCATGGGTCCCAAGCCAGAGGCTACGACAGGTCAGAAGGTCAGAGTTTTCAGTTCTTAGCACACCTGTCTGTGATGCTCTAGGGTCAGGCTTGAGCATTGTATGTTCAGTTTATGTGAACCTTACAAGGTAGGATCCTCATGCTTGTCGGTTCTTGCAGATGGGAGCTATTCGGGATAGTCATGGCTGACATTTCTGAGGTTCAGTTTATGTGAACCTTACAAGGTGGGATGTTCAGTTTATGTGAACCTTACAAGGAGGGATCCTCATTCTTGTTGGTTCTTCCAGATGGGAGCTATTCAGGATAGTCATGGCTGACATTTCTGAGGTTTTGAGTGGTGCAATTACACTCTAAGGGCATATTTAGGAAATAAAGTTAACAGGATTTGCTGATTGGTGCCTTCTCCATCAGTAAAGCTTTCCTTCCTCCAAACTCTGATGTTTTGAAGCCATACAATCTTTGAATTGGTAAAACCAGGGAAATTAAAACAAACAAACAAGCAAAAACAGAAACAAAAAAATCTTTTCTTCTTTGCCAAGACAGAGATGTTGAGTCTCCTTTGGGTTCCCATAGCATTCCCTACTCAGCTATATAGTAGCACCTGTTGTATATGTAATTGTTTATATATTTATTTGTTTCATCCACTAAACTGTAAAACTGCTTCAAGTTAAATTAATACCATGCTCACTATTGTATTCCAGTTCCTATGCTATTCCTAACACATAGTAGTTTCTCAAAAAATATTTCTTAAATGATGGAGTGGTAAATAAATGAATAAATCTAAACTCTAGCAAAGAAGAAGTATTAATGTAAGGAGGGGGAAAGAAAACTAAATGCTAAATCAAGATATTTTCAGAGCCTGCAACTTGTTCCTGCCATACTGTGAGAAACTTGCAGGACAGAGGAAGATTCCTGCTGGGATTATGGCAAACCACTTACCCATCCTGCGAAGGGAAAGATAGGAAAACAGAGCCTTTAAGTCACACTCCCCAACACACACATACACTAAATAAATATAATCATTCATACTCTATGGCTAAAACCATGTGGAACCAAAGGATCAAAGGCTAGAACATCTTTCATGCTATATATGCTTATCTTTCATACTGTATACCCATACCATCAAAGAAAAATAGGTAAATAAAGTATTTAACTGTAATTCATAGAACCCAAGAACGATATATAAACTGAATTCCCTAAACACTCAGGGTCTCTCTCATTGTCTCTGTCTCTCTCTTTTTCTGTCCCTCTGCATCTCTCTCAGGCTCTCTCACTCATTGCCTCTGAGAAGAGAACATTCTCTGTCTATGGAGTTATTCTTCTCTAATAAACTTTACTTTTGACTCTAATTCTGGCATGTGCTTGAATTCTTTCCTGCCCTTCGTCAAGAGTTCTGTCTCTCAGTGCAAGACTTGAATCTCTTCTTGGAAGGGATTTGCCTTGTCCTGCATCAGTATTTCGAAAGAGTAGATACACATCCAGGGAGTTTAAAATTGTTTACTGAGGTATCCATGCTTTATTGACATCCATCTTGACATCCATCTTCCCTAAAAAGGATAGGAGGGATCTCATTTGAATTAGATAAGCTTTTGTTCCATTCTAAATCTGTAATACAATGTATTCGCAATCTTTTTGCATTGACTTCATTAGCTTAAGAAACCTCAGTCTTGGCAGACCACTGCTTGAATTTTCTCAATGGAAACCAATTAATTCCAGGATTCTTTCATAATCTAGTTCTTAGTTGGTAAACGGAGCAAGTACATTATTAGAAGTTGTTATTTTCTATATGTCAGTATCAGACACAGTTAACCAATCTATTTTGAGCCTCACTTTAATTAGGGAGAACATTGATCAAATGATTCATACAAATTCTTAGAAGACTGATTTAAAACAAAATTATATAAACTTTAAGATATATGTATAAATAAAATGTCATGGGCCTAGGTATTTTGTGAAAGAGCTTTTTCTCATCAGATGAATTTACTTATCAAAATATAAGCATTTGATTCTATATCTCAAAAGAATCTTACCTTGAAAGAAATACTTTTGCTTAATAAGTTTGGAATAGAAAGGGATAGTCATAAACTGATGAAACATATCGTCAACACTCACAAAAACCCTATAGCAAACATCATACTTAATGATGAAATACAACAGCACAAAACAAGGCTTTTTGCTATCACTGCTTCTATTCAAAATTATTTTGATGATCTCAGCAAAATAAGGCAAGAAAGAGAAATAGACCATTGAGATTAATACAAATGCTTGGAAATTACTGGATATAAAGTCGATATAAAAATCAATTGCATTTCTATATGCTATTGATAAAGAATTAGAAAAATTTTTAAATTTAAATATACCATTAAATATTACCAAAATATTGAGTATTTAGACTAAATCTACCAGAACACATGCAAGAACATTATGGTAAAACTTACCAATTATGGTAAAAATTACCAATCTTTATTTAAATACATTATAAAAAATCTAAATAATCTACATATGCCTTTTATTAGTTATATCAGTGGCCTCATTTCTTTGTTCTGTATCAATGCCCTTTGCCATTTTATTCTGTAGTTCTCCTCACTATAGAGGTGATGTCTCTTTCACCATCAGTTAATACTGAGTTCAGGCATGTAATCTGTTGTGGCCGGTGGTGTGTGTAGTAGGTTGACTACTACCTCCAAAACTATCAGATAATAGATCTATGTTGTTTCAAACCACCAAGTTTGTAATAATTTTCAAAGAAAATTAATTTAGTATATAAACAGATTGACATATGCAGAGGCTTGAAAAAGTACATGTCTGCCAATGCTATGAGACCAAGTTCTGGTCAGACAGATAACTTTACAAAAAATAATTTATCAGAATATCTCCTAATTAGAGGTCAACAGTTTCGATATTGAGAGTGTCCAACTAATGGCATTTCATAATGAAATCTGAAACAATACTGGAAGCAAGAATACTATGGAGCAATACCTTAAAATTTCTAGGAAAAAATGATTTCCAGACTAGATTTTTTATATACAGTCAAACTATTAAGCAAGGGTGAGCTTGGAATATAGATATTTTTAGCCGTATATTGTCAAAATATTTTGTAGTCCATGTACCCTTTCTCAGAGTGATATGGAAGATGTACACTTGAAAATACAGAAGTAAATGAAGAACCAGGAAGATAGAGGATCAAGGAAAGAGAGAATTCAAACATGAGAGAGCTAATGAGTGACCAAATGATAATGAAGCTAGGAGATGCTATAGACCCTGAAGGCTCAGTATAGATTGGAACATAATGGCTCAGGATAAGGCGAAGTTACAAGATCATTGATGATTTTGAATGTATTGAGTTGAGATTTACACTGTTTCAGAGGGTTTGGGTGTGAATTATCGATAGTGATGTAGGATATTAAGCAGCAAGCAAACAACAGCAATAAAAAAACTAGGTCATACAAACTCCAGGGAGAAATAAGTGAAAAAAGACAGTAATGTAATAATTGTTCTCTGAATAGCTCAGCTGTGAATATTATTTTAATAATTAAAATATGCAAACATTAAATATAACTAAAATGAAGGCTGTAACTAGATGGAGAAGATGATGGAGTGGGGAGGAAAGTATTTTGGATGAAGATATGCATGAAAATAGTTACATTCTCATATTCTATAGTAGTAAGTCAATAGATGATATCTAAACTAATATCAAGAGCTAATAGCATAAAATATTTATTTCAAAATATGAAAGCAGATATATGCAGAAAAGAACAGCTCAAAAAAATGAATGTAGTGCCTCTGGGGCATCACAATTACAAGTGGAAAGAGGAGACTAGACAACACCTGTAGAACTATTCGGCTTTTCAACTGGGTCCACAAGAAACTTCTGTAAAATAGAATAATTTTTAAAATTTTGTTTCTTGTATTTTCTCTCATTACAAAATCAGAGGAATCTAAAATGTCAGAAGAAGTGCACTCCCGAGGATGAGAAAGATATCATTTGCTGATGATAAAATGTCAAAAAAAAAAAAAAAAAAGGAATCAGAAGTTTGTCTGCTTTGCCAGTAGTGAGCTGGGTGTTTTCCCTCATCTACAAAATGAGGAAGCTAAATTTATTGATCTTTAAGGCCTTTCTCCGCTGTAATGTGCTGTCTCTTTGATTCCATTGCCACACGCCGTGCACAACAGTATGTAGCGGGAATGCTTTTACTTTTTTTATTGACATGAATCATTTAAAAAAATCACAGATTCTACATGTTAATTAAGAAAAAATTATTAATAAACAGATAGTGAAACTCTCACAAAGGACAAAGTAGCACAGGTGGGATAATGTACAACCCCATCCAAAAGCAAAAGTGTCTTTTATGAATGAATCTCGACTTCTACAGAAATCCCCCAGATGTTTCCTTGTGTCAAGAATAGTACATGAACTGCAATAAGCATTTCTGTAGCAAATATCTCAACAGCCCCGAAGCTCTGCATATTTTGCATGGCAAGCTAAAATCATATAACTCATTCTTTAACTGGAATTTAACGACAGTTAAATATATTTTTGAAAGAAATATTCTTTCTTTTTTGATATTTTTGAAAGAAATATTCTTTCCTACTTATCTAGCCCCAATTTTTAATCCAAACATGGACCATAACATGTTAAAGCTGGAGGAGACCTTAGTCCAGACTTTCCATCTCACAGATAAAGAAATCAAAGGCCTAGGGAGAGTGAGGGCTGTGCCCAGGGTGACATACGGTGATTAGCAGCACTGCCAAGATCAGAGCCCAGGTCTCTAACTCTGTGGCACCATATTGGTAAATATATAACCACCTAATATAGCCAGTGTGAGCTTGTTATTAAAGTTAAAGTGAACATAATTTGGGAGAAGCCAAGTAAATATAAAAATGGTAGGAAAAGCTTAAGCTTAAACTATAGATTCTTAGTGGCTTTTTTAGAAAATGAAATCTGGAAGGCATTTAACCAAAAGCTTTATATCACCTACTGGGTTGTGCCAGCTTTTTAATTTGACAGAAATAAAGAATATTCTCTGTAATCAAATACCCTGCCTAGGATTCTGGGCTATAATAAATTAATGAAGTAAGTTTCTCCTCTCTATTAGATTATCAGTGGCTACCATTTTCCAAGACAGAGATAATAAAACACCATACCACAAAATGCTTTATCAGCAAGTGTTTCTTTAGTGCCAAGTAATTATTAATGCTGGGAAGGCAATATGCTGGATCAGCTTTGGTAATACATTTAAAAACCTCAGGCCCTGAAATCTCGATAGCGCTGTGCTCCAATTTACCGCACTCATTTTCTCAGCCATACTTCTCTCTTCCCACTGCTTTCTGTAATAGGGATCCTAGAATAGAAAAACTGGAAGGGTTTTATAGGGACTCACTAGGCTAGTAATTCAAGAGAGAATAAAGAAAATTGCCTGAAAAAAAACTATGATTGCTATTGCTGGTGAAAGCCTAACCAAAAAGTATTGGAAGACTATATAAAACTTTTTTCCAATTGTTTCAGAGTTCCTGTCCTGTTTCGGAGTCACTTTTATATTCTTCCAAACCCAGAACATGCAGACATATATACCTACAGCTACTTATTTGGGCAGGTCCTCTGCAGAAGCAAAGACTAGATTCTCGGATATAAGATTCCATAAAAATTGTGATCTAGAAAGATGGAATATAATTGACAGATGCTATGAGAACTGACTCTGCCTTTGCAAATGGTTCAGATTAGCTGTCAAGGGAATAAACAATGCTTCCTTAGGGGACTGACGACTTACACTTCCAGATAGATTTGGGCTGTCCAGATTTTAGCACTGAAAATCCCAAATCCCAGGAAGCACCTTATTTCTGGGCAAACTGGGTCACTGGTCTCCCACTGTACAAAGCGTTGTTATTTTCTTAAATACTATTTTTTAGATTTCAAGCATTTGGGGGAAATCATAAGATTCTATTTTGTCACAAAATAAAAAACATGTTGAATTTTATGTAATAGGCATTTACATCTATTATCTCTTGATGTCTAGCAGTCATCTTGCATATATTATGGACTTTGGGAAATGTACCATCTTGCTCTTTATTTATCTGCAATTTAAATGTTTCACCAGAAGCCAGGTGGGGAGGAGAATGTGCATAATGAGTCATCCTCAAAAGTGATATGTAAAAAGACAAACAAATCTTGAATAATTCTGCCTTGCTCTATTCTAATACAATGTCTACGAAGACAAGCTCTATACAAAGACTGATAAGATAATGGTAAAATTTTTAATTTAAAATCATGGAATCTAAGATATTCTTGGTTGAATGAGAAAAAAATACTTGTGCCCATACTTCCTCTGTCCTCATTTTGAGATTTTGGTGGAAGGGAGGATTTATAACAAATCCCTATATTAGTTTGTAGATCTTCTTTTTCAGTTACAGTTGGCTTGTTTTGAGAGAATCCATTGCATGTGGGCATCAATTAATTACTGCAAAAAGTTTCCTGTTCCATTTTTTTTTTTTTGTCGTTGTTTCTATGTTTTCCCTATTGAGCTGAAACAGCAACATGGTGCAGTAAGAAAAACACGTGATCGAAATAAGACCTGAATTCAGTTCTTATTTGACAATCTACTAGTGATACAAATTTTGAGGCCCTAAGAATCCCCTTTACCTGTAAATTGAAAGATTTCAACAGTGTGGGTTGAAAGCACTGCTTATATCCTACACACCTATGTGAACTAAGAAGCAGTGAAAAAGAGCCTTGTTCATTTCCTCTCAGGGTTCAGAAGGAATTTTACACACTCAAAGGTGTTGGTGAGGATGTTATGGCAACCTATTCTTTGCATTGCCTTTAAAGACTGGGTCTGCTAAAGAGAAAGAGATGGCCCAGCTGGACACATAAAATGCACACACACACACACACACATGCAAGCATAGTCTGTTCATCTTTGAAAAGTCCTACTTGGTGTTTTTTCTTCCGGATATACAGAGAACTGTTTTGTGCAAAGCACATGTGGGAAGCTTGGAAAGTCCCATAGGGCCTTACAGACTGATTGAAGCTTGTATAAATTAGAGTTCCACATGTTATTTGCCCTTGGGCCAATAAAAGCCATTTCCTGGGCTCATTTTTTAAGAGAATGGCAACAACATGAGACTCTTATGAGATATAATAGAAAACATTTTCAGCTTCTCTCTTTGCCTCTTTAACCCTAAGACAATGAGATCTACAAATGTACAAAGTAAAAAACAAAAATAAAAAACAAAAACCAGAACACTATTTACCTGCCTAGGAAAATCAAGCTCATCTAGAACATTGTATGTTGGCATGCTAGCAGTCTTGTATTTTCAACTGTAAGTGAGCACAGTTGCAAAAACTGTTGTAATCACTCACCCTAGATTTGTTTTCTTTCAAGAGGCAAATGAGAACATTCTCATAGGTAAAAGCTTAAGGAAAATGGGATAGCAAAGGAGCTAGGAAGATGTCCTTTGAAGCCTACGGAGCAGGATTCAAATCCCAGCTCAGACTCTCATCAGCTGGAAGGCTTTGGCCAGTTACATGACCATCTTAAGAATTCACTTGCTCATACAAAAAATGAGGATAATATGGTTTACCTAATGATTGTGATAAAGATTACTAGCATAATATATGAAAACTCCTAGCATGTTACCTTGTATTGAGTAAGTGTTCAATATATGGAAGTCATTATTAATAAAGCATTTTTGGTTAATTTTTTGGGATACCTACTACATGCCAAGTGCTGTTCAAAGTACTTTATATAATTTAATCCATTATTCTCACAAGAACTGTGTGAATACTCAGTTCTTGTGAGAATAATGGATTAAATATGTACTCTTATCATCTCAGTTTTATAGATGAGAAAAAGGGGGCAAAGGTAATTAAATAGCTTTCCTAAATTTTCTTTATAAAGAATTTGTATTTTGATGATCTTCAGTATTTCAAAATATATTGCATTCTGCAGTCCACTTTCTAAAAGCTAATAGAAGTGTAACTGCACTTTGTTTTAAATGGTGAGGCCATGATTCAAACATGGGGTGTTTTGATCTGGATGTTCTATGCTTAATCACTACATATACTGTTTTTGGAGATTCTATAATTCTACTGAGAGTAAAAAGATTTGGATGGAATATGTATTCCATTCTTTACATGTCAAAACAGTTTGCAAATGACAATTGTTCTGTGAAAATACAATAGCACTAAGTTTAACATAAACATGGTGAAAATCAAGGGAAGTGTCTTGGAACTCATGAGGGAAAGGTTACATATTTATTAGATTTTGCAGAGCACTCACAGAATGCAATATATTTTGAAGCAGTTAAGGATATCAAAATAGAAATTCTTTATGTGAGAAAAATTTCTAATTGTCATTCATGCTAATCTGCAGTTAGAACCAAAGAATACCATTTTTGTTTGTTGCTTTGCTTGTTTTGTTTGTCTGTTTGCTTTTTATGAGCTGCACAAGAAAAATAATTGATTTTCTCTTGTAAATCTGAGCAGTGGCTAGCATGGTCCCTGATTACCTGCCAATATCCTCTCAAGTCATAGTCAAACATTTTGTTTTTTTCACTAATGCAGTTATTAATTATTACAGTCTGGGGCTAAGAGTATATGGATCTGCTTCTGGATGCTTTCCCAAGGGTATGTAATCAAAAAATCAAATAAATAGAACCCCAGTAAAGTGGTAGGTAGTGGTGTCATGCTTTTGGATGTTCTACTAGTTTTGCCATTTTAAGCAATCACTCTGTGGATGAGGTAGATTGGAAGAGACACGTTGGGGATGGGTCATTCAATCAGTAACCATATTATACTAAAATTCTGATAATAATTATTTACCCATGTCTCTACTGCTCATCTCTGCCTATGTTCTCCATCCTTATCATTCATCTTACACTCTGAAATCTAATTTTCGAGCAATATTCTCTCATCCTTTTTTAACTCTCTTTTTATTAAAAAAAAAAAAAAAGACTATTTTTTTAGAGCAGTTTTAGATTCACAGCAATATTGAGCGGAAGGTATCACATTTCCCATATACTTTCTGCCCCCAACACTTGCATAGTCTGCCTTATTATCATCATCCTTCACCAGACCGGCACATTTGTTACAATTCTAAGTCCATAGTTTACATTAGGGTTTGTTCTTAGTGTTGTATAGTCTGCGGATTTGGAGAAATACATGTGATATGTATTTACCATTATAGTTCTCCACAGAGTAGTTTCACTGTCTTAAAAATTCTCTGTGCTGCATCTATTCATACCCTCCCTTTCTTCTAACTCCTAGCAATCTGATCTTTTTAATGTCTTATAGTTTTGAACATTTTGATCTCATTGAAACATCTAATCCCTCAATTACTCTTTTCTCTTCATCCATTTTATTAGTTTTATGATAGTCTAAATATCAATCATCAAACAATCTAGACACCATGGCCAGTCAGTTCTATTTGCCTTTTTTAGCACCCTCAAAGCCAGATCTCTGTCTTTTCCTATGGCTGCTCAACCACTAAGCAATTTAGTGCCAATCCGGTCATTTGCTTTTCTTTGTCAGCTTTAGAGAACTGTGGCTTTACTATTCGTGGAGGTGGATCTCCAGGTATGAGCCTAAAGATGAAGCTCTTCCCAAAAAGGTTATGTTCTGGTGAAGTCATCGGGGTAGGTTGGGTATTTCTCTGTTTCCAAAGTTGGCCTATCAACACGTAACTCAGATTTTTTGACTTGCTCTACTTCTAATGTTTGTTCAGATTAGATTTGACACCTACTTCTGGATTAACCTAACACTTTAATAACTACATACTCTGAACCCTATTTTTGTTTTCCAGGTTAGATTTTTACATCCTACTCATAGGCTTTCAGAAGCTAATCTTAACCTGCCTATGATTTTGGCTTCTCTCATCTCAATTCACAGCTTAAAGTCATCTTACCCCATGAAATTAATATAAAATAGCTTTGCACAGATTGCTCAACACTCTAAGGAAAATTGCATAATCATGAGAATTGGTGTCTGTGTATGTGAGATGGACTTCAGGCAAAATCTGAGTTTGCCAAGAAAGTTGACCTTTGGGTCATCTGGTCTCATGCTAAAAACTCAAACATGTGCTGGGTTTGTTTTACTGCACCTAGTGCAAAGGCAGGAATGTGTTCAGTTTTTCCAGCAGTCAATTGCAAGTAGATGAAGGACTGCTCAAGAAGTAATTTAAGCTTCATAATAAATACAGAAAAGATGAGTTTCTTTAACTGGTAGGATCCTCAGTCTGTGTATATGGTATTATCAGATGTTTTTTATCCCTATGAATAGTGGGAAATTGGGTACTACCTCATAATCCCCAGTTTTGTGTAAATTTTGTGTTTAAGTCTTCATATCTTGTTTTAATAAACAAATTATAAAGGTTTTAATTGTATCTTCTGGTATTTTTCTGTCCATCACATTACCATTCTATTTTGTGACAAGCACATAATGTATTTTTGGTTTCTAAACGCAGAAGCTCTGAGATCAGAACACTCATTCACCCCTTGTCGGCTCCTTCTGCCACCACAGCTGTCAGTTTCCTGATGAACTTTAGCTCATTAATAAATCGAATTTGCATTCATTGTTTCATTATATTGGTATTACTTGTTTATATGTCTATTAGAAGCTGAACTTCTCAAAAGACAGGACCTTATCTTGCTGAGTTTTCTCACTCCAGTGCCTAGAGTATAATTAAATGTGCAATAAATTGGTAAATGTTTTTTAATTTGAGGGACTTAAACAAAGTCATGTGCATTGTGAGTATTTAGTAAACAGTCGGGAAATAAAAATTATATGTAATTAGTTGAGTCACAGACTATGTTCAAAAGACTTTCCCTATAGCTAACATAGGCTAACATACATGGGAAAAACTGCAGAGTGGCAGTATGTAAATAACATTGAACTTGAAATCAGAGGACTGAGTTCCAACCAGTTTATTGGTTTTGTAGCCTTAGGGAAGAACCATTTAAATTGCCTGTACCTCAGATTCCATGTTTCCAAAATGAGAGTGTTGAACTAATGTTAATTTGCCTTTAGTTCTGTTAGTGTTCTCATTTGTTCACATTCAAAGAAAATGCTGTTCTTACTGCATCTGCATCTATTGCTATTCTCTGATTTCCCTTCCTAGTCAATACACCAAGTCTTGGTCACTCACCCTATTTGTTTTCTATTACCATTCTTTATTCTGAACAAATCTTGAAAGCCATCACTAAAAAATGTCAGGTTATATGCATTTCAAAAGTATTAGTAGATTTTGAATATTTTCTATTAATGACAATTTTACTAAAATTAGTGGCATTTGATGATTTAGTGAAAATTTATTTTTCAATTGTAGGAATAATTTGATTTCTCAACAATGAAGTTAGTCAAATTTTGGTATCCATAGACTGATAATTTCTCATGTGAATGAAATTGTTCATTTTTTTCTTTTTATTATACGGGGTATCTTGCATCAGTAATTAAGCTTTCAAAATAACCCAAAATGTATAATGTCAAATTTTGTTAATCAACGGAATTTAGTATTTCCAATGTCAATTGAGTTTTTTTTAAAAAACCTTCATTGTTAAAGTACTTGAGCAAAATTTGTGATAATTTTTGCTTTTCTTGATACCATTTTTTTTTTGCTTACATCGTCTAATGCAAGTCACTTATATTGTCTCCAAGATTCAGCTTCTTCATCTTTAAGATGGGGAGGCAGAGACTTAACTTACCTGGGTGCCAGGAGGTTTAAGTAAGATACTAAGTAAGAAAGCACTGTGTAAAATATTAAGCATGAAGTGAATATAATTCATTATTATTATTTCAAAATATTTAAATTAAAATGAACAGGACAAACAGAGACTCATGGACATGGACAATAGACTAGTGGTTACCAGAGAGTAGGGGGGAGGGGAGAGGGGGGAAGTATATGGGATAAGAGGGGTCAAATATGTGGTGACAGAAAGAATCTCACTATGGGAGGTGAAATTAAAAAAAAATCTCTTAAGTTTTAATAAATTTTTAGCTCGAAATAATATCTTAGGAAATAACTTACTAAAATGGAATTATTTATAGGAAGAAAGCAGGCAACTTTTAGTCATCATGCTCAATAGCTACTGACTGGTTTTTCCCCTTGCTAATTAGGCAGAGGGAGCATCTCACATGTTGACTGTCTGATATAGTTCGTGACTCCTGATCTTTGCCCATAATGCTGACTACAAAAGAGTGTTCCAAGCCCATTCTGGTCCCTGTAGGCATTCTTCGACATTATGCTTCATAACTGCAAAGCACAGGGCTTTACCTCTTGTCAGACTGTATTCTGGTTGCTGTCAGCCTAAGTGCCATTAATTGTGCATTTTCTGAGAGGTGTGAGATCACTGCCCTGGCCTCTGTGAACCTTGGAATGAGCTCAGTCATATTCAAGTTATCCAAGTATGAAGACAGAATCCTTCATCTATACTGCCAAATGTATATTGGATTCTAAGTGATTCTGCTTTCAAGGTACTTTCTTTAAATTATTCAAGAAACGTAGAATGGTTTTGAGACCAAGGAAGGGCTATTTGACTAGAAAAAGAAAACCAGAAGAAAGGGTTATTTAAGTAAATACTAGGAATTTATAGTGTATTTCTATAATGCCCAGCATGCAATTTTCTTTCATTATTCTTCGTTAATGAAATAGCTAGAAAGAAATATAATTCCAGTTTTACTCTGAAAAGCTTTAAGTTCCAGAATGGTGCAGAATGCAATTAAGTCTTTTTTCACTCTTTACCATATGGCTGCTGCTAAGGTTGGAGTACAGTTAGGACCAAACTTTTAAGAAGGTACTAATGTGTCCTTAGGTCAAATTACCTAGGACAACCTGTAGACCATATTAATATATACTTTTCTGTAAAATTGAGTCTTTTATTCCAAATAATTCGCTATTCTGAAAAATGTAGACTAGGCAGAGAAAATAATACTGGGAATCCACCAGCTTAATTAGTGGCTCCTAAATTTTTTGACTATCATCACTTCACATCATATTTGAGAAGAGGAGAAGAAAGCATGGAGGGAAAAAGCAAGTATTTAAAAATATTTCTTTGTTGGTAAAAATAACAACTTTACAATGGAGAAATCTAGCAGACACCACTTTGTCTAATTGATCGAAATTAATATCAATAGTAATAAGAATAAGCACCATTATGCCTCTTGATACTACGTGCTGAAAAAGGCACAATGTCACTGCTCTGGCATTTTTATCAAAAACAAATAACCTAAATTTAATCATAAAGAAAAAATCAGACAGACCTAAATGGAGCGATTTTATACAAAATTACTGTACTTTTCAAAAGTGTTAGTCATGAAAGAAAAAGAAAAACTGTCTGAGATTAAGGGAGCCTCAAGGAACATGACAGCTAAATGCACTCTGTGATTCTGAATTGGATCCTGTCCCAGAAAAAGTATATTAAGAGCAATGGAGAGAAAATGAAATAAGTTCGTTAGATTAATTAACAGTATTGTGCTGTATCGACATTACTTTCCTGATTTTGAAAATTATAATGTTGTTGTGTAAGATGTTAATATTTGGGGAAGATAGGTGAGGATCTATGAGAATTTTTTTTTATACTATTTTAGGAACATTTTCTGAGTCTGAAATGACTTCAAACTGAAATTTTAGAAATAAAAATATATGAGTTTAAAACCACCGGTAATTCGATGTGTCCTAGATCACACAGTAGTAAGTGGTGTCCCATTCAGGGTTCTACTCCAAGTCATTCCAAAGTCAAGCTGCCAAGAACACAGAAAATGCAATTGTACTGTGTTTTAAATTTAAGTTTTTATATTATATTGCTATGCTTGAACATTAGGTTTATCATTTTATAGAAAAGATATCATTAGTCAGTAAGAAATGGTTACTAAGTATTTATATGAAATGACTCCTTAATTCAGCCCTATAATTTCATGTGTAGAAGTATAGTCTGAATTGCCCCTACTGAATTTCCAAAAAATAAAAATAAAAATATTTATTTATTCCGATTTTTTTTTTCTCATAAATTTATACCATGCAATGTGGGGTAAATTAGGAGTAAAAACTCTTCTTCCTGTGAAGGACAATTCCATGACTTTTTCTGTGATTTTCATGAGTAATGGCCCTCAACCCTTGATGGCCCCAAAACTGATTTGTATAAGCACTGGAGTTAGAAATAACAAGGTAAGGTGACATACCATGCTGGCTTTTATGTTTTTGAGTAAACAAATGAAAATGATATTTTGCTTGGTATAAAAATGAGTTAGAATAAAAACTCCATTAAACAGATTTTGAATGACTCATTTTTATTTTTACTTAGAACAAATCATATATTATTTATTGCTATAGGTAGCCAGGCATTAATTACTTTATTGAAGATGGAAAATCATTTTTTCCCCATGAATCTTATAATGTGAAAAACAGTTCTGCTATAGGCCAGGTGTACTGTGAGGGAGGAACTCACATGAGCATGAAAACTCACACTTTTCAAAAGGAATAAACTGTCCCAAATCAGAACTATGATGTCCATCATAAACTACTGAAGCTTAAACTCCTCTCACATCAGTATATCCAAACGTTTAGGTCCCAAGGTAAGACTATTTGCAAACTGGTCTAATAGTAACTCTTCACAAACTTCTTTGTTCCAAAGATAAGTTGTTGACTTTTCCAGCAACTTCCTAGTTGGCACATTTTGACCTATACCTCCAAACCTTAAAAGTATCCTTTTCCTACATTACCCGTCTTGAGAAGCCTTCTGCACTGTTACTTATGAGGTGCAGTCTTCCTTGCTGCAGCAACTAATAAACCTGACTGTATTGTCTACAAATATGTTTCTGGAGGTGTTTGGCTGATGGGTATTGGCAAACGTTATGTTGGAGAGCAATCTTAATTAGTAGAATTTTATTTTGTAATTTTAAGAGCCTTAAGCAGTGATTTTTCTCAGAACTGTTTCAATGCCTTTGGAAAATGGTTAAGCACAAAGACAAGAGGAAATGAGCACCTATATTACATAAGACACGAATCCTCCTTATTGGAAGCTGTGAGGGTGCAAGACATCCGAAACACTTTACGAATGTTAGGAAGTGCAATTCTTTCCAAGAGTTGACTCTAAGCAATGGCTCTCAACCATGGCTGCACATGAGAATTATTTAAGGGGCTTTAAAATAATACAGATTTCCCAGAGTTGAGAATTACTACTTTAGGGTGTTCACATATCATTGAACTATAATAGTTATTATAATGTTTATTAAACACTCATCTGTTCAACTGCCCATTTGATGAAAGAATACCTATTGTTTAATTTGGTGTAAAGCACCATAATTTCAAAGAAAGAGAGAAAGAGAGTTGAAGATTTAATAAGCTGTATTACTTAGGATAAATTTGATGGAAACACAATAAAACCAGATAGGAAAATGTGAATTTAGAATAGCTACTACCTGGCACAAAGAATGTTTCTGAGAATTGGAAAGGCTAACCTTTTGAGAAGATGCAGCTTCTGAATAGAGGCACACTGAGCAGAGAATGAATCAGATACATCAACCTGGAGACAAAATGAGGTGGAAAATGTCAGGGGTGGCTGCTGAGTCCTGCCTCCATGCTCACTAAATATGTGTAAAGGAAAGGCCTGGAACTACAAAACTGGAGAGTTAAAGATGCAACTTTCATAAAATGTTATATAATGACCTCCAGAGCCAATATTAACACTTTTGGATTAATTCTGGTTTTGAACTTATGTATAGTACTGTTTCCTCCTACGAGTTTGAATTTTCAAAGGCCTGAGCATTAAAAAGTGAGGTTAAAGAATCATCCAAGCTGGAATGTGTCATCAACTGACACAGTCCCTGAAGAGTTCCCTAAAAGTTTGTCCAAATAAAGTTCTTAGAGGCTGTGATGAACACACACACGCCATGTGCCACATTTATAGTCAACAGATAATGTAACAGTGGGAAGGAAATGCTGCTGTTACAAACTTAATCAAGTTATATTTAAAAATCCTGAAAAACACTTCGTCGGAGCACCCTAAGTCCAGTAGTCGGCAAATAAAGGAGAAGAATGAACATAAATTCATAGGAACTCAAAAATTGAACATTAATGGCACTATTAAATGCATAATTATGAAAAAAACTGTAGTTCATGAGACATCCCTGGAAATGAAAGAATAGGCTATTTCAGTACTCATTAGCATTTAAAAGCTGCCTTAACTCCAAGGAAATATTTTTATGTTTTAAATTTATAGAAAACACATATTGTGAAAACTCAAAAAGTATAAAATTTGAGATAAACCATGTCATATAATTTGCTAACTGTTCTAAATTTTAACTGTTATTTAGATAAATATATAAACTATATAAAATGTTTCTAATGATAATTAAACCTCACAAGAGTCAGGATAAACTTGTTTGGGTAGCAACCACAAACATCTCAGAAGCTTAACTCAAGACATGTTTCTTTGTTGCTCACTCTAGGTGCCCATTATGAGTTACCAGGGGACTTCTGCTCTACGGGGTTCTTCTGGGACTCAGGCTTCATGTCAACTCTTGCATCTGTGATCACCTCTGCAGTGGGAAGGGAATGTGGAGAGTCTTGCACTCGCTTTTCCTGCTTTCTCCCAAAGGCAATACACACCACAGCTACTCACATTTTATTGACTAATCAAGCCTAGCTTCCATAACTGACTTCAAGGGGGTAGGTAAACAAAACGAAACAAAACAAAACAAAAACAAAAACAACACAACACAACACAACACAACACAACTACCATATTTCCAGAAGGAGGACAGAAGTTTTGGAAAAGTGGTCTAATGAATCACAAACCTGTATCAGATTCAAATTAAAGTCAGAGCAGTAGTGGTAGAACATAACTCTTGCTCTGTTTTTTCTTTTTTTTAAAATATATTTTGTAGTGAACAGAAAGGCTTCTTTCCACTTGGGAAGTTCTGAAAATTATTTGGAAAATAACAGGCACTGATTATTTTGAGAGATATAATTCACAAGAGATAAACTTTATCAGTATGAAATATTTCAGTGTTTGTATACTTTTGAATGACTATATAAGATGATATGAAAAATAAGAGTCAGTATATACTAAGTAGTAAAGACATGGAGGTTGGTCTAAACACTGGCTCTGACACTTACTAGCAGCATGACTAGTGAGTCATGGTCACTTATCTTCTCTGTGACTCAGTTTGTTTGTTTTTTTAAGTGGGGGCATAATGTTAATGCCCTCTTTGGAAGGTTTTATGAGGATTAAGTAAGTATATGTATACATATATATTACTCAGCAAATAGTAAATTCTATAAGCATTTGCTTTAATTAATTAGACTGATTATCCATCAGACTAATTCCTTAAAAGGGTTGGATAAGCGAAGGGTTGAGGATAAGATAGATTGCCATGCTTCCTAGGTAACAGTGTCATCGAGACTGAGTATTGGGAAGCCTGGCTCCAGCTCCCCTTCTGCCCTAATGAGTTGTGCCATCTTTAGAAGATCACTTAACATTTTCTTGGCATCTCTTTACTCTCTTTCTTTTCTTTTTTTCTAGGTAGGTAAGCTT
The DNA here is from genome assembly GCF_902729225.1 of Pteropus medius. Lineage (NCBI taxonomy): Eukaryota > Metazoa > Chordata > Mammalia > Chiroptera > Pteropodidae > Pteropus > Pteropus medius. Next base: position 1,867,703 of record NW_024352786.1, on the reverse strand, counting down.
AATTCAACTTCGAATGTATTTACTAGGGATCCTACAGTGTATACAATGTTAAAACTTAACTGTGTAGCAAGGGAGCAATCTCATTAGAAGAATTAGTAAATTAGAAGTAAGTTTGATATGAAGTATAGAATTTCAGAGTTGGAAAGAATTTTATCAGGTGGATGTTGATAAGATACTCCAGTACAGAGAGCATAGCATGGCAACACATTAATAATAACAGTAACTACCATTTATTGAATGCTTGCATAATGCCAAATACATTCACTTTTATTATTTCTTGTCATAAAAAAAATCAGAGAGGCGAATTAATCATCCACATTTTAAAAATAAGGAAACAGGTTAAGTGAGATCCATGTAACTTCCACCTGGTTTGTCTGCCCCTAGAAAACTGATTTTTTTTTTTTCATTTATATTATTCTGTGAAGAGGAGACCGAGTAAGAGGTAGGATCAGAGAATAGTGAGTTATCTGGTTTGCCTGAGCAACTGGGTTTATTTTCTGTAAGACAGAGAGTTTTGAGTTTCTTGAAGGGAGGAACAAACCATACCTTATTCACCTGCATATCCCAAAGCTCCCATCACAGACATTAAATAAATATTTATTGAATGAATGAGCAAATGAAGTAATAAATGAATTAATGCTTTTAGATATAGCTTTTAACGCTTGATGTTTTCTTGACACTTAGCAAGTTGTCTTAAGTTCTTTGAAATCTGACAAGATTTAATCAATGAATGCATAAAATATACAAAAACTTATTTTGCTGGAGGTAAATTTTATTTATAATTAATGTTAGAACCCCTGAATCTTCTATTATCTGTTGAGTATAGTTTTTAACTTTAAAAAGTTACTTTCTTCCACTTTTATTTTGGAAGATATTTTGTACTTATAATAAACATTAATGGAAACACATGACTTAACATGCTAATATCTTAAATGCAACAATTTAAAAAATGTTTGAGGTATAAATTGAAGTCAACTGATACTGCAGTGACAAAAACACTAACATTAGCAAGTAGTACTCATTTCTTCTTATAAGTTAGAATTTAACACTCTTTCTTTAATATGAGTTTCTGATGTTAATATTAAGTGGTAAAAATTTTGGAAACTAAAGAAAATGTCAGATTGCGTATGTGGATAAATTGGTGCTCAACTCTCTATTAGATCTTTATTAGGTCTTTATTAGATCAATAATTGGTTTAGATTGTCATCTTTCCTAGTAGTTGTCACTTTAGGCCACATTCATGATTATATGATCTCAGAACTGTTAAGGTACTAAAAGGATCTTGTTGCATCCTCTCATTTCTTATACAGATAGGTATTTAAAGTAACTGAAGAGGATAGTTGACTCTGTGGGTCATGGGGACTGTGCTGTGCTCCCTGGGGCAGCAAGGGGGGTGGTTCAACATATCCAAATTAATAAATGTTATAATACAAATAATATGAACTACATATTAACAAAATGAAAGATAAAAACCATATGACCATCTCAATAGATATAAACAAAGTATTTTACAAAATTCAACAAATTAGTTTTAGATGCAATGTACCTCAACATAATAAAGGCCATATAGGACAAACTCACAGCTAACATACTCAATGGTGAAAAGCTGAAAGCTTTTCCATTAAGATCAGGAACAAAACAAGGATGCCCATTCTCACTTTTATTCAACATAGTACTAGCCAGAGCAATTAAGCAAGAAAAAAAAATTAAAGGCATCCAACTTGGAAAGGTTGAAATAAAATTGTCTCTGTTTTTAGATAACATAATACTATATTTAGAAACCCTAAAGACGTCACCAAAAAATTATTAGAACTAATAAATTCAGTAAACTTGAAGGATATAAAATCAATGTAGAAAATAATCAGTTTTGTTTCTATACACCAGCAGTGAACTATTGGAAAGCAAAATTAAGAAAATACATGTAAAGGTGCTCAACATCACTAACCATCACAGAAATGCAAGGTAAAACCACAATAACATATCATTTCACACCAGTTAGAATGTCTATTATCAAAAAGATAACAAGTGTGGAGAAAAAGGAATATAAATCATGGTACAGCCACTATAGAAAATAGTATGGAAGTTCCTCAATAAATAAAAATGGAACCATCATATGATCCAGTAATCTTACTTCTGGGTATATATCCAAAGAAAATGAAATTCATTATCTTGAAGAGATGTCTGTCTTCCCATATTTATTACAGCACTCTTTATAATAGCCAAAATATTGAAACAACCTAAGTGGTTGTCAATGAATGAATGGATGAAGAAAATGTAGTGTATATATAATAAAATATTATTCAGCTCTAAAAAAGAAGGATATCCTGTCATTTGTGACAACATGGACAAACCTTCAGGTTCATCCTGGTTTAAGTGAAATAAGCCAGAAAGATAAAGACAAATACTGCATGGTATGACTTATATAATGGGATCTAAAGAACAGACATATAGATCAATGGAAAGAATAGAGAACCCAGAAATGAATCCATGCCAATATGGTCAATTAATCTATGACAGAGGAGGCAAGATAATACAGTCTCTTCAATAAATGGTGGTGGGAAAGCTGGACAGATACAAGCAAGTGAATAAAAATGGATCACTTTTTATACCATATACAAGAATAAACTCAAAGTGGATTAAAGAACTAAATGCCTAATCACTATGTTATACATCTGAAACTAACATAATATTGCATGTCAAATGTAATTGAAAAATTTTTAAAAAAATTTAAGTTGTATTCATAGAAACAGAAGGTAGAATGGTGGTTGCTAGGGGCTGTGGGGTGGAAGGAAACAGGAAAAATTTGGTAAAAGGGTATAAACGTTCAATTATAGGATGAAGAAGTTTTAAGGATCTAGTGTATAGTATGGTGACTTTAGCTGATAACATATTGTACAACTGAAATTTGCTAAGTGTGTGGAACTTAAGGATTGTTACATACACACACATACACACAAAGAAAATATGTGAGGTAATGAATGTGTTAATTAACGATTGTGGGAATTCTTTCACAATGTATGTGTATATCAAATTATCACGTATCATTTAAATAGATTATAGTTTTGTTTGTCAATTACAGCTTAATAAAGGTGAAAAAATAATTTAGTAAGGTACCAGTATCAATATACATTAATCATAGCCTTTAGAATATATGATCAATAACTCGTTACGAGATACAGACAGGGGTGAAGGGATGAGTAAAAAAGGTGAAGGGTGATAAGAGGTACAAACTTTCAGTTATAAAATAAATAAGCCATGAGGATATAATATACAGCACAGAGAGTATAGTTAATAATATTTTAATAACTTTGTATGGTGACAAATGGTAACTAGACTTATTCTAGTGTTCATATCATAGAGTATATAAATGTTGAATCACTATGCTGTACACCTGAAACTAATACAATATTGCATGTCATATATACTTTAATAGAAAAATACAGACAAAAATCTCATTTATAATTGCAACAAAGAACAACTGCTGAGGAGTAAATGTAACAAAAATGAGCAAAACAAAGTAAAATATGAAACTCTCCTGACAAAAAAAAATGAGGATAAATGGAATGATATACTATGTTTTTGGAGAGAAATATTTAACATTATAAGAATGTCAATCATCTCAGAGTAATTTATATATAGAAGCAATCTCAATAATATCATGTTTTTCAGAACTACACAAGGTTTTTCTAAATTTTCGAAGATAAAAACAAATAAGAATACCAACAAAATTCTGGAAAAGAACAGCAATGGAAGAAGGCGGACCAGCCTTACCAGATTAAAACACATTTTAGTGACTCATTCATGAATAGAAAGAACAATAGAACAAAAGAACAGAAAGTACAGAAATCAACCCAAAAGTGGTGAAATCACTGAAGAAATCAGTGAAAAAATCAAAGAAGAAAAATGAACTAGGAATTGTAGGGATAATTAGATATCCATTTGGAGGAAAAAAAAAATAGATCCAAGCTTCACTTATTAAATCAAGATAAATTCCAAATAGATAAGTGGTTTAAATGTAAACAAATTTATGAAGGAAACATGACATAATTCTTTATAATCTCCTCAATAGTCTAACATTGACACAAAAATCTGTAATCCATAAAAAAATGCTTGATGAACTGGGCAACACAAAAATGTTAAACTTCTTTGTAGAAATATTAATGTAAGTAAAGTCAAATGACAAAGAAGAAATTGAGAAAAAATTTTACAATTTATATTATGGAGGAAGTGCTAGTTTCTCAAAAGTCTAGATGACTCTTCAAAATGAAAGAGGAAAAGACTAACAATCCAGCAACAATAACAACAACAAAAAACGGTAAAGAATATTAGCACACTATGCACGGAAAATGTCATGCAAATTGTTTGAAAACATATGAAAAGATGTTTAATTTCATTTATAATAATAGAAGTGAGATATCCCATTACCATTATGACAATGACAAAATTTTAAGTTTGATAATTCACAGCAAAGAAATCAGACACTCCCTTACTTTGACTTTGAGAGGTGTAAACTGGTTCACCACCAATGGAAGGCAATTTTGCAGTCCCTATCAAAGGCATGTATTTCTTTATATATTTACATAAATATGACTTGGTCTATATAGCTGGTAATACATACATATATATGTAAATATATAAATTAGCAGCCTCAGAGAATTAGGCAAGCAAAATCATACAGACAGATTTTGTTTTAATGACCTAATTGAAATACCAACTTTCACATCACTTATTAAACCTTTGTTTATGGTTTTCTCTCAGCTCATATGTCTCTCTGAAAACAACTTATTCCTTAAAAATGCTGATAATTGACTCTGTAAAAAGGAAACATTTAATAGCAGTGTGAGTCATTTGGAGCATTTCATTAAGAGTCAAGTAGTTTTCCTACTCAGAACAAGAAAGGGTTGTTTACTGTTTTTCTCTTTCTGGATTATATCCATAGCTTTATTGGTTTCCTTTGAAATAATTTATACAAATTAATTTTATATGGCAAAAACCTAGTGCTAACAATTTAAATGCTACCAGAAGCAGTCCTTTTTTTCTTAAAAAAAGCCTTAGCTGCAGAGTAATATAACAACGCTACTGTTTTTTTCAAAGAATAGAATTTTACATTGGCTATTATTTTGCAAATATTTACTTAAATTTATGTCCTCTTCTCTTATATTTTACAGGTATATTGGGTCTTCATTTATAAAATCGATTGTGTCCAATATTTGCATTACTGCTTGTTTTTGCATATCTTATACTCTGATAATTCATCAAAAAGATAATTAGATGCAAAAGGCATGTGTTTTTATAAACTTAATTATCTGCCAGCCTCTTTGCCATATGACATCTACCAAGTTTACCTTTAAGTAGAAAAGCTAAACCTTAAGGAGCAATGATTCATCGCATTGATAAAAACAACTGTCACAATATCTCAATTTTTGAAATTTGGTGAAGTCAATTAGATTTTAGTGTTTCTAAGCAAAGTATTGCATGTAACTGTTATTAAATAAGAAAATTAACCAAACATAATAACATTTTTATTGTGGTCAAGTTATTACACATTTTATTTTTTTAAATCGAAAGAAACAATAAATATGACAAATTATTGTCACTGATATCTAAATTCTTTTGGCATATTTCAAAAAATATAACCATGAAGCTTTCTAACTGCCTTGAAAGCTCTATAGATCTGGCAGTATTTAATCAGGAGCTAAATGTCTGTATGTCAGGTATGCTTAGGAATAAAAAGATTGAGAGAGAAGTTGGAATAGAGGACTACCTCTAAGGAGTAACAATAATATGCAGTACTTACTACATTCCAGGCATATCACACATATTATTGTAGTTAATCGGGTGTAGAATTTGTAGTTTGATATCTCCCTCATGTAATTTAATATTATGAAGGCAGGGATTTGATCTATCCTGTTCACCACAATATTTCCTAGGTTTCAGTTTCATCATTTTTAAAATGATTGGGATGAGTAGTACAGTCTTAGAGGTATTCTGTGCTTTAAAATGATGTGAGTCTAAAAAATAAAGTCATCATATTTTTAGCCTGGAATTACAAAACTAGGTAAATAGAATCACTAGAGCTTCCTTGTTTTACTTCTGTTCAATAGTACCTATTATTTTTTCTATTATAACTTTCAAAATTGTTTTAGAAATATCTCTTTAAAACTGAATTTTTAATACATTGTATGTTTCGTTTTTTTTAATTCAAGAAAAATATTTGATTTTTGGTAAGTGCATATTCATCTTCATGCACATTAAATAGAATCATCTATTTTTAAAATAGCAATTCTTATAATAGTTCTATCATTTTTCTTTAAGAACAATGGAGAAATAATAGAAACGATTCATTATTTTGCCAAGGATAAGATTTTTGGCTAGAATGGCCATGGGTCTGACTCAGTATGGGATTTCATGTGATCTTATTGATGTAAGATCAGAAGATAAATGAAAAAGAAATTACAGAAACTCAGGTACTTCATTAGGCTAAAAATCACTGAATCCTTAAGAATTGCCATCCTGCTCCTCAAATGAATCTAATAGCTAATAAGGTAGGAGAATGGGTTGCATCACAGAAATACTTTGATTTTATAAGTAACAATGGAGTACATGGTCAAAATGATGGAAAGAGCAGCACTTAACAACCACAGCGACAAAAATACTTTTAGGGCTAATTTGTGTCATAAGGGTTATTCAAATATTTTGGTGCCACTCTTGTTGGGCACATGATAAGGTAGGATTATACTTCTCTGTCGTCTCTGAGTTAGGCTTTGCTATGCGCCTTGCTTTGCCAGGAAGCTTAAGAACTGGTCTGTGATTCACCACATTTTTTTTTCTCCTGAGGCAGGAAGTATGAAAATATGACTTGTGATGGAGTCTGCCAGCCTGGATTCTTTAGTGACTTTGATGAGCAGAGGCCTCAGGCGGACCTGCATTCAAGTTGTATGGTGCATGTATATGGTTTTAAGCCATTGAGAATTTGGTGTCATCTCTTATTGCAGCTAGCTCATCCTGTCTGAAACAGCATTTCTTTAAATTCAAGGACTCCAAACTCTCAAAACTCTCAATTTGGTGCATCAATCTTGATTAAATGTGCAAAGTCCTGTTGATTTTCACAAAGCTAATTTGACTTTATGATTCATAATATTTTTAAATTTATAATACGGTTGATTTTTATTGTTATAGTTGAAGTAAATTGAACGTTGCATTCTGCAAAACAATCCTACTCTGAATATTCCAATGTGTAAGTTTCAGGTTGCATATAAAAACTCTGATATTACAAATCTTTAAAAATTGCACCTATGAAAAATGTCTGTGTTGACTAAGCTTGCAGGTAATTTACTTTATGAATACGATTACTCTAAAGAATAAGCTTTATGAGTTATAAAATTGAATAAAACTCAGAAAATTTTATGATATTCGTATGAAGCATATGGCATTCTAGTGAGAATCAAATACAATTCGTTATTGATGATTAAAATATGACGTTTATCTGGCATGTGAAGGCAACAAACCTGGATACTTTCTTACCCAAATTTTCCATTTTGGAAATATTAACACTCAAAGGAGAAAATTGTCAAATCAACACTATTTGGCTAGAAAATTAAAGAATATGTTAGGATGCCAAATCTCTATGTCCTCACTAAATTAAATATTCTATTAAAATGATAAATAAAATATATTCAGCCATCCTTATGTATATTATTTTTGTATATATTTTTTTTGCCAGCATCAATCCAAATCCTGGATAGTTCAATATCTTCCCAGTTCACAGGAAAGTCTCAGACTTAGAAAATTAGTTTAGAAAATAGAGAAACTTAGCCCCTACACTCAGCATCTTGTGTTATTACTATTGATTTTCCCTGTGGCATTGAAGTACAGATCCAGAGACAGCAAAGCTGTACTTAGAATACTGAAAAGAGGCAACAAAAAGCAATATCTCTAATTCACTGTTTATGACCACAGATACATTAGATCTTTAGATAAACTGAATGCCTGAGATGTTTCTTTAAAGGCCCTTCAGTGCTAGTTTATATATCTATATCTATATCTATATCTATATCTATCTATATCTATATCTATAGCTATAGCTATAGCTATAGCTATAGCTATAGCTATATCAGGTGCTTAAAATTATTTACTGAATGAATTAATGTCTAACCAGATTCTTTCCCTTATTTGGAGATGACATATTCTGTAAAAGTGTCTTTGGGAAAAGTCCTTATGGGAAAAGACCTAAAATAAAGAATATCTGACTAAGGAAACTGGCAGAGAAAAATGATAGAAGTTATCAAACACCATTAGTGATTATAATCAGTCGCTGGTTCCATTCTCATTATAACAAAGCTTGTGCATTCTTCTATTCATTTAATAAATAGTGATTGATCATTTGACATATCTAGACCTGGGCTTATTACTACGGATAAAGAGCAGAAAGAGACATGGTCTTGATGGAGCTTACAATCTACAGAAAATCAGTAAATAAAACAAATGATAACAATTATATCTACATTCAAGTGTCATTGCCAGGCACTAGTAAAAGTACTTTTAATCTATTAACTCATTTAATCCTCACGATAATTTTATAAAGCAGATTCTATTATTAGCATTGCCATTTTACAGATGAGAAAACTGAGACACGGAGAGGAGAACTGCTTTTAGGCGAGTAACTAGTAAGAGGCAGAGGAAAGTTCTGAACAATAGCAGAATGCCTGAACATGTTATGCTTTAATGTACATGTCATGAGCTGTAATGACTGCAGCACCAAAGGAAACAGATCAGTAGGATTTTATGGCAGGCATAACTTAGTCTAGATTTTCATGAAGAATTCATCATTAATCTGCAATCCGATGGAGTGAACCAGATGAATATTTTATACCACTTGTTTCCAATTTGAATAAGAGGGAAAAAATAGCTAAACACGTTTACTGATGATCTAAATGTTATCTCCCAAATCATTAATAATTTATTGGAAACAATCTTAGGTTGACTTTCCCATCATTATAGAAGTGAGGCATAACTGCTTGTGAGGCATTTCACATTGAAATAATGTTTCCTTATATATAATTTGGAGAATTTTCCCTTGACATCCCTGAAAATAGGTTTAGAATGAATTAGATGTCCTCCCTTAAGTATTTTTCTTTTATGTTAAACATTTAGGGAGCCATGTTTATTTGTTCAAGCTTCTAGGCTACCAATGAGTATGCCGTACCTAAGAATTTCAGTTTTTAGAGAGCTCTGTTCTCAAGATAAAGTCCTCACAATGAAAAGTCAGCACCACTAGAGGTTGACTAGAATGTCAGTAAAACATGACGAGAGCTATTGTTTAAAGTATATGAGACTCGGTGTGAGATAACATTACTGGAAAAGTCCATTATATACAAGAGAGTATCTGAGGTCACAGGATCATTTGAAGCTGTGGAAGTTTGCTTTTACCAGTCCACTGGTGGCAATCTTACTGTCAAGCTCAGAATCCAGTAATGAAATGAGGTAAACTTGTACCCTCTATAGTGACTAAGCTGATTGAAAAGTAGGAGGTATTTTGGATACTATAACCCATCCTCCTGGTTCTTATCCAATATGTTAGAAATTTGTTGTTGTTTGGGTAGGCTGTTTAAAAACATATTTATACTTTTGAGAGAAGAAAGTTTAGGGTAGAGAAGAATAAAAGGAACTGACAGCTAATTCTGCCCCCATGACAAATAGAAGAGTAAACAAATAATTTGTTTTAGTTAAAATTTCCCCATTCAGGCAGGTCTTTTGACATAAACCAGAATTATTACATGAAAAAGAAGCAGAGAGAGCATTTAAATACTTATAAATAGGAATATTCATTATTTACATTAAATTCATTTAATGTATACATTCTTGCCTCTATTAAGACAATAAACATTTATTGAGCACCTACTGTACACCAGGTACTGGCTTTAATTAGCAAAGCAATATTTGTTAATATGCAGGAAAGGTAAAGAGTTATATCATTAATCCTTCATTGTTAAACAATTTAAAATGATTGTAGTATACCTCTTTAACAGAACAGTGAGCTTAAATTGAATATCTAGTTAGAATTAGGGAACTCAATTAGCTTCACTGTAACTCAGTTTTGCCATCTTTAAAATGGATCTAATATAATAATATTGTCTTTTCCAACCCATAGACTGTGTGAGAGTGTTTTAGATACAAAAAATAATATTGCTTTTGTTTCTAATTTGTGAATATCAATAATATATCATAACCTCAGTCACCCCAACATAATCTAGATTATATATGATCTGGAGATTTTTGTGTAATATGAAAAAGAGTAAGTAAACTCAAAATCTTATGAGAGTAATGCATAATGACTATTTTCCATCACTAGAGAAGAATTTATCATTTCTTGGAATTTCCACACCATGAAACAGTCTATTTACTGATCACCTATTCTCGTGAAAAATATCTCAGGCAGAAAAGTTTAGCAACTAAGGCAGTAATTTTGGTGGTTAAGCAAGTCTGGACTCTATGATGTTTAAATTTCAGGTATGGAATTTATTAACCATACAATTTAGAGCAAGTCTCTTAATTTAAACTGGTTTCCTATTCTATAAAATTTAGATTATAATAAAAATGCTCCATAAATTTTTTGAAGATTAAGTATTTCTATAAATAAAGTAAAAATCTAAGAGGGTTTTAGATGAGAAGATAATAGCCAAGTTGGTCTTATTGTTTTTAATAAATTAATTTTTGGCTGATTCATAGGTTTTCTTATATGTCTATGTTGCTGCATCAGGATGTCTACCAAATAAATTAGTGATTCCCATTTTTTTCCTGTTTTTGACACATTTTGCTTCATAGAATTTTGGAGACACTTTTGTATTTTTTTTAAAAGTTATAAAATATCTTAGGGTCCCTTGGAATTTTAATTTCTTTGATTATCCTTCATCATCATTTATTGTTCAGAGAGTGATCCCCCATATACTGAAAAACTTAAGGTTTCTTGGGTAACACTTTTATGTTATGCTACATTTCTTGCTACTTCCTTTCCATAATATAGCACATTATGGGTTGCACGAACAGTTCATCCCAAAATGATGGTTATCCATCATTTGACTGCTGCACTACACACTTGCATTCTGGGGCACACATGGCACAAGCTGTGAACCAGTTATTTGAGATTGTATGTTCAGAATTCTACTACATAGAAAATTTTTAAATAACCATAGACAAAATAAAGGCTTAAGGAAAATTTACCTTCTCATGTCTCACTCTGGGTTGAACCAAAAGAAGGGAAAACTAGACTACTGATTTTCCCTTACCAGCTGTTTGGTTTTCTCTAAGCCAACATTATCTAACTGGAGAATACGGTGGGGTCAAGAGAGATTTCCCAAATGAGGATTTGGGAGAGTGGCTGGAAGGTCACGTGAACACATTAGGTAGAAGCTTAATACAATAAGTGAGCTGACATCCACCCTTGCCCTTCTCATTTTCTAATTAATTAAAATGCCAAGCTGCACGGCCAAGATGACTTTCTCAAAGTGACTATTCATCTAAAATGAAGCAAACAGTTATTTTTAGGTTTGTTTGTTTGGTTGTTTCTGTTGTCCCCCCTCCCCCCGCCCCCACCCCCCTACTTCAGAGACTGTGGCAAAAGGACAAAGATATAACAAAATGACGCTGAGAGCTGTTCATCTCTGAAATGTTTCCACAGATAACTTATTGTAATTTTCCCACTGCAGACTCTTACAAATAATTTCTGAATATTCTGACCTTATTTTACTATAGAATTACCAAATTTTCTTTTTTAAACTATTCTAAAACTATCTCCGTTACTGTAAAACTCCATTACCTGAAACTTCAGTCTCTGTTACTTCACTACAACAGTATCAATGGTAAAAGTAGCTATTTATTGAATTCCTAGTATGCGCCAGCTCCTCTTATCCACCCAACAGCCCTGAAAAATAACAGTATCTGACCATAGCCGGGATTCAATAGAAAGTTCAGTCAGGTGGGATGGTAGGAACTAGGAGGAGAAACTGGAGGGTTAGACAGATGAAGTAATTTAATGAGGTCACCCAGCTAGTAAGATCCTTTAAAATGCAAGACTTTCTATTTAAAAGACTGAACTCACTACTCTTCCTCTCTAATATAACAATATATTCCAGTAAATCTTACAATCACCCTTATCTTTTCTTATTTCAGACCTGGCATAACACAAGGAAAAAGAAGGCATCTTATTTAAAGCTTTTTAAAATGTTTTATTTTTATTTTTAGCATAAAACCATTCTAAACAAATAACTGGCCTTAAACACACAATCTTTACATGATGGCTTATTTGGAGAAAAGATGGATTTTTCTGACTTCTAAATATATATTATTTTATCTGAAGAGTAGCATGATAGGAGAAAGTCTCAAGTGGTGTCTATATACGGTTTTGCTGATGTGGAAGGAGTGGGATGAAACCCTATCTCTCTCTGCCTCCTTATTCTACCTGCCAAGGAAGCTTCGTTTCTTTGGTATCGTGACCATCATGGTAACGACAGGGTGTCTATTTTATTCAGTAATTCTCTAGACTCTACCTATACTTGTATGCTTAGCCCAACTATATTTAGATACCAAATTTAGTGAGAGGGGTTGTTTCCTATTCAAATAATTATTTGCCTTAGTAACATGTTATTAAGAGGAAAATTTTTAGGAGTTTGGAAATATTTATGGTATCTGGAATGGAAGGTAGTGTGTTGTTATAAAATCACCAACTTTTAAGAACTTACTAGAATTTTCTTAGTTCATGTAACATGTATCAAAATACTTTTAACTACTTACACCAATCAAATAATATCTGAGACTTCACTTTTGTCAATATGCTTCTCCTTATGCCGACTTTTAAATTAATTCATAATTAATTGCAAGGAGGCATTTTCATTAGCCAAAGACAATTTCTTTTCCATTTCACTTACATTAACAAACACAAACTCCATATACATTTCAAATGACAACTTTCTAGTTTGATTTTTTTCAGACTTTTGCATTTCTATTTCTTCAAGATCAAGTACAGAGAAGGGTCCTATAGTTTAGGATCCTTATATGACCCTGTGGTCTGAATTTTGATCCAATTCCCAGAGAAAGCAGAACATTCAATCTTTATCAAACACAAGAAGCTCCAAGCCACACCTAAGCATGCTGAGAACAGTGTGTGGTGAAGGCTGCTCTCCTTCCCGGAGCTCAAGACTCAGACATGATCTCACAACGGCTTTCTTTGTTTTCAGAAACCTTCAACAATTACAAACATCTGGGAGAGGGGCCTGGTTGCTCATCAATTCTCTACTGCCATCATCACCTTTGGTATTCTCATTCTTAATAAAATTTTAGCATCACATCATTTTCAAAATATCCTTTCATTATTTTGCAGTCAATTCTCTTTCTCATGAGTAAGAGTTTTATCTATTTGGATTTTCCTCTCTCTTCCTCTTGCATAAGAAATTTTTTAGCTATGTGAGAAAAAATCCTTACTGATTTTTATTTCTTTTCTCTGTAATCCCCTGCAATTTAAAAACTTTCCATTTCATAATCAAATTGGTCTCATTTTCTTCTTCAGCAGTGCCCTGTACTTTTATTCTCTAGAAGCCGAGGCTCCACTCCTCACCCTGTTACTACTTCACCCTGCAGCCAGTGGGACATCCTGTCGCGTTCAGCTCTGCAGCTGCCTCAGAGTCTGCAGCAGGAAGCCATTTCTTTCTACTGGTACACTCTGCAGTTTACTTTCAAGACTACATTTTGTTCACTAAAAAAAGAGAAAAAAACTTTTCTGTAAAATTCCACCTCATACCTCAATTTTTTTATATAGACCCAAATCTAGCCAAAACTTCGTTGGGAGAGTCTGTAACATTACCATGCCACTTCTGCAGTCACATCGCGATGTTCTTTACATTTCGTGCTTAAATTGAATATATCATTTTCATTTTCATTCTGTGGCTGTTTAACAAATGCTTCCCAGCAATTTTGTGGCTTTCCAATATACTTATTTTAACATTTGTCATGTATCATTCCCAAAAGATTAAATCAAATTATTTCTTGCTGGCAATTTGAATTGCAGTAAACATACTTTTGGACATAGTTCCCAATGCATCGTTGATGCCCTCCCCTCCTTACTGCTTATGTTGTCTCTTACGAGGGCATTTCTTATTGTCATCTATGTATCTTACTCTGACATAAAATTGTTTCAAAGGCTGTGTAAATTTTTTTTTCTCCTTCAGAGACTCACATATGTTCCTTTGTTACCAGCGTTTCTCTTCTTTCGATGCCAGGCCACCACCAGCTTTATCTCATCTCTTGCTTTCTCTAAAGCTATGTCTAGGCAATTGGTTGCTTAAAAACACCTAAGCTTTACTTTTTTGTGTCTTATTCTCAATCATCCTAAAATTTGTTTCTACACCGCTGCTTAATTTTAACTTTACTTCTCCTAACAAACCTCTTGGTTTTGTTTCCCCAGTGACCTTTCATGCTTACTACCTTAGCTTGGTCCTTTCCTCATGAGTAATAGCTGAGTGCAGGTTTAAGCCAAAAGAAGCAGCACATAAGAGTGGAATTCAGACACTATGAGATATGAAGCTCCATCCTACTATATACGTATGAGCTGCGCGATCTTAAAACTTTCAGAGCAACATCTTTTCAGTAAAACAACAAAATTAGGATAATTATAAAGACCTTGTGGGTTTATCAAATTCAACGTTATTTTCTCTGAATACCTACTCCATATCCCCTCCTCAATTTGATCACATCTATCGCTCCCTCTTCTACGCTGCTCTGTACCTCTTAAGTTTTCCAGCACCACATTGAGACCATTGTAACTGTTTCTCCAAAGACAGTGAAGAGGTTGTAAATATGAATTCTGGAGCCATAATCTTGAGCATGAGTCTTGGTCCTGAATTGTTAAACACCGTTTGTAATTTCCTTGCACTCTTTGTCTCAGTTTTCTCATCTATACAATGAGGAATGTAGTAGCACTAACATCCTATGACTGTTGTAGAAATGAATTAATGCACGTAAAGGACTTAACATAGTGCCTGGCACATAGTAACTACTTAGTAAACATTAGGACTCTCATTGAATTGTAACCTTTTTGATGGCAACATTTCAGTCCCATCATTTATTTCTTCCTAGCAGCAAGCTTATTGCCTAGAATAAGTGCTCAATCAATGCTTAATGAATTGGAATAAGGTGAGTGAAAGCATGCTTGGTGGTTCATGTAAGGGCGCTTGACAGATGTTTATTCTCGCTGTGACAAGTTTTATTAACTTCCTTGTAGGATAAGTGAGCACTGTGATCCTGATTTGGAGAAAGTGTATCACAGAAAAGCTGTGTGTATTTGGTAGCCCACGACCTGGAATTCAAGTGTACTGAAACAAGGTGTCCTCGATGTCAGGCTAAAAGATGCCGCTTCAGGAACTGACTGTGGGTCTTTTTCAGCTCTCACATCTTAGCCAGTGGTTAATATTTCTTCTCTTTGAAGATGTTTTCATGTGATTTATTCTGACTTTTTGTGAGCCAAGACACAGCATGGGCTGTGGCTGGCAGTTTGAAAGGTGTCTGAGATCACTTGAGGTTCCAATCTATTTCTAAATCAAAGACTAATGAAATATCATTGAATAAAAAGAAGTACTTGATATATATAAGAGTCAAACAACTTGCTTTTCTTCTTATCCATAATTTTAGAATCTTGGAAAAACTAATAGAATTGCATTAACCACATTCTACGTTAACCATGCTCCATGATGTCTACCACAGACAGATGAAATAATTTATTGCTATTGTTAATTAAATGACATACTTGTGATCCAACTTTTCTAGACAGAAAACTCTTGCCTTGCTTCCTGGTATTAAAAGGAAGCCTAATAAACATTTCCTAAAACCAAAATCAAGTATTTATTTCAGAACCTTCCTTACATTATCACCTCTGTTTTGTAAAAAAAGAAGAAGATGGAGGAAAGAAAGAGAAAAGTTGTTGGGAAAAGGAAAAGTAGAGTAAAACATTCAATGAGTGGTTACAGGTACTAAGTTTGAACCGTTTCCTTGAAGTGTTGACTAAAAATAAAATTGCTTCGTGATTGGTATCATAATTTTCAGAAAGCATGAATTTTAATCTTATTGCCATAGAGAAACAAATAAGTAAGAAAAATAAACTTATGTTAGGAAAAACCGTTTGGGAAAACAAATCTTTTAATATTTTGTGTTTATTACTTTACTTGGGTTTCATTTAGCAACAAGCCACAGAATAAATGAATGGATGCTGACTTTGGAATAAGAGGGCTACCAAGCCTTCCTGAATATCATAAGGTTATGAATTAGTTCAACATGCATTATTCTAGTATGGCTTAAACTATTCATAAAATGGGAATTGCTGAAGAAAGTTCATATCAGTACAACTGAAAATTATCGGAACTTACATGACAATATTGCTAGATAATCAGAAAACTCAGTGGGTGCTCAACCATCTAGGTCTATCGCCATGAGTTTCAAACATAAGGAGCTGGGGCTTTTGCAGAGAAGCCCCAAACACTGTGGTATTACAGGAACCACTTTCTGAGAAATAAGGTTCATTCATGGACCACAGTCTACATGGCTTCATAGAGAAATGTGCCTAGTTTGTCAGTGTCTTAGCTACGAGACTGTTTTAAATGAAGAATAGGTCGACATGCAAACTCAGTCTAAAATCTTTAGATCTCAGAGAAGCCTTATTCTTGTGGCGCTGTAGCATTTAATTAAGAAGAAACAGGTTTTACATCACCAGGACTTGTAACACTACTTGTTACATTTGCTTCAGTCCAGACCTAGCTGTTTGTACACTCTTGTGACACTGCTTTTTATTTAGGTGGTTATGCAATGTAGAAACATTGCAGTGGAGAGTGGCAAAAGCTATTTTGTTTCTTCTGGGTATCAAAAGCCTGCTTTTTTAGACAGAAAATGCTTTCCCTATGTTTTTGAGTAATAAGAAACAAGTTAAAGGGCAGATGGCTTTCAGATATTATAAATAGAAATAGGTCAGTATTTTGTCTATCTGTTCCTTCATTAGAATACTTCTTTTATACTTTCGTTAACTTTCATCTCTAATAGAAAAAATAGTTGTGCTTCTCCATCCCTAAGGAAGAGGAAAAGATTATTTCTGTAAAGAAGTTATTCAATGCAAAGCCTTTGTGAAAAATGATACTCTGTTATAGCTTTTAATATAAATGGATTTTGTAAGTTTCATAATTGAACTCCAAGGTACATACTAGTTAAATTTGTAACATTACGTGCCTATAATATATAAAATTAAATAATAAAAATAAGATGACATTTTCCCCCAAAGTAGAACATTTTAACAGTCAGAAGAGAAAGCAATTACAATTCTAGTTCTAGAGATCAGTTAATATTTTTAAGAATTTTTTTGTTTCTGTGGGGCTATGTGATGGTGCATTTTTAAGGTAAAGTAAAAGGACTATTCACCAGGAAGAAATCGAATAGAAATTTTTATGAGCATATAAGAAGCCTGTGTTCTGTCGACTTCATCATCTAATTACCCTATCAGTGAAGGACGGCCAACCAATTTCTGTCCATCCATGATTAATGATACAGCATTGGGATGAATAGAAAATGGAACCTGCTCTCCCACCCTGGATAGATTCCAGGTTCAAGACACTTGATTATTAGATGAATAAAAACATGTATATTGAACTCTCTATCAGCACACAAGGAAGCAGCACTAGATGCTACATAAGATACAAAGATGACAAAATAGAGCCCCTGTCTCCAACTCATTCACAGTCTAGCAGTTGATGTCAAATGACTGGCACAAAAAAGTATTATGAGAGCTATCAATGTAAGATGAGGTTTCAGAGGAGGAAACACTGAAAGGATGTTAAGAATATTAGGAAAAGATTTATGGAAAGGAAGAACTTGAAGGATGGACTGCTTTTGGCAGGTTGAAGTGTGGAGGTGAAGACAAGAATGCTGAAGGTAGATAGGAGGCTTGAAAGCAAGAGAGTTAATTCAGCACAGAGTATGCGGACAGGCCTCAGATAAATGGTTTAGTTTAAGATTTACTTCTTCCAAAATGAAAATCACTGGTGTTGTTGTGCCTATGGTTTAAGGAGTATTGCAGCTCATAGTAGAATGAATTAAAATAACACAGAATCTCTTGATGAAAATTTTGGAAACCCTAGAGAATTAATGAATAAGCAAGATAGACTGGGTGACAAATCCAAAATTAAAGTAGTGACAACAAAAGTTGCCCTATAGGTCAATAATAACCAGAAAAAAATATAATTACAGTTGCATTTGTATGAATAATAATGTTGCTGGATATGAGTCTCATAACAAGAGTCCAAGGTCTAAAATGGAGAAAATTATAAAACATTAAGAAGGATGTTAAGAAAAATCAAATAATCGGAGGGGTGTGTGTGTGTGTGTGTGTGTGTGTGTGTGTGTGTGTGTATCTTACTTCTGAAGAGAAAGATTCAACATTTTAAAGACCTCAAATTTAATACAGGTAAGTCAAAATATCAGTTAATAACTGTAAGTGCAAGAGGTCTCTTAAAATTCTAGAAATGCTAAGCTTTTATTGGGAGAATACTCACAGTCATTTTCAAAAGAAAGACTAATTTGGCAGGACATACCTATGCAGATATAAAAATGCTATAAAACTATAGTAGATAGGATTGTGTAGCACTGGCAAAAGTCTCTGCGAAGAACAACAGAAAAATATTGTAAGTGCAAAACATACTAATATATACATTAGAATGTAGAATGGCATTTCACTAGATGAAACTATCACTAGAGAAAGTTAGATAACAAATACACTGTTGTAACAAGGCAAATTTGTATATCTGAGGGCAAAAATTTGATAATATTCTCATAATTTAACTATTTATACCTGTAGTGTAACAATTCCATATAGACATACCAATGATGATTTAATTATAGCATTACACATAATAAAAAAATGATTGGGAACAATGTAAACATATACTAACAGGAGACTAGAGAAATTATTGTATTCCAATACTCTGGAATACTACACGTCCATTAAAAAAAATATATCGGAAAGGAAATATTGACCATATATTCAAATAGAAAAAGGCCTTTTGTTTAGAGCATGCTTTTAATTGGTTGAGGCCAGTATGAAGAAAAGCAGGATCAAAGACAGCTCAAAAATATCCATTCGACTTCACATAAAGGGGAAAATGGTGGAGTCATTAAAAAAAAAAGTGATATAGGAGTGAGGAGTTGGTTTGGTGGAGGTGGAGAACTAAATTTTTAAATGTCAACAGCTCAGATTGGTGAATTCGTTAAGAAGGCAATTGCAAGAGAATGTCGGTGAAGAGTTTGAAAAAGACAGATATTTGGAGTCATCTACATAAGGATGAAAGTTGAATCACAGTGGACCAGTTTCCTGTAATGGTAGAGAAGGCAGAAAAAAATGTTGTCCCAAGACAAAACACTAGCAATGCCTATGTTTAGGCAAGAAGAGAAGGCAAGAAATAACACAGAGTATGAGAACCAGAGACGATGGTGGAAATCTTGGTCTGCTGGATGCTGTTGGGCTGACATAACAGAGTCTAAGGAGGGTGAACCATGTCATGTGCTAAAGAGAGAAGTCCACCAAAGCAACTCTGAACAAAAGTGACTGACATTGGAGTTATCGATAACCTTTGAGAGAACAATCTAGGAGAATGAGTGATAAGAAAAGACTGATTGCAAGGGAGTGGGTGCTAGCATCCCAATTATATATTTGACATATCTTCACTTGCTTTGTTACCCTTCTAATTATTTCATCAGCGAGGCAGCAGAAATGGATTTGATATAAAGGAATGAAACAGCAATGACAGTAAAATTATTCCTGGTGATTGAACTTACATAAAGAGGCACCTGCAGGCCTACCTATAAAATTTTCCAATTTATTCACTAGACACTCCAATATATAACTTAGCAGGGTAAACTGTTTCTCATTCTTAAGGGACCCAGTTGGATGGAGCTGAGAGGCTAAGGGTAAGGCAGAGGATGATAATATTTTAAATTGCACTGTAGGGGCT
This sequence comes from Pteropus medius, assembly GCF_902729225.1. NCBI lineage: Eukaryota > Metazoa > Chordata > Mammalia > Chiroptera > Pteropodidae > Pteropus > Pteropus medius. The sequence goes on along the minus strand of NW_024352786.1, from coordinate 1,847,670 downwards.
GTATTTACTTTATCTAGTAAAGAACATAAATGAAATGAGACATTTCTCTAATCTATCTGAAACCTTTAGTTTCCTTTTTCACCTAAAGCAAACTGACTTTTTAAAGAACCATTTATTTGCTTTAGATTTTCCTCAAAATAATCTATTTCCAAATAATAGTTTGACAGTGAAATCAATGTGATCACAAAAAATGCAGGCAGAGTGTGACTATGAAGAAGATTAAGGAGATTCTAAGAAGAGAAGAAACTTTCTTAGTCGAATAAAAGGAAAGTGACTAAAACTAATATGATTTAACTCACCAGGAAATGAATCTGGACAATACTCTTAGAGTTGGTAGTTTAATGCCTTAATGTGTAGGAGACTTCTCCTAAGTAGCTGAATAAGCTAATAAGAAGACTCTGATCATGACAGGATGATTTGGCAACATGAGAGTCTGGACATGGTAATGCTAACTTTGTTCTGACAAGAATAATGTCATTGTCACCATTTTATTAAACATATCTGTCTACCTAATCAAATTTCATTAAATATTGTATATTAACTTTAGCCTGCCCAATATGCTGCTGTTAATAATGAAAGATTTTAACTTTATCTCTGGATTTTCTCCCACTCAATACTTTGTTTGTATTTTGAAAAGAAATATTTACATTTCTAATCTATGGCCATGCTACTCTGAACAAGCCCGATCCCGTCTGATCTCGAAGCTAAGCAGGGTTGGGCCTGGTTAGTACTTGGATGGGAGACCACCTAGGAAGACCAGGTGCTGTAGGCATAAAAAAAAAAAAAAAAGGGATTGTAAACTGACAAGTTCTTTTGTAATCTGTGAGAGGTCAACCAAGGGTTGCCTCCCCTAAAAAAAAAAAAAAAAATGTACATTTCTATATTTACTGGCAAGTAATTTTTTCCTTATAATCCTAAACAAGTAATCAAAAACTGGGGAGAGAGATTTAAGGAGCATCACTATTTCCCCTGTACGTATTTTCAGCATTTGACCCATATTACCTCCTCCTTTCTTCTCATCTAGTTAAACCTTTTCACTTATAGATGAAGAAACTGAGTTTCTGAGAAGTGACTTGCCTAGGGTCAAGTAGCTTGTTAGTAAAAAAGACAGATCTAAAAATCCTGTCACTTTACTCTAAGTCCTTGCTATTTACATGTATGATAAATTGAATAGTTAGTTAGCCTATTGGTGTTGAATGGCACATAGTTATGCTTTAAAATATGTTTATTGATTAATTATTCATGAAAGTTTATTATGTTTGAGCAAAGCTTTACAGAACAATAAAAAGAAAGCTTAGAATCCGACGAAGACAAACTCCCATAACCACCTCCATTTTCCTTCACCACAGGTAGAATTACTTTCCCTTTCACTGCTTGACCCCTATTAATTTTTCCATTGCATGTTGTCTCAGTCTGTTGCCTCCTCAGATCTCTGCTGCTTTTCCATTGTTTGCTAAATAATCATCTGCACAGTCACACATGTACTTGTGGGTTGTAAACATGCATAGATATGGAATTCAATGTGACTGCCATCACTCTTAACCAGAAGACAGAAAGCTCTCAGTGACCAAAGATTCTTACTGTTTTTAGCCTTCAGTCTCACCATATCGATTGTTACGTAGTTCCCCGTTAATCGCAGAGGAGACGTTTCAAGACTCCCAGTGGATGTCTGAGATCTTGGGTAGTACCCAATCTTATATATATACTCTGTTTTTTTCTATATGTACATACCTATGATAAAGTTTAATTTATAAATTAGGCACAGTAAGAGATTAACAACAAAACTAATAATAGGACAATTACAATTACTATAGTAAAAGTTATGTAAACATGGTCTCTCTTTCTCTCTCTCAAAATATCTTATTGTATTGTATCCACTCTTCTTCCTGGGATGATGTGAGATGATACAATGCCTGTGTGATGAGATGAAGTGAGGTGAATGACGTAGGCCTTGTGACACAGCATTAAACTACTATAAGGTTTACTTGAACACAAGCACTGGGATACTACAACAGTCAATCTGATGACAGACTTGCTACTAAGTGACTAAAGGGGCAGGAGCATGTATGGGCATGGATCCATTGGACAAAGTGATGATTCACGTCCTAGGCAGGGCAGAGTGGAATGGCATAAGATTTCATCATGATACACTGAATGGCACGCGATTTAAAACTTTTAATTGTTTTTCTGAAATTTTCGATTTAATATTTTTGGACCATGGTTGACCATGGGCAACTGAAACCATGGAAAGTAAAACTGCAGATAAAGAGATTACTATACTTGCTTATTTATGAAATTATGAATGACTTAAATGCATCCTTGAGTAGAAAATAAAATCTTTAAGCAGAAGGACAATGATGACTCAATTGTTTTGTATTCATTTTCCTTACAAGTCAGTATAGTACAGTGTAGTAAGAAACCCACGAGCCCCTTAATAGATTTAACTTGCATTTTTAGACTATGGTGATTTGGTGATTTCCAGTAAAAATGTCCTCCTACTTTCCTTTATAAAAGGAACGATGAATAAGAATTAGAGGTTTTATTGCTAGGTCAACTTGTAATCATTCATCTGGACTTCAGTCTTTTCATCTATAAAGTGAGAGAGAGCACTTACCCATTTCTAAGTTCCTTTCCTGTTCTGACAGATGATGGGTTGATATCAGAATCCTGACTCTTGAAGATGAGATCAGGGAAGGGAATGACTTTAAAATTGTGCAGTAGTTTAGCCACAGAAAATTTTTCTTGTCAACCTAGCTCATGATGGATGGATTTCTGCTCCTCCAGCCTTGATCCAAGAAGTTGTGTTAGAGAAAACATCACTTCCATTTAGTGACTGACTGACTGCGTCTGATTAACTAGTCAACGAGACGACCTATTTTGTTAATGCCAAAGGTACTTGCAGATAACATGAGGGACTATACAGGAGAAGTACCCTCTGATACTTTTCTAATCTTTTGTTAGGTGTTGCCATTACTCATTATAATTTTAGCTTTGCCTTAGCATTGTGGGCATTCTCATGCTATTCTTGAATTTTCAAATTCCAAAAAGATGCCCTAACTCAACTTTCCTTTTCTGTATAAATCAGAACATCAGAAATCTACTCTCTAGCAAGATGAATAATAATAGCTTCTAGTATTGAAAGTAAACATTTCTATTTGGACATAAGGTTTCTCTGCTGTATAGTGTGCGCCTTCAACTTTCTGTGCCCTAATTATGAATCCGTGGAGAATGCTGATTTTATAAGACAATGCATGAGTTTTTATACGGCAAAGTGAAATTATCAATACATCACATAATCCTCTCAAAGATTCCAGATAATATATATTCTCAGCTAGTTGAGGTGTAAGAGTTTCTCAAAATACCTGCATTGCCATTCAGTCTACCACTAGAGTCCTGGAATCCAGCCACTGTGCTAGCAGTGAAGCCGTGCTTACTGCATCAGAACTCTGCCGAGCTGAGCATGTATAGAGGATGGATGTCGGTATCCATTATCCACACAGTTGCTTGGGATCCTGCTGACATCCTTGAGCCTATATGCTCAGCTCATCAGAATTCAGTTTGCAACAAGGTAATCATGGTAGAGTGACCATTGCAAGGTAAGTGTAAGTAATGTTTTAAAGAAATGTTAAAGCATATCTTTGAATAGAGGCAGTACTGTGAAATTCTCGGAAAATAACACCAGATGGGCCAAGCTGGCATACAACTGTCAGAAACAGCAAGAAATATTTTAAGCAAAAAAGCTTTGGGGCAGTCTGCAAAGGAAAGAAAAAAAACAACAGTAGGTGTTTTTAACATCCTTTACTAAAAAAGGTATGGGTTTTAATCTCAGACTTGTTTTTAAGTCCCAGCTACTTAACTTACTAGCCTATTTTAGGAAACTACTTAGCAACTTTGAGTCTTAATTTTAAAGAATCTATTTAAAAAATAGGGATGGTAGTGTTTTTCTTATAGTTATTGTGAGGATTCAATAAGTCAAATACATAGCCTAGTGTCCACTACATACCAAATAATAAATAAATAATAAGTATAAATGAACATCGTTATCTATAGAGAAAACCTAGGATAGTTTTCATGTACCCAAAGTGCAGAAAGAAATTTTGGCTTCAAAACTCGTGCTTCCAATTATACTTACATCAAGATCTTCAAATGCAAAGATTAATAAATTAAGTAAAACACCAAAAATAAAAAAAATAAAAAAGGTTCTCACTTTAAGTGCAAAATTGAAATACTTTCAAATTTTCCACATAATTTTGAAGTGTTCAGAAAGGGAAAACGCAATGTCCCAAAAGTTTTTCTTCTAAGTTTCCAGGGTGAGTTCAGCCAGTATATTCTTCATGATGTGTAAACTGCCCCTAAGCCAGTGGGTCATGGTTCACTCATAGACCACAACTCAATGGAGAAGGGCTGTGCATTGCATGTATGGTGGCTTCCTTGGAGAAAGAACACCAACTCATTGTCTGTTAGGCCCAAATAATCACATCAGTGAGCTTACTTGTTATTATTAGAAGAATCAAGCTATTTCAGTAGCAGATAACTGAACTCAGAGACCACAGGAATACAGCCAATTTCAATGCAGGCATCTTCCCAGTCAATGGAATCCTGAAAGAGTGGCTGTGCCACAGAAGGCAGGAGAGGATGAACAGACGAGCCCAAGCTAGTCACACTACCTAACTAAAATGCTGAGATATAGCTCAAATGGTTCAGATTTTAAAATAATATTTAATATTTTAGAATATAATTTTCTATGTGATATTTTGGGACTACATAAAAATATAATTTGGGGGCTCAAAATAAGTAAGACTATTCTAGCAATTAAACCATTAAAACCAGAAATGTATTTCTCTGCAAGGTATTTCTTGCTTTGAGCAAAACAATGCAAAACTAAAGAAGATTTTGTATTTATCTTCTCATTAGTACATATAGTTTCTAGTGGAATTAAGCTTATAGCTGATAGGAAAGAATAGAGTTGCTACACATATCATCATAGGGAAAAAATGGCCATGGAACCTTGAGAAGGTGATGATGGGTAATGCTCTTTCTGAATGGAGCAGCAGTGGAGCCTGGAAAAGATCAAGGTGTCTGTCAGGAGAACTGTGTTCTTGCAAGGCCCCTGCTGTTAAATCACTTGATATTCAGTAACTCATGTGCCTCTCCTATAATTGTCAGTTTTCCATTTGTACTATGAGGGCTCTGTGGTTTCTCCTTTATACATAATTCTTCTCTCAAAGGAAAAAAAAAATATTGAGCAATTTCTCTGTAAATTTCAAATAGGCAGATTTTTTTTTAATTCTGTGTGTTCTACCTTGGCAGTAAGGCAGAGCAAGGCAGGGACTGAGCAGGAGTGATGAAAGCTGGAAGGTTTTTTGATTTGCTCTCCAGATAAGCAGAGAGCTTAAGTTTGAGTTAGCCTGGCACTTCTCCAGGTTTGGACATTATCTTCAAGTAATACACTCTAAGCTGTGATCAACTCGATGCACTTTTAGTAGTTTATTACCAAGGGGACTGCCCAAACTGCCTGAAATAGATGATGTCTAGGGCCTCCAGGTGAGTGAGGGTCACTTGTTTCAGTCCTCACCTCTGTTTTTTGAAACTGTAATTTAAAAGAAGAATGAAAAAAAACAGGAAATAAGGTGGTATTAAAATTACCTGAATATTTAGAATGTTGTGAAGGCAAAGATGATGATTAAAAACAAGATGATGGGCTTGGTTTCCATGGAATACAGGATAGAGTCATACGAGGAAACAGAGGTCACTCAGTCCTGCCATCTGCCTACAATAGGGTCCCACACTGGCAACTCCACTTTTGCTTAAACATTTCAGTGATAGGAAACATGTTTCTTGGAAAGAAACCCATTTCTGGTTTTATGTTTTGTTGTAGTCCCAAATATCGTATAGAAAATTATATTTTAAAATAGTTAATATTATTTTTAATAAAATGAGTAGCATTTTAAAAGTCCCTTAGCAATTATTTTGAAAATGCTTATTTTGGAAATATTTTAGTTTTCTTTTTGGCTTAACAGTTATCGAGCACTCCTTATACAGATGCTGTGGTAAACATTTTACATCAACTATCTCGTTTAATCTCTACAAAAAGATATGATATAGGCACTATTATGTCCATTTTATGGATTAAGAAATGTGAGTGTTTTCTCTCTGGAAATACGTATAGTTAATTTATGGAACTGGAATAATAACACAGATTTAATCATAAAGTTATTAAATGATTTTCTAGCTTATTTTGCTTTAATATAGATTCTTACATGTCATTTCTAAGTGGAGACATTTTGAAATTCAAAATGTCGATGATCTTACATAACTTTAACCAATGAAAGGAGCAGGGAAGAGACAATTTTCTCCTCAGGAAGAAACTGAGTATCAAATTCCTGTTACGTAACTATGCTGTGTTATCTTTCAAGAGGTTTATGGTAGAATAGCATACAGGGCACAATTTTTCTTGTTTTATATGCTGCAATAACAGCTTAAGTGCTAAAGTCCATGATATAAAAAGAAAAGAAACAATGGCTCTAGCTACATGGTGGAATTATAGATAGAAAGGACATCTAAACTGCACTAGGAAATGAAAATCAAGTTTATGTCAGTAACACTGGGAAACAGGAAGAGATCTGATCTGAGACCTGATTATTTTTTTGCTTATCTAAATCTAGAAGGAATCTTTTGAACAATCTACTGATGGTACATCAGTAAATACGATGGCTGGGCCAGAAAGCTATGTATTCCTGTGTTAACTATAGCATCTCTCTTAGTAATGACTTTATTGCTGTTTCTGGCTGCTCATTTGGTCTAATGTGTTCTCTTGCTGCACCGTTGCTTGTGTGTGTGTAATAGCTCATCTGTCACCTTCCTTTCTGGAGAACCTGTCACTGTAGCATTTATGAGCTGTAAATGAGGACTACATACTTTATACCCACAGAGCTAACATATTAACATAATCCTTCATTAAGAAGGTTTCTTTTTTCCTTTCATTAATTAATGCAACTCCTGCCTACCGGTCGCCGACCTTTACATTTCTAATGTTTGGCTCTACAAACCATACATTGCTCTTCATGAAAAACAAGCAAAAATTTGGAAAATATTTTTTCTGGTGCTCAAAACTGCTGTCTCATCTAGCTGTGGGAGATTCCTTTTTGGTAAAATGCAAGATTCTCTCCCTTTGTGATTTTAATGAGTGCGGCATTAAATAAAATGTGTCTATTATATTTCAAATAATCGCATGTGGTTTTTAAAATTCTACTCAGAAAACTGATCACATGTTTGGTGGATTGTGGTGACAATCAACTTAGAAAAATTTACAAAACTCAGTGGATTTAGGTCCATGGGTATATATATCTTTTTCCCTACTAGCATCTTGGTATTTCCGTTGTCAAATTGCCAGGCCTCCGAGCTCTTGCTCAGTCTCTTCCCACTGTTAATCCAGTCACCTCACTGGTTTGGCTGCTTAACAGAAGAGAGTTCTTGTATCTTGGAGTTCACCACCACCTTTCCTAGGCATAAAGATGTTTACCAAGGGCTTCATTTGAACTTGATATTCTTAGTGTGTGCAGAAGTCAGAAGAGTGAGACCTCACAGATGAGCCCTAAATTCGCCAAAATGTGGAAATCACCTTCTTTATTTTCTCGAAGTGAGGTTTCATGAGGAGGATGTTGTGAGTTGAACGGTATCCCTCCACCCTCTACCCCCTCATCAAAAAAGATATGTTTCAGTCTAACTCTGCGACCTTGTTTTGAAATGGCAGATGTAATCAAGTTTAGATGAGTTCATACTTTATTAGGATGTGTCCTAGGTTCAGTGACTGATGTCCTTTAAAGAGGGCCATATAAAGACAAAGACACACAGAGATACATGCAAGGAGAATGCCATGAGATGACAAGGAACACCAAGAATTGCCAGCAACCTCCAGAGCTTGGAGAGAGCCATGGAAGAGGTTCTCCCTCAGAGCCTTGATGAGGAGCCAATCTTGCTGACACCTTGATTTCATACATCTAGCCTCCAAGACCATGAGAGAATAGATTTCTATCATTTTAAACTACACATTTTATGGTAATTTGTTACTACAGCTCTAGAAAACAAATACAGAAGGCAAGATGAACAAGATAGAAAAATATTAGGCTCAACATATATACCATCTTATTCATAAAGCAGAAAGCAGTCTCTACTTTTAAAAGGTCACATTGATATGAAAATGAACTATCAGATATTGAGAATCTGCCATTTAGGATGGAAGAAAGTAGGTGTAGCAGGAGAAAGGCATGCAGCGGCATACTTCATCTGCTCTAGTTCAGAACACTTGTTTTTCTTTTTTCCTTCCTTCCTTC
>NW_024352786.1:1715077-1838735 GCF_902729225.1 Pteropus medius | reverse complement strand
CTCTAGGAACATCAAAATTATAGATTTGATTTTAATTATATGTAAAAATCACCTGGCCTGAATGGGACATGGCAATGTGGGCATGTGGGAAGAGCACAGGTTTGGCCATATCAAGTCCTGGATTTGAAAATCTGCTTTAACCGTGGAAAAGTTTATTAACAGTTCTTGACCCACTTGGCTAACATGACAAACACAAAACACCTGCCTTACTGATTTGCTGTGACTAAGACCTGGCATTTATTTATCGACAAATTTTAATGAGTACCTATTATGTGCCAATGTTTTAGATGCTGGAGACATGACAGTAACTTAGACAAGTTTCTGTCTTCAGATCTACAATTTAATGGATGTTTTACCAAATTATAATATACTAAATACTCAATAAGTGATAGTTATTTTTGTTCTTATTACCATTTTCATTATAACTACTAAAGAATTACTAAGCACGAATGTCTTTCTTTAAAGTTTTATTTTCTGTTTAGGCCAGTTTCTGGGAATCTACTGAATACATGGGACAGTTCTTGTCCTCAAGAAACTCCACTTTGAAGATAAACATAGATAATCACAGTAATTAGAATATTACTAGTACGCGTACAAAGGCAGGGATAAACATAATGTACTCTAGTACTTTGGGTCATTTTTGTATTTCTGTAACAGATAAAAACCACAAGTATCTGGCCTAGCGACTCGACAGTTATTAAGAAGCATCCATCAGGTACTCACTTTGTTCTAGAGGGAAATACACTAAAACAGCACGTGGTCATTTACTTGCTAAAGCTAAGCACTGAAATGGTCATAAAAGTTTCACATTTTTCTATTTATAAGCACGCATTCTTGATTATTTTGCTTTATAAATGCAATGGGCTCTGAGTATAAAACTAAAAACAAAAAAATCATTTGTATTGATAGTTATTTAATTTTGACTAGATTGCTGAAGGAAAATCCTAGCAAATGTTAATAGGTTTGTTTCTATTGCTTTGTATGCAATTTAATAATTATCCTTAGTTTCTACATTGAAAGACTGGAGTAAAAATTAAAGGTGTCCTTTTGTACTTGAGTTTATCAGAGGAAAAACAATATGTTTTTTAAAAATGTCAAAACCAGCATTTTTGCTCTTTGTTTTCTCCTTATAGTCTATAAATGTCTGCATTATACAAATGAATGAATCTAAGGATTTGTTTTTCTTACAAAAGGATACTCTAAGCAACGTCTTTTGAATTTCAAATGATAAAAAATAATAACATTTTAGATTTGTTCAAGGAAATGTAGAATGATAATTCAGTTATAAAATACTTCAACTTGAGATGTTAACTGTTAAAGCAACTGCTGTTAGTTATCTCTAACTTTCCTCTGTAAATTGGTGTTTGAGCTAAAGTTTATGAAAACAGTTCTTGGAAAATAGAAAATTAACACTATTATTGAATAAAAATTATTCACATTTTTACAAAAGCATATTTCTTATGTTTTGTTAAAAAATTCTCTGAGTTCTTAACCAATTGTAGGTTAGAATAAGGTTTTAAAAATAATCATTTTTAAATAGTTTTAGACTTAAAGAAAATTTGTGAAGATAGTTGAGTTCCCACACCTAGCTTTCTCTTAAGTAAGAGCTTACATTAATATGGTACATTTGTTTGACTGGAAAACCAATATTGATACATTACTATTAACTAAACTCTATATTTTATTCATATTTCCTTAGTTTTCACCTAACATCCTTTTTGTTGTTGCTGTTCAAAGATCCCATTCAGGATAGCACACTGCATTTAGTTGTCATGTTAGGCTCCTCTTGGCTATGCAGTTTCTCAGGCTTTCCTTGTTTTTGATGACTTCTCAGTGTTAGAGATTACTGGTCAGGTGTTCTGTAGAATGCCTCTCAAGAGAGACGTACCAAATGTTTCTCTCATGATTAGACTTAGGTTATGGGTTTGGGGGAGGAAGACCACAGAGATGGAGTGCCAATCACATCACATGACATTCGATCACCACATCATCTCACATCGCATCGCATCGCATCAATAATACAGACTGCTCACAGGACTCAACACTGTTGTTATCCTTGATCACCTGGCTGGGGCAGTGTTTGCTAGCTTTCTCCATTGTAAAGTACTCTTCACTGCCCCCCTCCCCCCACACACACACTTTGTATTAGAGTTTGGGGAAGGAAGTCGCTATGTGCAGCTCTGGGGATGCAGATTTAGTAATTTTTTAAACTTTAAATTTGATAAGAGTTTTCAAAGGAAAAGCAAAGACATTTATGCATAGGACAAATGTCTCCTCCCATACTGAAACACTCATTTGGGGGTAATGATCTAAATGGTGGCAGGACTTATTGGAGAATTTTTAGTCTCAAGAATTTTATCTGTTTAGGTCCCAGTATCTCTTGAAATCTGCAGAATCCCAGGATTTCACATGGAGTTTTTACATGCATCTCTTGCTCTACTCTTTGAACATTTACCCACAGTGCACATCATATTATTTTTCTTTAATTTAATTGCCATTGCTTCTCATGTGTGACATATATTTCAGAGTTACTACTGAAAGAAACTAGAAACAGCATAATGACGTAAAATCTCCACCAGTGGTTCCAACCAGTCACACGTTTCATTGCCTTCCTTCATCGATCAACTCATCCAGAGGCAAGGTGTCCAGTAGCCCCGCCAGTGCCGGCCATAATATTTCCTAGGGTCTCACTTGTACAGGCACACACATCTCTTACTTCTTTAAACTAAATTGAGTTTATAAGTGTTCCTGCCCTTGGTTAAATTAATAAGATGCTCTGGAAACAATCCAATGCTGGATAAATCAAAGCTTGTCTCATGTGGCATATGTTTGCTCTTTATTTTTCCTCAGAATTTCACTTTGATAAATCACATATCATTCTTGATACAGAATTAAGCCTTGATTTCAAATAACAGTGAGTACTTATATATGGGAGGCATTCTAATAGGTATTTTCATATTTGCTATATTTTGAAATCTATATACTGATCTTGTGTATTTATTGCTTCTGTTATCTAATTAAGAAAATGGAGACATGTATTCTTACCCCATACCAAGAAATAGTCTTGTTCTCAGTTGCTCAAAATGTTAGTTTAATGTGTATTCTGATACATAATAATATAAGAACTTTTGTGGAAAACTTACCATGTGTCGGGAACTATACTAAAAGCTTTACATGAAATGTCTCATTCAGTGTCCCCAACAGTGTTAGGTAGTAGGCTCTAATAGTATTCTTATTTTACCTTTGAGGCTTAGATTTTGTTATATTGATTACATTATGGTTCTAATTAATGGCATCCTTGTATTCATGTCCTTTGCCTTGTAACTTGTAACTCTATAGACCCCTCCCATACTGATTCTACCCCTGTGACTTGGTTTGGCCCTAGGCCAGTGACAAAGGCTTTAAAATGTATCTGCTTTCTGTGTCATTTCTCTGTGTTCATCAAGAGAACATGCCCAGGTTAGCCTGAGAAGACAGCTGGTCCAGTCTGCTGGGAAGACATATGAGACACATGCATATGAGATTACATGGAGCAGGGCCAAGCCAACCCAGCCAAGAGCAACGTAAGCAAGCCAGCTCCCAGGTAACCTGTCAGCTACCCACAGGCATGTGAGTATGTGCAAGCCTCCGTGACAGGGCCAGGAGTAGGGTGAGGCAAGTGAGGCACTTGCATTGGGTATAAATTTTAAGGAGGCATCAAAAACTCAAAAAAAGACAGGATCAATATTACTGAGTTTCCCTTTTGCCTCAGGTACTAATACAACATGGCACAGCACTGTTCAGTAGAACAACCCAGCCAAGCTAAAGAGTCATGAAAAATAACAAATGATTATTGTTTTAAGCTATTACATTTTGGTGGTTGTTTCTTACATATCAATAACACACCGATAGGGATTAATTTCAAGGTCTTGGAGATAATACTTGGGGAACCTATATTCAAATAAAAGTATTTTAACCATAAAGCTGACTTTCTCACCCTAACATTAACCAGATATCTATTTCATAGAAAAAAGTTTCATAGAAAAAAATTCTGATCTTGAGAGATGTGATGAGAAATGAGTATTGTTCTGATAATAGTATGAACTCCAAAGTCAGATGAATCCAAGATTTTAACCTACTAGCTATGTTATATTGGAAAGTTACAAACATAGTATTTCCATCTTGAAAATGCAAATAGTAGTCTACGGCCATGCTACCCTGAACAAACCCGATCCCATCTGGTCTCGGAAGCTAAGCAGGGTTGGGCCTAGTTAGTACTTGGAATGGAGACCACCTAGGAAGACCAGGTGAGGTAGGCGTAAAAGATAAAAAATAAAATAAAATAAACAAATAAATAAATAAATAAAATGCAAATAGTAAATTATGTGCTATAATTTTATTAGAATTATATGAGAATATTCATATTATAAGGTTTAATATGATTTAGAATCTAATATGTAGAAAGTGCTCAATAAATGTTAATTATTTTATTTTGAATATATTAATAGCATGTATTTCCATTTCTTACTTAAATTATGCTCCTATACCCTCCACTTTCAAGCCTAAACTTCTCTGATGCTTACCCTAACAGGGAAAGTAAAGGTGAGGCCAGAATAAGGTTATTGTTTAGCCTTCATTTTCAAAGGCATATTTCATCAAAATAGAAAAATGTTTTCTAAAATTCCTTGGTTTCTATTATTATATTTGACGATGAGCCTTGTGGATTTGATTGTGGAGTGTTATACAAATGAAATCCCATTTAGATTGAAAGAGAAATAGAAAAACCTGCTTTTCTAGACTTGGTAGGTTGTGATAGGAAGGAAGAGAGCCATAGAGTGCATAGGTAAGATGCCACCTTCCCTGTCCCTCTTGGAGCCATAACCCCTTAGAGGGTTAGATGTAGCAGCCTGTATGGAGAAGCCTAGGAGCATCAAGACCCTCGGAATAACCCCAACCTTCTTTCTGGCACCATGACCACTGTGCCTTTGGAATACAATGGTGGTCCAAGGTTTCTTGATAGATGAGTCTGACATAACTTAAGTTAATGAGGTCATTTGAGACAGAAGTAAGGAACAAGGGGGAAAAAAGATAAAAAGCAGTCATCCAATAGAGACTGTTTCCGAAAATGACTGCTGTGATTTTTGAACTGTACCGAATTTACTAGATCATAATAAATCATTTCCCTCCTCACCCTTTGGGATGAGGGCATTGTGAAGAAGATAGAATCTAAATCAAATGTTTTATTTGCACTTCTGAGTGTCAGTTGTGAAACTTTGTAACCTGTTATATTATTACATAACCTCGGAAGAGAGGAAGTTCCCATTCACAGGGCAGTTCTGCTGAGGGTGATAGACAGGATAGTACGCAGGGTGGTAACAGGCCAGGGGAAGGAAGGGTGTGTGGATGGGGCACCTACAGCATGTACTACAGAGGCTCAATATGCTTTGGGTGTCAATCTGGTGGTACTGCCCCAAATTACTACAATTTAAAGATTTTTGTCATTTTCCTTTTCTGTAGCACTATGTTCATGTTCTACCTTTTTCTTTGGAAAATACTGTTAAAAGGAATGCTTTTTAAAATACTGTTAAAAATCAAGTACACTTTAATGAAACTACTAAGTAATACATATTTATTTTTTAAGGTACTGTATTGCAGTGTGAAATTAATAACAAAATTACAGTAATGATTATTTCTAGTGTCTAATATTAATGTTTAAAAATGAATGGATAATGCCGAGAAGAAAAGAATTGTTGCCTAGAAGAACAATTGACTATGAATTTATATCAGTGACAGGACACTTACAATAACTTACAGAAATGGAGGAATAAATTCTTCAAAAATATTTTATATCATTGATTTTTTGATGTAATGTAAGATAATGATAAACAAACAGGAAAATTTGGAATTCTTATAGCAATATCATGTCATTTAGTGGGGATAAAAGAAAATGATTTTTAAGAGTAAAGTTTCAGAAGAATAGATTTTAAACATGATTCTATTTATTTCCTTACGAATTCATGAATTTAATTTCACAATTTACATTTTCATGGTTTATGGATTGAATTAATGAATCACAAGGAACAAATTTGCAAACACTAAATCTAAAATGCACATGGAAAGATAATGTAAAATATTGCCACCTGGAGTTTTCATGAATCAGACTGCAAGCATCTGTGCTTCTTCTCGAACCTGACAGACACCTTTAATAAATTCAATTAAATCTAGTCTTCAGTTAAATTTTCTATTCCCAGACTCTCATGGGAACCCAAAGGCTCACACATTGATTAATCCTCTGAGATGGAGGGTGTCACTCCTGACTCTGTTGAGGAATAGAATACATAATACATACTTGCCGCAACTTCAATCACAAACGTTCCTCTCACTGCCCTGAAACCAGCTCTTAGTTTTTGCAGGTTTCATAGTAGAATACATCTACTTTGAATGGTAAAACCTTAATGAATATTCAGAAGTTACTGAGATCTTGAGTTTAGGACACATTTCTCCAATGGCAAATACTTGTCAAACTGAGAGCATGTTGGAGGAATGCTCAATCCTCAGGTGGAGTATGGTATTGTGTATTTGTCCTATAAAGGACTGGGTCAGTTTTTATTTCATTTCCCTAGGAAGGAATTTGGAACAGAAGAGATTAAAAGTCTCCAGCCCTTCTTTTTTCTCTTTCTTTTTTTTCTCCTTTTCTTTAGTGTAAGAATAAATGCCCCCATACAGAAAAATTTAAACATAATAGTAAACCAATAATATCTCATGAAATAAACTTTTGGGGGGCACTCTGCCTCCAAAGTAGCATTCCTTGTAAATGTTGATTTTTTTTCTCAGCTGTATGCCAGCTAAAAAATTAATATTCAGGAATTTTGTGTCAAGTCAATGGTGAAAAAAAGGTTGACTAGGACAGATCTAAGTAACAAGATCTATAAAAACATACTATAAGATTTCCAGTCTGACATCAATCCATTCATCAATACTTGATGATGTTATTTAGCAGGTGAAGAATCTACCTGACTGCTTCATTTTTCAGGGCTTGCTTTTTTATCCTGTCCAAGACGTAAGCATGGAAAAAAATCTTGATTAAATTATAAAACCTCAACTAAACTATGAAGCTTATCAAAAAAAGAATGTGTATTATTTTGCATTTCTGGTATTATTGAGAATAATAACTTTATTAGTAAATGCCTTTTCTCTCCTAAATATTCATAAATCACATTGTTATCTAGAAAATCACTGGAGATTGATATCATATTATTATTCTGTAGGGTTAAGAGTACACCTTTTCTCTATTTCTGGAAAATCTAAATATTTGCCAAACTTGGCACCTCTCGAATTTCCATGGTTTCTCTATGATTACTAAGAGTCATCTCTTAAATGGCCTGTCATGTGATATGACTGAGCCTGAAAACTTGGATTCATTTAAGAGTAAGATGGTCTTTAATCTCTTCTGGTTTTCAAATCCTTGGTATCGATTTTTGGTTTTTGTTTTACATGCTGCTTTGACTTTTCTAGTTTGAAAGTGCTTCACTTCATAGGAGATGGAAACAAAAGATCTCTGCATTTTTTCATCTGCTAATATTAGAGCAACAACTCCAAGCTGAGTTTCTGGCTCTTCTTTATGCTTTTAATTCTAAACATAGGTAAAGAACTTCCTCCGCTTGGCTCGAATATTTTTCCCACACACGGGCTTAATTAATGCAACTTAACAATTCCTTCAGAGTATCTAGTAGGTGCCAGACACAAGGTGGCACATGCACAAATACATGCCACTTTTTTATATTTTTTAATTTTATTTCCTAGAGCCATTCTTTTACCTGCTATAAAGTCTGACCATCAGTCCCAAGGAGCTGATACTAATTAATTGGTAAGGTTCAAGAGAACATGCTTCTTGTTTCACAAAAAAACCTTTAATGTGAAATATAGCCCAGAGTATATAAACAGTCCAATAAAAACTTTGGGTAATTTCAGTTTATATGATGAGAAGCTGAAGTAGCCTTATGGGAAGAAAAACTTTAAAATGAGTTCATTGTGTAGGTATCATTTGCATTAGGTTCTTTAGACATGACAGTAAATAGTATTTGAAATAGGAGGTGTCAGTTTGGTATAAAATCCCACTACAAATTTAACTTAATTAGGAGTGGGATGTATACAAGAAATTTTATAGATTGGCAATATAAACATTAAGGAAAGGTCAAAAAGCCATCAAATCTGAGAAATTTGAACCATTCAGGGACTGACAACAGACTTTGAATCTATAGAGCAAATTGGGAGTCAGTATGAGGTGATTTTTTCTTTTTTTTTAATGAAAAAATTTTTCCTGTTGACCCCTTCACCCATTTCTGCACCTTCCATCTCCCTCCTCCGACAACAACCAGTCTGTTCTCTGTATGTCTGATCTTACTTTTGGATTTTTGTTTTTGTAGATTTCACATAAAAGAGAGGACATAACGATATTTGGCTATATTGACCTTGTCACTTCTTCTTTGATCTTCTCTACATGTTCTTTTTAAATATGAGCGCATCAAAAAACTTACTATAAAATTATTTACTTTGTAAAATTTCCTCTCCATGTTTTCTTCCTGTGATTGAAAAGTTAAAATTGTATTGGTTTGTATTTATTGTTGGCTTAGTTTATTATTTGCCTGTGATTATTTTCATTATTTAATAATCCAAAATTAATTTTATAAATTTGCTTATTATTGTTGTTAGTTCAGCCTTCTGAGAGATGAATTTGTCTGTAAGGTAAGGGAAGAATGTATTTTGTTATTTTTAAAGGAACAGACTTCCTTTATATCTGGATGAGTAAAGTCCCTTCTCACTAATATATCTTGTGTTTTTGCCAGTTTTAAAAACTCATTAGGAGACCATATTCCACATTCTTCTGCCTGGGTGGTATAGAACCTATGTTCTGATGTCATATCTCTACCCTTCTTCATGCTTGCCCAAATATGTTTCAATAGGCTGCAACTCTCAGCTTTTTCATTTTCATTCATTCATTCCACAAATATGCACTGATAATCTTCTTTGTGCCAGGCATGCTTCTAAATGCTCAGGCTAAAACAATAAAGAAAATAGAGCAGAATTTTTGCACTTGTGGACTTTATAGGATAGTTGAGGGAAACAATCAACCAATCAATATATATAAGAAATTCTCTGGTAATGTTAATAGGTGACAAGTCCTAAAGTGAAACAAGTCCAGTAGAGTAAGAAATATCGGCAATATAAATGTGGTGGGGAAGACAATGCAATTTTAAATATTCTGTTTAGGATTATAATTTCTGCACCCTTCTTATTACCTATCTTTCTTCTACTGCCATTTTATTCATGCATATTATCCAGTAAAATCTTTTTCATTTTTGAAATTCTTATTTGTTTATATTTACTTCACTGTGGCAGAATTTTACATAGTCTTGATTTTATATTATTACAACTTCTGCTCTATGCATTCCATGAACATAGCCATAGGATTCTTACTTTCTCCTGAAAATCCCTGGGTGCCTCTTCTTCTAACTACTGATATTTGCAATGAAAAATAAACATCACACCCAATGTCCTCCATGTCACACCTGGATAGCAGAGTTTGGTAGATCGTGGGAGGTAACCAAATACGAAAGTATCAGACAAAGATGGGAAGCCGTGAGAACAGAAAAGGTAAAAGAGACAAAAGCAAGGAAACAGTCACTAATTTCACTAAATTGCTGTCCTCTTGCCCAAAATATTCTTGTTCTGAAATATCTAAAATATTCTGACCACTAAAACCTCATTCAGTTTTACTGTTTTGTCTTCCTCTTTTTTCTTCCCCCACAAATATCAGATTATAGTAGTTTTAAATTGACACTGAGTATATTTGCTCTAAATATTTTTTTCTTAGAATTCATGAGATACCTCATCCATCCCTAGCTCATTAGCATTATGTTATCATATAGTGGACCAAGGAAATCAAAGTCTGTTTTTGGAAGGCTTTAGTGAATTGATCTGTCCAGTTCTCATATATGCCTTATTTCTTTTTCAAAGACATAATTTCATCTAGGGGAGGAGACAGAAATAACACATGGGCTCCCAAATGCTTCTGCTTCCTGGTTAGAAGAAAGAATTACATACAGATAATACAATGCTGTTCTGATTACCTCAAAATGAGGAGTTATCATATGAGAAAAGTTTAGGTACTATACAAGTATAATCTATTTGTCCTCTTATTACTTCCACTCAATATTTCTCATAAAATCTAGTGTAATATTATTGCATGGAAGGTACAAAAGGTTCCTCAAAAACTGAAAAATAGCACAAAAATATTGACAAAATGTCTTCTTTTGAGTTGAGTAAGAACATTTAGCTCACACAACTTACACTGGTATTATATTTCTACTTGTTTTTTTTTGTTGGTGGTTCATGAATTCTATTGATTTATGGTTCACCAAATCATTTTCGACTCAAAGAATTAATCTTTCCAGTATAAATTCTATATCACTTAAATAAAGATGTGAGTTTCATCTATAAAATTGAGACAATAATACCTCCTCAGGTTGTTTTGAACAATGAATAAAATGGCATATAATTAGTACATGGCACAGCTCCTTAGACATAGTGGGGTTGCAAGATACATTTACCCCTCCCTACTGTCTCTAAAACAAAAGTTTGTAATAATAATTCGCACAATGATAAAAGAAAAACAGTAATGATTATCAGTGACACACACGGCCTAACTGAGGCCAACTTAAGTTAATTCCACTTGGCCATAATAAAAATCATTTTAAATTAGGAATGAAGCAAGCTTAGTCATGATCCATCATAGTATTATACTTATTTAAACTTTCCAAAAGTATTTTTGATTTAATCAAAATAAGAAAGGCTCTTAGTACAACAGTAAAGCACCTCAACCCTAAAAGCTAGAAGAGAGGTATAATAAAGAAGTCTTCTGAGAACAGGTAAAGTTCTTGCCATATACAGCTGACCCTTGACCAATGCTGAGATTAGGGGCGCCACACAGTCTAAAATCTGTGTATAACTTAAGTCAGCCCTCTGAACATGTGGCTTCCCAATCACGGATTGAAAATACTACAAGTTTGGCACATCCTTTAGAAAACTAAAGCATCATTTTAGAAAATATCTGGTACTTGAGTACTAGTATCTGTTTGAAATGATTTCATTTTTCCCCGCCACACTGGCTTCTTTGTACTCTATCTCATTCATCGAGGTGTCTTTTCCTTCTCTGGAGTTCTCAAATAACTAAACGACTAAGGTGCTTTGAAGGAGAAAAAGGGTCTATGAGAAACATAACTGGGGATGCTTATGCTGAGATCTAGATGGTGGAGGTTGGCCAAGTGTAAAGGCTGTCAAATGTTTTAGGAAATAGTTGTAAATGTTCTAGGGACCTTCCCTAAGGAAAAGGATATCATGGCTGAGGGAAAGAGGGGAGAACAGGGAAAAAGCATAAATATCCACTATTGTTTTACTCTTTTGCGGGCATCATAAACAGTGAAATTCCTAGCAAGTACCACGTCTTATGCTTCTCATGTAGTTTTTCCAATATACCATACAGTAAAATTTATCGACTGACATACTGACTGTAAGGAAAACCAGTATATTGAGAAGTCTCAAATAAGTTAGTGTCTATGCATACACGTGAGTGCATACACAAAGCCACATATACATTTATTGGTTATCTACAAATACCAGACACTATTTAAAGAAAATTGCACATGTTAATTTACTTAATCCTCTTAACTATTATCTTTATTTCACATAGGACCTTAAAGCCCAAAGAAATTAAGTAACTGTCTCAAAATTAAAACTAATAAAAAGTATTCAAAACCAGAAAACCAGGTAGTATAGCTTCAGAACTTGAGCATTTAATCACTATGCATTTAATCACTATTTTTTAAATTAATTGTTTTAAAGTGTGCTCCGTTATAGCCATCTTAGTCCCACGGTCTCCTCTACCTCCACCATACCAGTGTCCACAGTCTAGACCTTGTCCTGAAATCTAAGGCTAGGTATCAAACTTCCCATTAGCATCTAAAGTAAAATATAAAACAAGAATTTCAACTCAATCTGTCCCTGTCCAAACTGACCCCATATTTCCCTTTTATTTATGTACCAGTTAAGAGCCTCACCATTTACCAAGGCACTTAAGCCAGAAATTAAATTCTGCTTCCCAATCCCTATATCAATTCTGCCACCATGACCTATTTTCCTGTCACCTTGATGTCTCCTAATTGAACTACTTCCCTCCTTCCCCTCTGTCTATCTCAGTTCAACTCCTCATCATCATTCATCTAATTGATCCCTTTTGATCTGATATTTCCTTACCACCCATTCTCTATCATGTGGCCAGAATGTTCTTTCTAAATCTTAAGCTATTGCTCTCCTGCCCAAGCCCCTTAAAATATTTCATTGTCCTATGGACTAAGTCTTGATTTGTTTATAAGATAGACTTCAAGCACACTTCTCTAGCATTTTTTCCTGCAAATTCTCCTGTTGCATGCCACATATTTTAATGTTGTTAAAGGTACTTGAAGCTTTTCAAATAAATCATATTTTCCCTTTGCTTAGCCTACCTTTTATGTCTAGAATGACCATTCTTCTTCTCTTGACTAACTCCTGTTGGCTCACTGAAAATCAACTTAGAGGCTGAATGGCAATTCTGAGCTTTGAAGGATATCCTTATTAACAATACTTATGACATATTACATTCACACCTGATTGTCATTCAAGGCAGAGTCCATTTTATTAATATTTGTATCTTTAGGTATGCCATAGTATCTAGTACCCTGATGGATATTCATTAAATATTTGTTGAATGAAAGGATTTATTTTTCATAGACACAGCATCTCTATTGCTTAAAAAATGATACTTCTCTATTTTTCTGTCTTTTCCTTTTTTAATTCTCTGAATTTTATCTCCCATTTCTATGTACATAATTAGCTAAAAAATCTGATTTTAGATTAACTCTTACTTTAAATTATAGAATTATTAGAGTGAAAATTGCAAAATGTTTAGGACTCCTTTTTACAGAATGAGCTCAATGTTTCTCTGTATAGTAACTTTAAAATGTAAAACAATTTCAGAATTCCTTTTAGCTTGCACATTCATTTATTTTCCATGAGAGCAATATAGAGATGTGTGCATGGTTGTTTCACTTATTTATGTTATCTTCTCAATTCCAGCTTTGTAGTTCATCCCTTAGCATAAAACAGTCTACAGAGAAATTTGGGACTCTTGAGCTCTCTGAGAAAGAACAAATTCAGGATGCCCTACGCAGTCTGTGTCCTCTTGTGTGGTGTATTAGATGTGTTTCTCACTATGGTAATGAAGAGGCCAGCCTGATGGCACAGAACTTTCAGTGTGCATTAAAAGCAGACTCTGAGGCTGTGGAGTGAGAGAAATTTTATGGAACGACTTTGGGTGATGCAGCTGCAGAATCAATTAGGCTGAATAGAGTCTCTGGTTGCCAATTTTAGTAATAGCAGAAAAATGAAAATGCTGAGGCTGGTAGTCATCCAGATGTTTAACCCTGCTGACTGGCACATCAGTGCTCGTTCTTCCTGATCTCTCTTTGGTTCTTGGGCATACCTCATGATATAAATAAGTATTGCTCTCACTTTCCCATAAAAGCCAATTACTGGAGGTGCTCAAAATAGTACAGTAAAAAACATTTTCTATTATTTCATTATCTGGGCTTAGTAGCCTCAATTACCCTACACAAGTAGATCATCAAGAAAATCAGTAACAATAACCTTAAAAATGAGGAGGAAAAATGACTCCAAAGAAATACTGGAGAAATAATAGCAATACTCATTCAACTGTCAAAATTTGGAATACCTCCCAACTTTCGTTAGAAAGCAAATGTCTAGCTATCACCTTAAGCATAATAAATAAATATTTTATACATATATAACCTATATGTATATCTTTATCAACTATATATCATATATCTATATCTATATTTACATCTATATCTATATCTAGATAATTATCACTTTGATTACTGGCTTTATACATAGTCCCATAGCCCCACATTATGCTTCTGATGAATGAAGGATATGATCCTCTAGGACAAGACTCCCACATTCATTTTTCAGAATTGGCAATTTTTTACCCTCTTACAGATTTCCACTATTGTCAAAGTAACTTAAATAAGTAGGAAAAGTCTTTTATTCAAGACTAGGATTGTTGGAAATCGCAGTAAAACTGATTGAGAAACACATCTCTTTCTTTGATTTGTCGGCTGAGAAGGCCTAGAAGAAATACTAACACAGTAGCAATGGGTCGAAACCCAGTCTTGATTTCTAATGCCATTTCCAATATAAAGAACCACAGCTCCTTGAAAAATGGTGGATACTGGGACAAGGGCAGGAAACTTACTAGGTAATATAAAAAATATAGTGCCAGAAAGTTAAAAAAACACCCATAATGATGAGTATATCAAGGAGACAAAAAAATCAACGGAAAGATCTCCTAATGGCAAAAGATAGAATAGTATGAGCAACAAAATAAAGTAGTATTGGACTATAACCCAAAGTGTAACATAAACATTCATGAGTCCACACTGATATAAACAAGTTATTGCATAAATAAATAAATGGGCAAGAATAGGCAATCCTCCTGTTCAGGATTCTGTTTACTTTATGTAAATAATGCACCCCCAAGGAGGTGGAGCATAGAAACCTGGCTCCGTACCCCGGGTGAACTGCCACTCTACTGTGACTCTGATGTGGGAGGCTTTGGCAAGGATTAGAGTTTGGGAGAAAAAAAAAGGTTGTGGAGCATAAATTTCCACTCTTTAAATATGGGCTCTGCATAGTGAGTTTCTTCCAAAGAAGACAGTATAAAGTGGGGGTGCAAAGTACTTTACAGTGAGAAACCTGGCAAACATTGTCCCAGCCAGGTGATTAAAGATAACAGTGGTGAGTCCTGTGGGCAGTCTGTATTATTGATGGGATGGGATGGGATGGGATGGGATCTGATGGGATTGGCATTCCACATCTGTGGTCTTCCTCCCCCAAACCTATTCCCTAAGTCTAATCATGAGAGAAACATTAGGCAAGTCTTTCTTGAGGATATTCTACAAAACACCTGACCAGTAATCTCTAACACTGAGAAGTCATCAAAAACAAGGAAAGTCTGAGAAACTGTCATAGCCAAGAGGAGCCTAAGGAGACATGACAACAAAATTCAGTGTACTATCTTGGATGGGATTTTGGAACAGAAAGAAGACATTGTATAAAAACTAAAGAAATCTGAAAGTCTGAATAAAGTGTGTACTTTAGTTAATGGTAATATATTAATATTGTTTTATTAATTGGGACAAATGTACTATAATAATGTTGATTGTTAATGATAGTTAAAACTGAGTAGGCAGAATATGGAAAGCACGTTATCTTCATAACTTTAAATCTAAAATATAAAATTTACTTTAAAAAAAAACAATAAAGTGACCTTATAAATCACTTTTTTTATACCTGAAAAAGTGAAGAAAAAAGTTCCTGCCGTTGTAATATTTAATATACAAAACATTAATCATTCTAATTAGATTCATTTATCCAGAGAGATAAGTAAATGCCAAATAATGACACACAAGGAGAGAAAGCTAAAAGAACAAATCTTTCGAAGGCAACTATTGGAGAAATAAATGAGAGTGAGTAGACAAGAGATGAACAAGCTCTATGTAGTTTGGTTTATGGATGCATCCAGCTATCAGTAGGGAAGCTAGGAGTTGAATTTGCTCTTGTTCAAGTTAATTGTGACACTTATTTGGTTAACACCAGAGAAGCTAACTTGTCAGAGGAGATTGGTTTCAGTGATTTTATCATTATTTTTGAAAATTACTTTCTTATTAATGTATTTTATTTTGTCTTTGATTGTCCCTTCAGAATATCTGCACACATTTGAAATTATTTTTATTAAAACTGTTAGTCTAAAGCTTAATTTGTCCTAAGTCAGTGTTCATAGCTGATGTGCAAAACATGTGATAGAGACAGTTTTCACCAAATATTCCATGTGGTCTGCATTTCTCAGAAGCTCTTGTAGTTGAGCTGGGGCCATGGACTGGGTTAGGCCAATGATTTGTGAGAGGAAGTTATGTCAGTCACTTCTGGGCAGAGGTAGTCAAGAGCTCAGATTTCTAAACCTCCATCTTTCTATTCCCCTGCCATTGTAACTTCAGAAACCATGTTTCCAGGTACTGCTATAAGATGGTATAGCATCCATTAGCCTAGGTTTCTGAGTTATTGCATGGGGTAGATTCCCACCCCAAACCCCGAGAACCTATGTTGAATATGTGATATGTATTATATGATGTATTATGTTAATTGCCCTAATACAACTAGTAAGAAAAATTGCATATATTTTAAGAAGTTAGTATTATATTTTAGGCTATCTTGTTACAGGTAGTCAAAGGTAACTTTTAAGATTACTATAAGGTTTACTTGCCACAGACTCCAAATCACAATGCCTTATACCACAAAAGGAATATTGTAAATTTTAAAAGGCAGCAGGTATAGAAATTATACGTAGGGAGAGAGGCCCTTGTAGAACCTATTTGAAAAGTAAAGTGACTCTGCCAAGCCAGAAAAAATGACATAAATTCAAACTATTGAAAGAATGGGGATTTCAGCAAAAGATTAAGATTTTATTGCATAGTATTTCATGAAGGAATACTTATCAGGTAGAGAGGGAGAGTAAATAGTACCCATTGTCTGGACCGATATTCAGAAACATGGAGTAAAGAAACTTAGACCACGTTATTGCTGGAGGTAGGGAGAGATGGGTGTTGACTGGATATAGTTTAAAGTACTTGGGGGACTGATATAAGATGCCATGTGTAAGTTTTACAAAACATAGGGCTATGAACAGAGAACACATTCACACTCTGCATGCAAAGGTCTCAGAAACCAGCTTTCAAATATAGTGTCATTAGTCATTAGTCAGTACACAGAATGGGTTTTGTGGACTGAGGTTCCCCAGAAGCTATTTACCATTTACTTAATCATGCCTGACTTATGCGTTTTAGGTGTTTTGTTTTGTTTATTTTTTTTTCTAGTAATTAAGCTTCTTAACATGGCTATAGTGAGAGGGTTTGTTTTCTGTTTCATATATTCCCTAGGACTCTTTAAAATAGTTACTTGAGGGAAATATGACAGGTTCTATCAATTATGAAGTTACCCATACATGAGATTTTCAGTGGCATTTGATGATAAATTGAATAATAAATGTGTTGAACTGAAGGAAGATTCCCTTCCCAACTTTATCTTGATAAATAGCACTAAAAAAATTGAAATAAATATCATCTCAAAAAGTAGATTTTGGGCCTTGGGTTAAGGCATATGTGGTATATTTCTCTATACTCAGATAACAAATAGTCCCAGTGCCCCACTAATGAGCTGAAAGTATTTTTCAGAAAATTAACGGCCCACAGAAAGATTTACATTTCAATTTACATCCACAAGGCAATTTTCTGAGACAGCTGTTTTCCTGATTGACTCCTTAAGAACTTTTTTTTATAACTTTTGCATTGCTTTGCTTTTAGAATGGCAGTGTGGGTGTTCAATTTTACTCTGTTAATTTATATAATCTGCCTTCTTCAACTTTAGAAAGATGTTTAATGCAATAAGAACAAACAAAGATCCCTGTCCTCATAGTACTTAGTTCTTATATTCTCAGTGCCAGAGTGGGGAGAGGGAGGCATGTAGTAAATACTGCCACGTAGTATTTCATAGTGATAGCTGCTATGAAAAAAAAAACGGATGGTAGAGCAGAATAAGGGAGAATTGAAATGTTACGTGAAGGAGGCATTGGGGTTGGCAATTTTAAGTAGAGTGATCACAGTAGACTTGATTGAGATGACATTTCATCAAGTTCCTTAAGAAGGTAAGGGAGTTAGTCATGGTCCTGGTTATGAAGGAAGTAGATTAACACCACCCATAAAATATGTGGACAAAGAAGAATTGTGATATTGGTGAAAGCATATAAAATTTGGATGAAGTTTCCCTAACAAAGTTGTTTTAAAATGGTATTATGACATCAGTGTAGTCATAATTGTATCTGTTATGGTGCTACATACACTATTGGTGAATTGTCCTAATAGTTTGAGGTGAGTTAGTGGTTTCGTTTTATGTTTTCGTTTGGTTGTTTTAAATCTATGGCCACAAGGCCACTGGCTAAATCAATCAGGCAGGTTTCTTAATTTTTAATTGTCTTGTTTTGACATTTTAAAATCTCTTTGGAAACCTAAAACGAAGGAGTAACTCTGGTTTCTAGAACTCAACTTGGGATGCATGTAGAGGAGGCTCTCATTGCTCATAACTTTCTTTAATTTCCATCAAAGAGATCAAAAGTTTCTCCTTCGAAGATTACTGCCATCAAATCACTTCCTCTTTACTCCTCTCAACTGCCTGTTTGCTATTGTAGCCTCTCAGCATATCACATACACGACTCAGTTTACTCATCTAGTGACTAGTGGGTAAAGAGATATTGAAAGACCCATTTTAAACAAGTTGTAGGATCACAGTTTCCTTCCTTCAATACGAAGCTGTTCAAAAGACTCAGCATACCCTTAAAGCTGTTAATGAAGGTATATATAATTCATCATAATTAATACATGCTTGGCCTTCCTTCTGGTAATAAGAGGTCTCATCCCCATGCCCATGGCTCTGCCTTTGCCTCTTGGTTTCACGTTTACACTGAATAGCTTTCTGGTGTCATCCTGGCCCTAAAGCAGGGTTCACAATATATATGTGATTGCAATGAGATACAGACACTGGCCTTTTTGGCATCACACTGGAATAGATGAAAAAATTAAAATCTCTCTACAAGCCAGCAATGGCTATAGGAGAATCCTAACCACTGAATAATATAGTTTATAAAAGTGTCCACGATCATGGCACTATTTACTTGATAACCTTTCAGCATTGTCATGAGTCTGAGTAGAATTGCTTTTTGCCATGGCCAGTTTTCCACTAAACTTGTGAGGCAGAATTTTTACTGTTTTTAATAAATATTTGCCCTTCCATCGGTACACACTTGATGTTACTTCCTTACTCTTATTTTTGCAATAAGTTGCTTGTCTCTGTATCACATAGTGCTGTTTGGCTCAATATCTTTGACAGTCACCACTATAACATATATGCTAAATCATGTTTTAAAATACATGTGGATCAGAATTGGACGGTATGCTTGTGAAGAGATAGCAACAAAGCAAAGGAGAACTATTGTCCAGGGACACATTCACCTATCTTATTGGGCACAGATATAACAACATTTTTGTATTAGGCTGAGATGCTGATGCTATAGCCTTATAAACTTTGAACCTTTTAATATCTTTCTTCCCCAAAGACTTGTTTTCTCTGAAAAAGAAATTACTTCCAGTGGGTACTCTCATGATTAACTTTTTTTTTCTTATCTGATTCTCCTCTTTGAATATGCTACCTGTTATACCAAAACAAAGAAAACTGTCAATCTTGTTTCCATTAGTTTCTCTAAATAATCTCCTTTTCCATAGACCTATAACCACCATGGATCATTGCTTTTGATAAATTTCACAATGCCCACTTGACAATTACTAATGATAATAGAGTATTGAAAACACATGTTTACATTTGAAAGGTAGCAGGGTTTTCATAGAACTAATTCACATGATAAATTGTGGAAGCAAAAATTTTTTCAGTTTATATTCTCTAAATGATATTATGGTAGCTTCACATCATAGGTCATTTCAAAATCACAGAAAAAGGACACTACTACTAAAAAACCCTATATAACACCTTTATCAGATCCATTTTAATAATTATTCCCATCACATAGCTTCATATTTAGTAATTCTATAAGTTTAGCCCATCCACTAAACCTATCATTTTGCTTCTTATCTACCTTTGAGGAATAGGCTTAACTATTAGAAACAAACAAAAAAACAAATGAAACAAACCTCTATGTTCGTTTATATATAATATATATATATATATATGATATATATCATATATATATATATATGATATATAACATATATATATATTATATATATATATATATGAGATATAATATATATATATAGTTAAGGTATATATATATATATATATATATATATATAAAATCTCCTGGAAGAATGGGTGGTCTCTCCTTATCTCTTTCATAAACGTAAAACGTAAACGTAAAAAATGTTACTGACACAGAGGAGAGACTACTCATTAAAGTAGGAAACAGCCATTTAGTGGATGATGTGTATTACATAAGCTTTAATTTCATCTTTGGTTTTACTATCAGAAACTGTTCAAACTATGCTCAGTGTGATGATGGTGGTTACAGCTGTGTCTCACAAAATGGCAGCCGTCAACTTTCTGATATGCTACAATTTATTAAAATATTTAACATATAAATATTTAAGAAAACAATTACAACTGGATAACTCATCTGAAACCATAAAAAATGACTTCTTAGAAAAGTCATAGTCAGTGGAACTGAAAACAATTTTATGAACACATACAGAATTTCAAATTAATTCAACAAGGAGGCCATTAGACTGAAGTGGCTCTAATCCTGTGGTGGCCTACTTTAGGCAAACCAAAATCTAAGTCCGTAAATGCTTCAAGGGTATGAAATCAAAATCTAAGAACAACCAGTCGCAATCAATCAACTAGGCTTTAACTACAGCCAATCAATAATTTCCTTGGTTGACTTCTGACTTTTCTCTGTCAAAGTCCTCTCTCCAGCTCCTGTCAGTGGAGAGCTCCTAAACCACTTCTGGTTTGATGCCACCCAATTGGAATAGATTTTTGCTCAAATAAAGTCTTAAATTTTTTAATATGTTTCAGTTTATTTTTGAACAAGACACATACAGAAATATTAAAAACATACATGATATGGCCATTGTTTTCATTTTATTTGATACATCTGCTTGCCAAAGTGTTAAGGAAATCAGAGAGAATATGGGAAAAAATTAATTATGTGTTTACTGAGGTTAGAGTGTGGTTAGCTGAAAATTGTTTGCTAGTATTTTAAGAGGTTCCACTGGCATTCTGGAGAGACAAGTTCTTTATTTATTTTTCTGATATTCAGTAAACTCTTTAGGTATTAACAGAGGTTCCCCTATTTTTCCAAACATCTCCTAGGAGGTACTTGAAAATCACTAAGATCTTAAAATTACATTGTCTTTTAAGGGAACGCTAATCATTGCTCATTATATTCCCTTCGCTCACCCGAATTTTTAGTTACCTACACCTGAACTGTTGTGGATTTTTATTGCTTCTCCTATGGCCCATCTGTCAGCTTCTCTCTGCTTTCTGGGGCTCTGCATATCTCTCCCTTTATCTCTAGTATTCAGCCATCTCTGCCCATGTGAAGGACTCAACACCTGTAACATGGTAGGATTAATCTAGCACTCAGATTTCCTCATCTTGATTTGTACCACTGAGTGTTTCAGGGAGAAAAAATCATAAGAAGAAATTTAAAATCAAATTAATACTTGTATTAGTCCGGGTTCTCCAGAGAAACAGAACCAATAGGATGTGTATATATATAGAAAGATATTTATTATAAGGAATTGGCTCACATGGCTTTGGAGGCTGGCGAGCCCCAAGATCTTCAGAGAGAGTTAGCAAGCTGGAAACTCAGGAGAACTGATGTTGTAATTCTAATCTAAGCCCAAAGGCTTAAAACTCAGGAGAGCTGATGGTGTAGTTCCTATTCAAAGACCAGCAGGCTTAAGACTCAGAAAGAACTAATGTTTCATTCTGAATCCAAAGTTAAGAAAAAGCTGATATCCCAGTTCAAAGTAGAGTCAGTCTTTTTGTTCTATTCAGGCCTTCAACTAATTGGATGAGGCCCACCCACATTTGGGAAGGCACTATGTTTTACTCAGTCTATCCATTCAAATGTTAATCTCACCTAAAACATTCTCACAGGACCCCCAATTTGATTTGACATAAAATTAACTATGACTCCAGAGAGTCAATAAAACTATAGTGATAAAATAGTTTAAGAAAAGAGCAAAGGATAGTGGTAGAAAGTTAAGCATATAACAGCCATTAACTAATTTAATTTGACCTGCTAAAGCTAGAATTTGGTGTTTTTCTGTATTCTTGGAGGTGCTTTAGTCCAGCTGCATAGAACATAGGTGAAACTGAATTTGGACCCAGATTTCCATCTGAGCTGAATACTACAAATCTAATTTAAATGTGATTTACTACAATAATTTCATGCAGAAAGATCTTCTATTAGATCTATCACAGGATAAGCTGTTAGAAAATACACTGAAAAAGGTTAAGTGTGCCTTTCCTAAGTTTTGAGATTCAGTCTAGTGCAGGGTTAGAGCTACACTGCCTGTGTGACTAGGTAGTCACTTAACCACTCTGGGCTTCATTCCCTTATTTGTAAAATGAGGATAATAAAACAGACCTGTTAGAATGCAATAAAAATAGCTATCAGTACACAACAAGTTCTGTCTAACTTTTGCTAATTTTATTATTTCTGACTTTTATACTAACCTACTCTTTTTTCCAAATTACTTAACTGCCTGTTCCCCTGTTTATTGTCTATCCCTCCATTTAAATGTGAGTCCATGAGAGGAGTGACTTGTCTGCTTTGTATTACTATAAACATAACAATACCCAATGGAGAGAACATGCATAATATTTATAGAAAGAATTCATTCTTTTATGCAACAAATACATATAAGGTACATATATATGTATATATATATACATATGTATGTGAGAGAGAGTATCTACTCTGAGACATTCACTATGCTGGGCGCAGCAGATTCAATGATGAATAAACATACACTTTTGTGGAATTTACAGTTCTATGGGAGAGATATTAAACAAAATATCCACATATATTAATATGTAATTATAAATATAGTGTG
Organism: Pteropus medius; assembly: GCF_902729225.1. Classification (NCBI taxonomy): domain Eukaryota; kingdom Metazoa; phylum Chordata; class Mammalia; order Chiroptera; family Pteropodidae; genus Pteropus; species Pteropus medius. The sequence goes on along the minus strand of NW_024352786.1, from coordinate 1,815,897 downwards.
ATAAAGGAAATAGATTCTAGGCTTAAGTTAATTAAGTATAAGAGCTTGTTATGAAGAAAACATGAAATCTAATATTAAATGGAAGTCTATAATTGTAACATAAGTGATATTGATCATGGTGTGACAAATTTCCATTTTTTTATAACTAGATTTCAATTGAATTTTATTTTTTAATTAAAAATATTTTATAGCATTTATCACTTTCTGAGATTACCTTGTTTATTTATTCATTGATTATCTCTTCACAACCAACTAGAATGTAAGCATCAGGAAGGGCTCCCAACACTAGCTAAATGTTGCTAAATGCCAATTTCTACTGCTTAAATTATGGCCACTTAAATTTTTCTAGGAATTGAAGACCTCTGTTTACTTAATAAGTAGAAGACACACAAAAAAAGAACATAATAAACATATTCATTCCCTAAGGAGATGTTACAGTATAACCTGTTTAAGGAAAAACATGTGATGACTATTATTGTCTATTTTTACTTCAGGAGCCACATCTTAAATAGGAAACAAATAATTCATAATATGGAATTTTCATGTATCATATGTATTTATTTAATTTAAAAAGTCTGTTAAAATAATTCACTCACAAATTGACTAAAATATTAAAATGTGTTTGCGGGAAAGTTTTAAAATGATGATAGTAACACTAAAAACATTGCTAAAGTATATAGGAAAAGCCATTGCAAATTCAAAGGCCTTTCATATATATAATTTGAACACTACAAATAATATATTCTGATATTTAATGAAAGATTTCAGAGAGAAATAAAAGTACAGAGTTTTCTCATTTCTCCTTCTCTCTCTAACAACCTTATAATATTAGATACAGGCTGAGTGCTTAAGAAATATTTGGAAATAATTATGACGATAGCAATATAGTGATAAGATTGGCATTCTCTTTAGGAGCATTTACATGGACACAAGGGTGGAATGTCAAAGAAAGAGCACATAAGAAGATGGGAGGTGAGGCCTTGGCTCACTCGTGGAGTGTTTATTATTAAATTTAGATCATTCTGGCTCCCTTTGTGCTGATGCAAAATTCATTCCCTTTCTTTTCCACTCTTATAGTTTATGCTAAAATGAGAATCATTCAAATCACTACAAAATTCATATAGTGAGATTCTAAAGTTGGTAAGGTCTTAATATTTTTATGGCTAGCCATTTTTTTTGAAGGTCATTTGATGAAGATTTAGGCTCTGCAGTCCACTAACTCTCCAACATGCAAACTTCAGTTTCCTAAAATGTAAAATAAGTAATAGTTCTTCATAGATTAGTAGAGAACATGGAACGAGGGAATGTGCATAAGATTCTAGCTTAACCTATAATATAATAGGTCTTCAACAATCAACTCCAAGCCCTCCCCACTCCTACAGGATTATTGTAATCAAGCTGCAGGCTTGTTCAGCCACACAGTCCAATACTGCCATAATGAGCCAGATTGCTCATATAATTGGCATTCTCCCCTACCAAATGCAAGATTGATAGATTCAATATAAGTCTATGTAGTTACCCATTCTTGTAATAGAGAGTTCTCATTAAGGAAATGGATTAATTGGCTTACTGATGGTTCAGTGAGAGCCAGATCTGAATAAGTGGACTCTGCAGTACCAAGGAAAGCATATTAAACATTGATAAACGGAGAAATATGCTTGTTTTGGGCTGAAGTCTCCAGTCAGTCCCCATTCCTCTGGCCCTTGTCCTGCACAGTCTGTTGTTAGAACAACATCCAGAGTGAAATCTAAACATGCCTCTCTTCAGAATTCTCTAATGCCTGTCTTTCTCCAAAATTCTCACCATTGTCTATAAGGCCCTACAGATTCTGACTTTGGTTATCTTTCAGACCCCATCTATGCCTATTTTCTTTCTCTCTCATTCACTCTGCTTCAATAACATGGGCCAACTTGCTCTTTTTTGGACATGCCAGGCACATTTACCTCAGGTTTTTGCATTCGCTGTGCTGTTTTTTCTTATTGGAACAGTTTCTTCCCAGACATCTACGTGGATTTCACAGCTTTTGACTTGTAAACAAAAGGCTGCCTTCTCAGTAAGGACTTCCCTGAGCACTCATTTCAAAATTGACCTGCCCCAATTCCTCCCACACACCAGCCTGCACGAGGTGCTCTTTCCTACATCTTCTAGTCCTTAAACACTAATGTCTATCTGATGCATTATACACTTTAATTATTTATTTGTTTATAGTCTTTTTTTGCATTTGAGTTTGAGTTCCATGATGGCAGGAGTTTTAGTCTGTTTAGAATTCCAGTGTTTAGAACAATACCTGGCACCTAATAGGTACTCAATAAATATTTGGTAGAACAATCAATAAATTGATTTGCTAAACTAAAATGGAAGAAACTATTGATATTCTGACTCAAGCAAGTGTTAATTTATTTAAAATAAATCCAAAATTTACCCCTCAACTGGTACCATCTATTTTTCTTTTATATTATGTTTTTAGAGGCACAATAAATCAGAAAAAACCTTTAATTTCTCATATCCATATATATCATAAGGAAGGTGTGCTTACATAAGGAGAGATGAAGAAAAAATCATATTGCTTGGCTTAGAGCTATAGCTTTATACTTTTCTATAGCAAAGTCTAATCTGACCTTGGAGAGGCCTTTACATAAATTAAAAGAAAACCATGCCACAATACCAGTAGAAAAGTATATATCCAGTCTACATTGGATTATATTACATATCTTTTCTATCCCCAAGCATAAAGAATGACTAAAGTTCAAAGCCGATTAATAGAGAAGTTCTAAGACTTATATTTTCCCACTGAAACTTAATTAATTTGCCTTTGCATACTTTCATTCTGAAAGCATAATGCCATTGTGATTATTTCATGAGGTCTACTTTTTAAAGCTATAGTGTCACTACTCATTGCTCTAATTAACATTTGTGATAAATTTTACACTCACTGAAATTGCATTTCCTTTTGACCAACAGACACGTAAGTGACAGCTTTAGAGTATTCTGTTCTACGCAAGCTAATTGGCTTGAAAGAAGCCAGAGAAAAACAAAAGAACTCAAGTTTGGAAGGTTTCTGAGAAATCAGAAGTCTAAGGATTATTAAAATTTAGGATTCCAAAGGGCTTAGAGACCATTTAGACAACATATGAAGGGGTATGATCATTGTTAGGAAACTGTACATTGCCAGCATCTGAAGAAAATAAATCAAAGATAATGAATTATCTGTTTAAAATGAGATGCTGTTTCAATTTGAAAATAACGATATATTAATGATCTCTATTGGATAGGAACTGTAAGCAAACATATTGTTTCTCTCAATTACTTTCATGAATTGCCTTGTCACCTGTGGGCATTCAACTAATTTTAATTTAATAAGCATTAAAATCACTACTTACTGAGCCAATAGGTAATCCAAATAATACTGTTGCTTGTTCTCATATACTATGGCTATATTCCAAGCAGCTATGGCATTTGGAAAAATGAAGATAAGAGCAGAGATATAAAATTTTTCTGAAAAATACATTTCCTTTGACTGAATTTGCTACCCCAGCTGTTTTCCATTTACTCCAAGATTAGGACAGTGGGAGATGAGCCTAAATTGTAAACTGAGGGGCTTACTGTGGGTATAGGAAAATATTTTCCAAAAAATGAGGATGAATAGATTTTGAAATAAATATTGCAAGAGAAATCTCATTTGGGAATAAAATTACGACATCTCAAAAGTCTAAGATTTTCCTCTGCCTGTGATGATGAGGCATTACTTCTCAGTATTTGGCTGTTGCTAGGACAAAGTGCCCTCTAGGATGTCATTAACTCTTAAAACAATTGTTTTAACAATGAAGTATTTTTTAAAAAATATCAATTATACAATTGGGCTAAAAGATTTCCTTCATACTTATGAAGTAAAGGAGAAAAAAATCAGACCTCAAAATAAGAAAGATGACAGACATCTATATTATAAGAAATTTGAGTATAAACTTTTTAAAGAGAAGATAGCATTTCTGAAGTCAAAACCTTGAATCATAAAGATAAGACACTGTGTTTATTCCAAAAATTTGAAACATAAGACATGCACTATATTAGTAATACAAAATCTTTTCTTTGTTGAAATTTAACTAGAGCTAATTTCACCGAGGGTGATATAAATTGATAATACAATAATCTGTTTAAGAACTTGAGTTGAAAATAGTACCACTCAAGGACTATTCAGATATTTCACTCATCTTGCCTTTCTCAGTAGTACTTGCCCCACCTTTGACCGCCCTGCCCCAAGTGATTATATTGCCGTGGAGACTATCCGGGTATTACCCTGACTTTATTGCTTCTGTTTCTTTCTGTATGGAGAAAGAGTTAGGGATAAAAACCTAGGAAAACTTTTTTTAGGGTTATATCATGTATTTCTGTTAAGAGAAAATATACAGATACTGCTAGCTCTTCTAGGAACTTTATGAAAATACGAATCATTTATTATGTAGCAACACAGTGAGAAAATAGCAGCTATGACATCTGTGAACAGTTCTTACTGTGAATTACAAATGGGGTTTTTGCTTGACTCTGTTAAGCCAAACTAACATCATTTCAGGGAGAGATTATTTTAAGCAGTTCACTGGGCTTCATGGCCAAGAAAAATGTCATTCCTAATGGTCATTCTATTTACAGACTAAGGATAGTTTTCTCAATTAGTAATTCACAGTTGATACCAATTACTAATAAATTTAGCAATTGAGAAAACTATCCTTAGTCTGTACATCAATAGACTGACCATTAGGAATGATGTTTCTCCTGGCATTAAGCCCCTTTGATAGATGATTAGATAAAAAAGATGTAGTACACACATACAATGGAATATTACTCAGTCATAAGAAAAGACGAAATACTGCTATTTGTGACAATGAGTCTGAAGATTATCATGCTAAGTGAAATAAGTGACAGAAAAAGATGAGAACCATATGATTTCACTTATACATGGGATATAAAACTGAAAGCAACAAACAAATATGACAAACAAACAGAGATTCATGTACACAGACAGTAGATTGGACAGTAGATTAGTGGTTACCACAGAGAAAGGGAGAGGGAGAGGTAGATAGAGGTAATAGGGGTTAAATATTTGATAATAGAAGGAAATTTAACTTTAAGTGGTGAACACGCAATGCAATATACATATGACGTATTATTGAATTGTACACTTGAAACCTATTTGATTTTGTTAACCAATATCACCCCAATAATTTTAATAAAAAAGAAAATAAATTTTAATAAGAAAATGTTAAAATGAAATCACAAAATAGCTCTAGATACTTAGACAAATGATGGGAAATGAGCTGGAGAATATTTAATGCATTGCCTTAGACTGAACCTAGTTGTTAAGGATAAGAGAAAAGTTGTGGAGGATTTGGACAGAGTCTCAAAAAGATTAAGTATGTGTATTGACATTAAAACATAAATATTTGCCAAATTAATCAAAACCACTTGTACCATGATAATGAATAGCTTTAAATGTCTCTCTCACTAATGGTAAGTTCCTGGAAACTACTAGATTTTTTTTTTTTGGTTTAATTTTTTCTTCTATGTGAATTTTATGTTCTCATAGTCATTTCTCTTAAACAACTACAGGAAAAATAGTATTTATTCTTGATTGAGGAAAGAGTAAAGAAATAAAATGGAATCGCTACAATCAAGCTGCTAAATTACTAGATCAAGTAGGCTGAGGTATAATGAAATAATTCTATTCTTGTTTTAACTAGCCTGAGAACTTAGGCTTTGAACTTTTCAGTTGTGATATATGTATATATCTTCAGAATATATATTCTGAAGATATATACATATATCCTATTGATAACCCTGTGAAGAACCACTTGACATTCATTATCCAGCTCACTTGTCATCTAGAAGATTACCATCTTGGTCCAATCTAAAGGCTAAGAATGCAGGACTGATTCCACTCAAGAATGTACTTTTACTATAAGAACTCTCAGCTTTTCTTTCTTCTTCGGAACTCTCTGTGGTTCTGATTAGCAAATCCTAAGACCCTTGAATAAGTCTTTGCTGTTTTTTCTCTAGCCAAAGCCTCCTAAGTTTTGTGCTTGATTGACATGAACTTGGTTGAACTTATCCAAATAATGCTTTTACAAATTTTCTCTTAGAAGATACTTTGCTATTGTTATTCAACAAACATTTATTATCTACAACCTAGAAGACATTATGCTGGTCCTATATGGAATAAGGAATAAACTGAGCATAGTACTTGCTTCCAAGAACTGAGAATTTGACAAAATCAACACTAATTGACTAATTCATTTCAACACATATGTAGTGAACCTATAGTATTTGCCAAAAACTCTGTTAGGTACTAGGAATACTGTGGTAAATGAGATAAAGCTGACCTTGCTTTCATGAAGTTCATAACCTATTAGAGAGACATTTCTGAAAAAGAAAACAACAAATAAATTTAAAAAAATTTTAAAAACCTTCATTAGTACTTACTTAAACTAGAAGGAGTGCCAAAAAAAGCAAGGGTCCTCCAAGACTGAAGAGTAGAAGAATAATAAATAGTAATACAACTTTTATTGAGTGCTTATTATTTGCCAGGTTGTTGTACATGTTTTGCATGCATTTATATTTAATTATAACAATACTGTGAATAAAGATGTTATCTTTATCTTCATTTTACAGTTGAGAAAGCTGAAGCCTAGAGAGATTAAGTGACTTACTCAAGGGTATGTGGCTAGAAAATAGCAGAGCCAATGTTTAAATCCAGGCAGGTGGCTCCAGAGCACATGCTCTCGGCCTCTTTCTCACAGTTTTCCTAGTTTATACTAAAATTTGCAATGGAAATTAGAGGTGTACAGTGGAGATATACATCTATAGTCTCTTTCTATGAAAGTTTCCTGGAGTAGATGGAGTTTGAACTGTGATTTGGGCATGGTAAAGAGATCAGAATATTTCAATATTTTAATTAGGAGGAAGGGTGTTCTAGGTCAAGGTAATAACCTGAAATAATGTAATGAAGGAAGGACAAACAAATTTCGGTGGCTTAGGTGTGCAGTTAAAGATGAGGCTAAAATGGTGAGCCAGGTTATGCTGCAGTGGGTCCTTTGTAGGCAGCCTGATATGAAATGATTTGATGCCACAATGACTGGGAAGGAAGACTGGTTAGGAGGCTTTCAGAGCAGCAGATCAAAAGAGAGAATGAGGTATAAACCAAGGGAGCCACAAAGAGAACAAAAAAGTGGGAACAGATGCAGTAAATTATGTGTAAGTAGACCTGTTAAAATATGCTGACTGAATTGATGGTCTGGATGGGGGTTGTATAGGGGACAGAGAGGCTATGGGAATGGGTTCAAGGTTTAGTCAGACATATTTTCAGCTGAGTGACTTTGGACAGGTTACTTCATCTCTATAAGTCTATTTCCTCATATGAAAAATGGGAAATAGTAAATTCATATGTATGTTGGGAAGCTTAAATGAGATAATGGAATTAGTATGTTATGCACAGGATTTGCTACACAGTCTCCATAAAAAACATTTGTGACTATCTTAATAGGAGTTGAAAATGACTTTCAAGTTTTAAGTCAAGTTAACAAGCAGATGATTGTGCCATTAACTGGGATGAGAGAAAAGGATCATTTGGGTATGTTGAGATCTAGATGCTTGTAATATATCCACATTGAGACATTCAACTTGCAAAGTGAACCTAGAGTCTTAAGTCAGGAGAAAGGACCACTGTAAAGACAATGATTCAGTTATCAAAGAGAAGACTGTGTAGAAAGAAGCCTAGCTGATGGGGTAAGAGTAAGTTGCCACAAGGGGTCAGTGAAGATTTAGGAAGAGGGCAGGGTCAGAGAAAACCAGTGCCAAAGCTTGAGTTAAAGGACATCTGAGTGAAATCTAATAGATCTGATATGCGGTAGATTATTCGTGTCCTTTTACAGAGCAGCTTCAGTAATGGGCAAAGCTTTGACTGTTAGGAGGCAAGAAATGAATGAAATGAAGATGTAGCTGGTGTAGATCATTCTTTTAGTTAATTTTGGCATTAAAAAAGAGATTGAAGAGAAAGCAGGGTTGTTGGGAGTGTGTGTGTGCATGTGTGTGTGTGTGTGTGTGTGATGTATTTGAACATGTTTTTTCAGAGAAGAGCCCATTTAATGGGAGAGATTAATGATGCAAAAGAAATTGAGGGTATGACTGATGGTGAGTTCTAAAGTTCATATGAATAACAATAAATCAAAAGAAAATAAGGTGAATGCAATATCATTTATTATGAATCTGCTATATATTTAATATTTTCACATTTATTTTATCACATCCTAAAAGCACCCTGTAAGGAACTACTTTTTCCAATTTGCAGATAAAAAACTAAAGCTGAGAGAAAACAAAGAGGATGCCCAAGGAGGCAAACTTGGTATTCGATGAAATTAAGATTCAGATCCAGATATGGCTGAATCCCAAGGCCCTGTGAGTAGAGGAAAATGGAAAATTTAACAACGAAGAGTGTGGAGTTAAAGGAGTTTAATAGAATGTTTAGAGCTGCAGAGTTAAGGTATCAAAACTGGGTTTGAGAACTCGGGGAAGGGTAAAATTCTGTAATTGCAGCTATGATACATTTAACAGATTTTAGGAAGAGATTGCTAAGTAGCTCCAAAAGCATAACTGAGATATGAATTTGTAATGCATGCAGTCAAGTGCAGTTATGTGATTTGTTCCAGTTTCTTCAGTTCTAACAGAATATAAATATTGAACAAAAGCCAAACAACTGAAATTCATTGTAGGCTGGCCTATTAAAAATATATGCTGAAGACAGACAGCAGTTGGACTATTTGTGTATGAATTCTCAAAATAAACTTAAAAAAAATCTTAACTATAGAGAGAATAAGACCAATTATTTTATTTAAAATATGAGACCTAGTTAAGGATATTATTGGGTAAGCGAGATCAAACAAGTCCTTAAATTTGACAGTTGCTTTCTGCCTTATCAATGAGTAAATACATTCTGAGCACCTCATCTATACCTGATGGTGGGAGGGTGGGGAACCCGTTATCCATGATCAGCTTCTAGGCTTATAAGAAAGAAAAACTACACAGGCAAAGCAGGGTATGATGCCATTTAGATTCAAGTAGTATATAATGATATATACTAAATGAAATGGAACAGTCCACTAGAGAACAAAACAATACATAAAGTACCAAATGAACAATGCTAAGAATAAGAGAAATAAAGGGCTAATATGAATGAATTTTCATTGGCCTAAACATAAAGCCTGTCTCTTGAATAATTGGTTCTCTACACCAGTCAATCATTGCTTTATGTTAGGGATACTCTAAGTGCATCAACATCTACCCCTCCGTACCTTTATTCCAAACCTTGACCATTTGAAAAAGATCATTTTTCAATGATCTGACAGCCATTGTCTATCAGCACACACACTGCACACACACACACACACACACACACACACCCCAACCCACCGTCCATAGCAATGAAAGCAAGATGTCACAGGATTCCCATCATCAACAAGTAATAGAAATAGTCCCAGTCAGGAGTCCTCCTAAAAAGCCAGCTAGAGAAAGTACATGGAAGGCTAATTTCCCACTTCTTAAATTCAACTGAAGGTTATTTATGACTAAGATCTTACTAAAATATACACCAAACTACATGAGTGAACACTGTGGTGGAAGAAAAAAGATACCATCTGGACATTGTTCCTAAGATAGGTAAACATGTGTTGGTTCTGCAATACCATAGGGACGCAACAGAGAACTATGTTTTTTTCTGTCTACTGACACATTGATGTGATCATTTTCTTACGTGTTCTAAACTGATGGAGATGGATGTAGTGACATGTTCAAGATAATACAACACGCATTCTAATTTTTGTCGTACACTTTATCTTAAATTATTAAAACGTTCTAATTTTCATTGTATATTTTATCTTAAATTACAAAATATCTCTTAATCTGTAGCCAAGTTCCAGTTTCTTTTCAACATTTCAGGTATTTTTAGTTAAAAAGATAAGTTGTTATAGATAGGACTAAAGTAATTATCAATATTGCTATTTGTTATTTGAAATAGTCTGAGATTTCTTCAAGAATTCTATCAAGCAAATTGTAGTTCACAATGATAGATTTAAATAGCAATCCTTTTGCTCTTTGTCCAGACACTTTTCATATGAATTCTTCCAGGAGACATTGTCAGAAACTAAAAATTGAGTTTATTTAAAAGATCTTATGGATTGTAGAAATATGTGGTTTTATTATCTATAGCAGTACTAAAAAAAAAAAAAAAAAACCATGAAAGAAGTGTTGGTGGTAATTAGATAATTTTATCAAAACATGAAAGTTACTCATTCACAATGAAGAGGCTTTATTCGTAGATTATATATAAATTAATATTCTCTCAAGGGAAAAAGTTGTGAAGAAATGTAAGAAATGTGATTTGAGGTTCCTTCTTCTCTTCTTCCTCCTTCTTCATGTAGTTAACACTAAGATATAGATAGCACTTATTTATTTATAAATGCTTGCTAAATGATTATGTATTTTAAAAATCATGAGCGGCTTTTTCCTTCGATCCACTTTATTAGGTAATGACAAAATTCACTGTGGTGTAACTCCCTGTGAGATCCTAAAATGAACAATGTCTCACTGATTAGGAGATTAGGAAGAATTGAGCAAATCTTTAAATCAGTTGGGGGCAAAATATGTTTGAGTTTAAAAATATATATTTATTTAGTACAGAAGTATGGTCCATTGGTGGATTATAAACTTCAAACATGAAAAATATCTACTTCTTTCAACAATTCTGAAATAATAGTTTGTGGAAAATTTGAATACATATATGATAATCTTAGATTTATCAGAATGTGAATACAATATTAAAGCTACATAAATGTTATTAAAGAAATAAAGTATTTTAACATCATGAGATTGTACATTTTTTCTCTATTAGTTTTAAATATGCTCTTAAAAAGACATAGCTATCATAATTTAGAATGCGAAATTTTAACATGTGATTATCTGGCATACTTTCACTAAAAAGATATGACTTTTGAATTTATTTTAAATAAATTTGATAATTAGAAGAATAAACCAGCAGGAAACATTCTTCCATGTGTGTTACAACCTAACACATACATTTCCATTTCCTTAACCACACAAGGCCTTTGCAAAAGGCCTTTGGTAGCTTGTAGAATTATCGTACCTAAAATTATCCCTTATAAAATGCCCTTATAAAGCTGCTGTCCCTTGCAACAGCTATTGTCACTTTCTTGCTGACAACAGAGCATTCACAAAATAATTGATCTATCCTACCTATAATGGCAATGTCTACCATACACATTCCGACAAAATATAATCGCTCACGAAGAGGTCGAATATATATAAAATAACAAATTTCATAGAATAATTATCAAGCATAACTCTGCAAAATTAGAATGGTCGCCCAAAGACAATGATAGTAATAAATCGTATCAGTGCTATTATTGCAGAAGCAGAGGTATAATTACCGATAGGGTGTGAGAGAAAAAATAATTATTTCCTACATCTATCAAATCCTACACTGGTACTTACTGTCATATCTACTGTCATTATTATCTATTATTGTGTTATTTATGGAGCATGTGTAGTTTGCATGGGGCTGCATCTATTATAAGCTGAGTCTTCACTAGAGAACCAGAAGTGGAAGTATCACTCTGAAAATCAGGATTTATCTTAGAAAGTAAAACTGGATGCTGAAGACTTTTACTGGAAATTTTAGCATAAGTTCACCAGTGGTTAAAAATTCAAGAATAGAGTTGTAGAGAATTGAGGATGTATAGAATAACAGTATTGTGGGCAAGTCTGAACAGTATTGAGGATGTATAGAATAACAGTATTGTGGGCAAGTCTGAAAAATTCAAGAATAGAGTTGTAGAGAATTGAGGATGTATAGAATAACAGTATTGTGGGCAATTCTAATTAAGGGTATTTTTTAATTAAAATATGACAGAGTTAACCTTTCAAAGAGTTTGAAGTGATTCACTGGAGCTATATTAGTTATTCTAATGTTAATTTAATCATGATCTCACTGACTTACCTGAGACAGATATCATTCACGGTTGCCATGTTGCACTGATCAGTGAAGACAAACTGTGACTAATTACTAAAATGAATATACTCATTAGATATGTAAGAATTGCTGTCTAATTTTTTCCTAGAAATAAAAATAATGTGTATACCTGATTCGAAGGACATAGAATAGAAACTAGTCGATTATTAGTTTTATTACAAAACTTCATATTCTGTATTTATTTTTAAGGCAAAAAATACCTATTACAATTCCAGATGGATGATATCCATGCTTTTTCTGATACCTATTTTGCTATTTTTTAAAAGTTGGAGGGGTTATATTGGTTGACATTTGCTTTCTGGAAATCACAAATGCTTTTTAGAAGTCTAATATTACATTGACTTAATCTAATAATTAGAATAAATGCTAAAATGACCAGAAGCTATTTATAGCATTTTAATGTTCTATATTAACTATTCATAGGCAATAAAATTATTTATCTTCTGAAAAGTCAAAGACAGATTTTGACATATTCACCGACACAATCATTTTTCTATTTCTATTTTTGTAAGAGTCATCAGAAGTATAATTCACTTTTTTGAGCAAAATATTCATACCTTTGTTATAAACAGGAAATTGTTGCTTTTCTAAACGTAATTATGGAAACACAAAGTGTTTTTGTGTACTAAGGTAGTATTCCTTCCTTCAAAATCTTCCCTGGTTACATTCTTACAAAACTAATATCCTTCAAAGAGTCTTCTTAAATTTGGGGTTTCAACTTATCTAATAAGTAACTGGGACAACAGAGAGAGAAAAGGAATCACATGTGAGAAAAAATTTAAGCAACATGAATTAACTTTTTATTGAGTAGACTTTTGAATGATTATAAGAATATATTCCTATAATATAATAATTATTGATATCACTTTATGTGCCTAATAGTGTCTTGCTTAGACTTTTGAACAAAAGAATAAAGCTAAAATCTTTTTATTTCCTCCTCATCAAATCCTCTCCAATATAGAACAGGCTATATAGAGGCTAGAAAGACCAGATAAGTTTCAAAATAGGCTATTTAGTGATGGGAGTGTGGAGTTAGAACTGGTTTATGGCAATATTAAAACAAGTTGACAAATCTTGCAAAATGCTTTTTAGGACAATGAATGACTCAGGACCAACAGACACCACCAACTAGCTGCTCAGTAGCATCATTTTAAAAAGAGCAATGTGGATGCACACACACATACACAGGATCATTTTATAAAAATAGTTTTAGAGAATAGATGAAAAAAAACCACTTACTGAAAAATCTTCAAAGATTTTCTTGAGTTCTTTGTGCCCATGTCTTTCGGCAACATGTGCTGGATCTGAACCCTCCAAATTTTTCATTTTAGAAGCCCAGGTTGCTCCTGAACATTGAAGCAAATGAATAGCAAAGTTCTTTAAGCCAAATTTTGCTGCACAGTGGAGAAGAGTTGGCAGTTCTTTGAAATGAGTATCTGTAAGCATAAGCAATGGGATTTAATATATTTTCTATCATATTTGCAATTCCATATGAAAGAATTGAGCACGATCTACTCCTAAAAGTAATTCCCACACAGCAGAGCAGACTTTTAGTGTGATGTTGCATATAAGAAACCATCAGTGGTTTCAGCAATGTAGCATCTCCTCCTTTCTATTTCTCATCTTAAAATATATATAAATTAATATTCTCACTAGCATTAATGCCTAACTCTTACTTGTGGGGTAAGTTTAATTTAGATAGACACATCAATCTCCTACATGTAAAACAAAATAAAACAAAACAAAAACCATTATATTGTAATAACTCCTTCTGAATGAACTCTGACATTAGCCAAACACTAAGTAACAAAATGAAATAAAACTTTTTTTGTGTTTTTTACTGCCATGCCAGTAAAAACAGAAGGTTGCTTCCTTCTGAAGTTGAAGTCAACATGAAATTCTTGGAGGGGTTATATTAGATTTCTATGTGGAATTTTTCTTTCAAAAAGTAAATGCAACAGAAAACACAGGTAAGCACTTTTATAAACAACCCCAGTTCATAAATTTTCATTAGGATTTTACAGTTTTCATATCAGTGTTTTGGAGTTTGAATTTCATGATTCTTATTAGCTATCAATTAGAAGACATATATTAATTATGTATAACTATAAAGTGATAAATGTAAACTGTGATCCCAAGGGCAAAATCACACACACACACACACACAGCAAGCAATGTAAAGACTTATAGCAACAGAACACAAAGGCCTCAAATCAAAAGTCAATTCTGTTCCAGGAAAATTCTAAAGCAATGAAAACAGCTACCTTATAATGAGCCACCTTATAAAGTTTTTGCAAATTGAATCTAGCTTCATTTACCTCTTTGTTATTTTGCAGATAAGAAAGAAAGAAAGAAAGAAAGAAAGAAAGAAAGAAAGAAAGAAAGAAAGAAAGGAAGGAAGGAAGGAAGGAAAGGAAGGAAGGAAAAGGAAGGAAGGAAAGGAAGGAAGGAAGGAAGGAAGGAAGGAAGGAAGGAAGGAAGGAGGAAGGAAGGAAGGAAGGAAGGAAGGAAGGAAGAAAGAAGAAAAGAAAGGAAGAAAGAAAGAAAGGAAACTAGAGAAGTAAAATAAACCTTGAGTTTTCAATTCATTTGGCTTTTTCAGGACTGAATAAATTTAGTTTGTTTGTATACATGTTTTAATAGAAAACAAAACAAACAAAAACCTTCAGGACACATGAAGAACTTACTCTATGGAAATATTTTACCCTTCAAAATGTGTTAGAAGTAAATGGCTTTAAGTAAATCTGTGGTCATATTTTAATGATAAATGCATTGGTCCCTTTCTTTCTCTGCATCAAATAGTTTAAAGCATCCTTGTCCTAAATCATCTTTGCCCCAACCTTATGATTCCTAATTGTTTTCAATTTTCTAAAGTACTTACCATCCTGAGAGCTTGACCCCATAATGATTGGACCTTTATAAAATAAATCAGTTTTAAACCTGCCCAAATAATCATTTAAAGCAATCCTTTTCATTGTCTGGAATGAGGTTACTTTGTCTGCTTATTTTCATTAAATAAGAAATGCTCAGCCCTTTAATGTACATGGTCAATAACAAGAGGATTTCTAATTAAGGGTATTTTTTAATTAAAATATGACAGAGTTAACCTTTCAAAGAGTTTGAAGTGATTCACTGGAGCTATATTAGTTATTCTAATGTTAATTTAATCATGATCTCTAGCATTATTTTTGCAGAACATCAAATTAAATCTACTTGGTATGTGCATATAATATTGATATATATATAATATTCATATATATAAAGGTATTCATCACAACAAAGTATAATTATGCTAAGAACTAGTTCAGGTTTTTAAGTATTATACATTTTATAAAGTTATACCTTTTATATTTTCACCATGATTTGATTATTATGAGATTTGAGATAGCAATTGGTTCCTCTGTATTTTGAATAGGCATGTTTGTAAACAGCATGAGATAAGAAAGTTTGTTTTCTTAAAAAAAAAAAAAGCTTGCTGAGGAGACTAACCCCTATTTTGAGCACTGATTCAGTGTAAGAGAACAAGTGTTGATCAAGTAATGTGCCTGTGATTCGGGGGAGTATTACATGCTGTCTCTTGCTATTCTTCAGTGCTTAATTTAACTCTAGAGCACACGATCACTAATGTTTTACTTAAATATATTTATCTTTCTGTTGGCTTTTAAAAATTTTATAGAAATGTAATTTACACTTAAAAATACACTAATCAGAGTTTGATGACTTTTGACAATTGTATATCCCCATGTAACCAACACTCAAAACAAGTTAAAGAAAGTTTCTACCACCACTGCAAATTCCCTCATGCTCCATTCTAGTCAATTCTCACTTCAGAAGCAACTACTTCCTAATTTTATAAAAATACATTAGTTTTATTTCCTCTTGGATTTCATGTAAATGTATTCATATAGTATATATTTTTGTATTCCATTTTCTTCTGAACTCTATTTCTGATGAGTAGTCAGATATCACTCTTATAGTTTTCTTGTATGGAATGTGCTTTCTTCCTTCTCCCTCCACAGCTACTTTTAAGATTTTGTTTTTGATTGTCCATAGTTTAACTATGATGCATATAGGTATAATATTTTTGTATTATTTTGCTTGGGGGTCACCATTATTTCTTCAAATAGTTTTCTGTTTCGTTATCTCTCACCTTTACTTAAGAAATTCAATTACCCGTGCATTAGATCATTTAATATTATTTTACAGAACTTGGATCAGAACTGAGTCGAATTAATATGTAGACAAACTGAATTATTTTTGGCTTTACTTAGATTCTAAATTTTTCCTATCTTTTTCAGTTTGACTGAAAATAATTTATTTTGACTGTCTTCAGCTTCACTGATTCTTTGCCTTCTACACTTTCTATAATGAAGTCCATATAATTTTTTTAAAAAACTGATATTGCATATTCTAGAATTTTCTTTTGTTTTTATTATAATTTTCATTGCTCTGATGAAATTTCCATCTTTTTACACGTTGCTCAACTTTTACAATAGATTCTATAAGATATTTATCATAATTATTTTAATGTTTTTATCTGATCATTTCAACATCTAGGACACTTCCATGTCTGCTTCTGTTGACTGTCTCATTTCTTCGCCATTAGTCACCTTTTATTCCTTCTACATGTTTCCTGTAATTTTTTATTATATGCTGAACATTGGATTAAAAACTGAAGCAAATAATATTTACTCCTAGTCTAAGGCATATTCTTTAATTTGACAACTACACTCAGGAGCTGAATCAAATTAATCTGTATATCTACAGATTTACTTAGATTCAGTTAACTGCTGGCCTCAAATATTTTGAGAGCAGGATTGTAACTCTTCAGCACAGCTTGGGATTGAGCCTTGGTAAGACTCAAGAAATCTTTGTTGCTCTAGAGACTGGATTCCAGCTTTTGGGTCACTGAATGGTTCTTTTTTCTCTCTAGTCCTGCCTTCAGACTTATTTATATCAGAATATCTCTCTCAGATTCTAAGGGCCCTCTGTATTTCACTCAATTGGGCGGACCCCTTACCATCCCAATAGCTTGGTGACATTTATTCCATCTTTATGCCTTTCCACATTGAACACCTGGCTGATAATGCTTTCCATATGGTAAAAGTCTTAAAGGGATTTGTCTCAGGAACTCCATCTCACACCCACTCTTCAGTGGGCACTGGCTGGCCATTAGAGAAGCCTCAGAATGCTTTTTAAGGATCTTGCTCAGATCTCCTGCCCTCCTACAATTGTTGGTGTGATAGTTCTGTGCACTGAACAGCAGTCTACAAAAAAGAGTTTGTGGGTGATGCAGACCCACTTTGTAACTGGGACTCTTTGTGATTTTTATCCATCACACTAGCCTAAATATAGCCCTTAAAAGCTTGTTAAATGCTCAGCTGGTTTGTCTTTACTCCTCATCTATAGTGAATTCTTGTCTTATTCTGTAAGGGATAAAGGAAGTCATGAATTTCTTTTCTCTTGTGAAGGACTCGTCCCTTTCTGTAATTTGGTTCATTTAGGTTTCTTTTGTTATCCATTTCTGCTGGGTTAAAAAAAATACTGTAATTTTGAAGATCATCTTGCTTGTTCTTGTTACAATGGGCATAATAGACTCTTGCAGTGTTGTACAACCTAATTAGGAGCAGAAGTCATATTCATACATCATTTATTAGCTCGTACATCATTAACTTATTTTCTTAAACTCACAGCATTTATTTTACAAACAGTTTATAATCTTATTTATTTGGTTAAGATAACAAATTCCTCAAGAAGATATTTAAAAACCCTTTTTAGAATGTGCTTAATCTGCAGTTTACATCCGCTTCAATTCATGGCAATTTTCATTTAATTAATAAAGATTCCTTATATCTGTTTTTATTACCAAGGCATAAATAAAGAAGCTATAATTCACATTAAGGATTGGCCAATTTGCTTTTGACTTTTTTTCTGGACAAAATAAATTTTCTGTTTTCAGTTGTTTCGGCCAATGTCAAACGTTAACTTCAGGACAATGGAATTAAATGTTTGGGAGAAATTTTTCAAGAAAAATCTAATTTTATTAATTTTTAAAATAAAAATAAATAAATGAGTTGACACAGAATAAAGAAATTGAGTCACACATTTGTTTATGCAGAGCCATTTTCAACAGTTGAAGGTAATCCCTATAGAAGATGGCCAATGCTCAAAGTAATAAAACTAAAGCTTTCAAAAGATTAACCTAGCTCACCAAAATAATAAAATGGGAATATACAGAAGGTTAGAATATCAGCTTTTAAAAATTTTAAAGAAAGATGAGTATGAAAATGAAGTACACGACCATGTAATCCATTTATTCTCATAAATCACTATCTAGATTCATAAATAAGTAGGATGACCAGTTGGCCACTTAAGAATAAAACAATGAAGATGAAAAGTCAGGAAATATGCATTCTAATCTACTTCAGTCACTAAATCTGTAATACTTGAGAAAATTCCTTCATCTCCCTGGACCTCAGTTTATTTAATGAAAATATAGAGGGCTGGGTTCAAACTGCGTGATTTCTGATACTCATCTGACCTAGAGGCCATACCATAGATGGTTTTAAGGTAATTTTCCCTGCATTCTAATCAAATGGCAATTAAAGAAATAAGGATGATATTTATGAAGGTTGAAGAAAGGTAATGATTTTCATTTCTTTCATCACAGGATTTGAAGTCTGATGAAATGTTAGTATTTCTGTGGATCTATAAAACAGAACGTTGTCGGGTTTATGAATCTGATTGCCCTGTGACAGGAGGAACACATATGCAACACAGGAGGTGTCACCCTTCTCATCCTGTAGAAATAGCAGACATATACAGTAATTCTATTTAGAATTTCAAGCAACAAGACATACTTCCAAGGTTATCCTATTTCTAAAACTCGATAATATAAGTTACGTGCAAAGGGAAATAATGTGGCATTGAAGCCCTTTGCTGCAGTTTTGTTGTCTTTCATATTACATAAAATGCAAGAGTGGGAACTACATAGATATACACACTAGTATTAACCTCAATTTTATATTCACCTTATTAATTGTTGAAATTGAATTTTTGTTACTAAAACGTTTTCTTAAATATTTAAGAAAAAAATTAAAACTTGAATTCATTTGTATGTTAATCATCTCAAGAAATTTCATACCAAATATTCTTTTTCAAGTGTTTTAGTTGTATATTTAAATTCTTAATCAGCATTATATTTATCCTAATAAAATTCAAAATAACATATTTTATTATTCAAACCCTAAAATTCTAAAACAATATTTATTTCTTTTGTGAAGCAATATTATATAGTTAGTGCTTAAATATTAGAGCTCTGGAATCAGATCACATGGTTGGAATCCCTGTTCTAGCGTTTACTAATACTGCAATTTGGACAAGCTACTTGAAATTTCTGTGTCTTGATTTTCTTAAATGAGGATGGTAACATCTAACATCTATT
The DNA here is from genome assembly GCF_902729225.1 of Pteropus medius. NCBI lineage: Eukaryota > Metazoa > Chordata > Mammalia > Chiroptera > Pteropodidae > Pteropus > Pteropus medius. Next base: position 1,796,365 of record NW_024352786.1, on the reverse strand, counting down.
TAATCAGATAATAAACCAGGGTCCAATGTCTTTTTCCATACAAATAAGTACACTTGATCTTTATTATTCAGGGATTCCATATTTGCAAATTTGTCTATTCATAAAAATTTATTTGTACCCCCAAATCAAAACCGGTGGCATTTCTCCAGTCATTTGCAGACAGAGCAATGAAAAATTTATCTCACAAAGTGTATACTCTCAGCCAAGTTCAAACAAGGCAGTGCTCAGCTTCTTTGTTTTAGTACTTACACTGTAAACAAGTGTCCTTTTTGTGGCCTATGTAGTGCTACATTTTTCACATTTTTGTGTTTTTGTCAGTAATTTAGTTGTTTAAAGTGGCCCCTTGGCATAGTGCTAAAGTGCCGTCTAGTGTTCCTAAGCACAGAAATGCTGGGATGTACTTTATGGAGAAGTAAGTGTATTCGATAAGCTTCGCTCAGGTATGAATTATGTTATTGGTATTGAGTTCAATGTTAATGAATCAAAAGTATATGCTAAACAATGTGTCTTTAAACAGAAACACACATAAGATATTGATCGATTGATGAACATGTGACCAGAGGCTTGCAGGAACCCAACCTCATGTTTCTCCTAGGAGCAATAGATCAGTATTCTCTTATTCAATGACTTTATAGAACAAAACTACTGTAAATATTGACAATCGACTATACTTTAAAGCAATCTGGAGCCCCCTTTTGGAGAGGATGTTCAGAGTTTATTTCCCATTGTAACATGGCGAAGCATTTTCAAAGGTGTGGAATCTTCTTTTCTTTCTTCCACACAGTTAAGGAAACTCAGTGCAATCCTAGAGGATTGCTCCTCAGGGTGAGGCAGAAAGAGGGTGGGGCTGAAGGAGGAAGTTGTGAACATCCAAGTCCATAATTTTTGAGGCGTTTTCCCTGCCTGTCTCTATGTTTAGGGCCTACCAAGGTAAAATCCCAATTGGGCATGGTTAGAGCCCATGTTGGCAACCACTCTGGATGTGGAAACAGCAATCCTGGGGCCTGTTTCTATCTTGTTTATTTTCCCTTTTATCAGGCTTATGCAAAACAATAGAAAAAATGTAGGATGGAAGTGAATCCTTACTCTATTGTTCTTAGATAATATGAAATCCATTTAGTGACCTATATCTTGTTAATTTTGGTGAAAATTATGTATTTTGTTGTAACTGTATGTTTAAAATCTGAGAGTTTTGTAAAACTAAAAATGGACTTCTGGAGGACTGATGCTCTGGATATGCAAATATCTGCGTGATGAATTGACAAGAAGCATAAGAAGTGAATGGAGCCTGTCCTGTTGAACCTGAGAGTTTATTGTTCACTGACTATCCTAATAAATACAATCCACCATAAAATTAGTAGCAGTAGTAATAGGAAGAGAAGAAAGAAGAAAAGGGGACGAAGGAAGAGAAAGTGAAGGAAATGTGATGGCTAATGAACAGAGTTAAGAGGTAGGGATTTTAGGCACTTAGTGTCAGAATGGGTAATAGCAGAGCAGCAGAATATGTAAGTGGCAGTTTGGTGCAAGACAGTCTGATCCCAGAGGAGGAGTATTTGGGGACATAACGTGAAACTCCTTCTTATCCAGGGCTATGGGCCAGGGACTAATAAGGCAGAATGCAGACTGAAGCAGGCCATGAGTCCATCAGTCCATAATGAATATGTCAGCAGGTAATGCTAGAAGAAAAGGGTGATATGTAGTTCTTTTTTTTTTTTTTTTTTTTTTTTACAAATATAGCTCCTAATCTTCCTAGATGGTCTCCCATCCAAGTACTAACCAGGCCCAACCCTTGATGTGTAGTTCTTGTTAGCACTTCCTAGAATTGATAATGATTAAAATTAAATCTCACAGCATGAGTTTACACTTGTTTATTATCCACTTTCCGCTATCAGACCCAGACAGTGATGAAGTAATGAAGAGCAGAGCTGCTCCATGCTTAACAGTCCAGTCAATCTGTGGTTAACCTCGAGTTAAAATAAAAAGTCTCTAGAAATTTTGTCTATCAATGTGTGATTGTATTTTGTTCCTCTGTGTTCCTTGAAAATTACCTTTTGGAAATTACCGACTTTCTCTCTACTGAATCTTGACAGCAAAGGACCAAAACCTAGAAATAAACCAGGAAAGAGTCTAGAAAGAGCCAGGAAACCAGGAACAACAAAAGTATAAAGACCAGATGGGCTGGGTTAGGATTAGGTGGCTGGCCACTCTACTGCAAGGTCATGGCTTACAGGTAGAGACCTGTCCACTGGCCTTTGTATGGGTCTCACATAGAAATCCAAGGAATGTGCACAATAAGCAGTAAATCAACAGATCAAGCAAGGATGCTTGATTTCATTAGTCAGGAGTATTCAGAATTTTTTAGGACTCCTTATAGTCTCAAGCACTGAACTTAATCTTTAGAAATATTAAATAATTTTGATAATAAAAATGAACTAAGACAAGGAGGAAAATCTGGACAGTTCTTTGTTCAATTAAGTGACTGGAGAGAGCTTAAGATGACTTTGGGAGCACCATCATATGTAATATAGGGATAAGATGAAAATAGAATATGGGAATGATTAGGGAAGCACTTATCTGCAGAATGGATTAGAAAGAAAGGTGAAACATGTTAGAGGAACCTGCTAGGAGAATCTTTTAGAAGGAAGGAGAGATAATTGATGGTCTGAATTAGAGTAATGGCAGGAAAAATAAACAAGAAAGAATAGACCTTTCAAAAGAAAACAGGACTTTGTGATTGACTGTGTAGGTTCTGAAGGAAAGAGTTGGATTTAAGATAATCCTTAGGTTCATGACTACAAAGTTACAAAGTAGAAAGAGAAAGAATATTCATTAGAAAAGGTGACAAAGATTATTGCCGTGGAGAAGTATAGATGTGAGTGTTCATTAGGTAGCTGCCGCTATAGAATTATATGGAATAAATCGAATTAGAAATATGTGTCCTTGAGTAGAACATTTTGGTTATAAACTTAGCTCCTGTGTCACTAAACAGTGATAATCACCACAGAACACCTGTTTTGTAGAAGAAAAAGTATTCTGATACAGGGCCCCAGACAAAGTCCCATTTGGTAACATATTCACAGATCTGAGGATTGGGAAGTGAGTATTTTTAAGAAGCAATTACTTAGTTTACTACATTAAGCAAGAGATGGTAACACAAAAAGCACTTACATGAACTAAAAAGACATAATTCACTATGTCTCAAGACACTGTAAGTAATATCTACTTTTCCTTGACCAAGAGTTTATATTATGTACATGACCCAAATATATTTGTTACCATATAGTCAACACATATAGTTAACACATCCTCAGTCTGTAAACTAAGATGAATATTTTGGGAGATTTTTCTATCCACTAGGTTACAGATGTACTAACCAGCATTTGTCAAACTGATTGTTGGGGATCCCAAAAAGTGTATGAGTAAATTATAGTTGTTCAGAGCTGCCAACCTCTGCTAGAATGATGGTAAGTGTAATGGTTAATTGTATGTATCAACTTGACTAGGCTATGGTGCCTAGTTGTTTGGTCAAACACCAGTCTAGATGTTACCATGCAGATACTTTTTAGATGTGATCAATATTTAAATCAGTAGACTTTGAGTAAAGTAGATTCCCTCCATAATGTGGGTGAGCCCCATCCTATCAGATGAAGGCCTTAGGAGAAAAGACTAAAGTTCACCAAGCGGGAAGGAATTCTTTCTCCAGACTGCTTTTGGACTGAAGGTTGCAATATCAACTTCTGCTGGAATTTCCAGCAAGCTGGCCTGCCCTGGAGATTTCAGAACTGTCAGCCCCACAACCATGTGAGCCAATTCCTTAAAGTAAACTCACTCACTCTCTCTCGTTCTCTCTCTCTCGTTCTCTCTCTCTCTCTCTCTCTCTCTCTCTCTCTCTCTCTCTCAATCTCTCTCTCTCCTATTGGTTCTGTTTCTCCAGAGAACCTTAGCTAATTCAGGGAAGAAAATGACTGTGGTGGTTTTAGAAAACCATAACCTAGAGGTACAAGATATTAAAACAATCTTGTACCTCTAGGTTATGGTTTTCTAAAACCATATCTTTGAGTTTCTATCCTTTGAGTTTCTTCCACATCTTTGAGTTTCTATCCTTCACAGAGTAATGCAATGAGTCTTTAAACCTGCAGTGTCACTACAAAGATTTTCTATGACTATTTGTTAATGCCAGCATTCAGAGAGCAAATGAGTCCCTTTAGGATGTGGAAGGAGGTGTGTTTGGAGTGGGTTAGTAATATGGTATGAACCTGTCAAGAATTTTAGAAGGTTTAATTATTCTAGGTTTAATTATCATTACTTCACAACAATGGCAAAAGTAAGGAGGAGTTCCTTAAGTAGTAACTTATTTAATTTGTTAATAGAAGAGTCCATTTCCTTTGTATGTGTATGTGTGTGTATGGGGGGGATATGTGCATGCATGCATGTGTATATAATTGAGGTAACCCTATGCATGTATTTTCCTTAATGAATATTAGAGAGCCATTTTCCTGTTATTAGTTACTAATGGACAGTATTTATTTATTTATTGTAACTTTATGATAAACTTATAGAAATTTATTACTATTGACCCTAAAAAGCCTGTTTTTTGTGTCAACTCAGAGAAGATGAACATATGTGTCTTGGTTATTTGAGCACAGACAGTTCAGTGCAGCACATTCAGAAGGCACATATGCCAATTTTTCATTCTCCTAATGGCAGATGTCATGGATAAGAGGTAGAAAAGAAAAAAAACAATGGCATTATAAATAGTTACCTTATGTTCTTACAAATAAGCACTCTTGTTTTTGGAGCTCAAATATTATTAGTCTAACCTATTGCTGTCCAGGGTCTTATTGGTTTTAGTGTATGGTTAACTTTATTGCCATTTACTAGTTAATTAGTGTAATAAATATTTATCAAGTGCTAGAAATTCTTCTAGGCACTGGGAATAAATGCATGAACAAAACAGGGCTCCTTCATATAGGACAATATTTGCCCATAAAGGCAAAGGGTGATTTGAAGAAAATCGTGCACTATGAAACAAAAATCACTATGTTTCTAGGATTAAAACAAAACAAAACAAAACAAAACATAAAGAACATCTGAGACAATTTTAAGCTTGCCTCTATATATTCATTAAAGTAGTAATTTTAAATAATTTAGAAGAAATTATTTATAACCTTTCCTTTAAATTAAGATCTCCCGGGAAGTGTCCCTTGACTGTCTGTCTTTCTCTGACTGTCTCCCGACACCCTGGAGCTCCCGCTCAGTGCTGTGTATGGGGCCACAGTTGTCAAGCGGCTAGTAATGTGGCCACTTTAGCTGAGCTGCCTGTATCCAAGTCCTAGCTCTGCCACTATTTGGGCAAGTGATGTTAACTCTCAGTGCCTCATCTGTAAAATAGAGATTAAAGTAGTACCTACCTCAAGATTGTTCCAAGGAATTAAATGAGTTAAAGTTCTAAAAGTGCTTAAATTTTTTTAAGAGTATACAAAATACAAGTGTTAGCTCTTATGAGTAGAGCATATATTGTATTAGAGGCACTTATTTTTATAATTTTGTTATCACTTCTCTCTGAGTGTATAGGTTGTGTTTTATTGATCTTACATTCCTCTACCTTCCCTCAGCATCTAGAAAAGTACCTAGTACAAAGTACAGTGTGTTAAACTTTTTGTAAGAATTCATGAGGGTTTCATTTTTTTAAATAATGGTATATAAAAAATACTTTTGAGATAAATGATCACTGTAAGACTACTTCATTCTGCATCCATGATTTTAATCCTGGGACATGGAGCGATGAAAAAAATCTACTATCTTAAGTTTAATTTCATTCACATCAATTTTATGTATGTAACATATCAATGGTACTGCCCATTACTGCTATGTTCACTCAGTGGCTTTCTGTGAAGTGATGATTCACAGACCAGTAGCATCTGCATCACTGATGAATTTGTCAGAAATGTAAAATTCTTGGGTCCATTCCAGACCTACTGTATCAGAAATTCTGAGTGGGGGCCAGCAATCTGAATTTTACAAATCATCTAAGTGATTCTGATGCCCACTAAAGTTTGAGAGCAAAAGTAGTAAAAAGAAGAACAAATAGAGTTTGGTTCGAATAATCAAGTAAGAGTGGATAGCCAAGAAAATTGAGGTTAAACACAGAGAGCTAAATCAAACTGCAAAGTATTCAGGGTATGTCTCTGTAGACTTTCTCTTCATTCTATTCAGTTTCTCTAGGCGTTTCCCTCTTCTGTTATGGCTTACATATTTAAACATATCTTCTCATGTCTAGTCAATGAGAACAACTATAATGGAGGGGAAACTGCATGTGATACCATTTACATAAAATTTACAAAATTGCACAACAGCATATATGAATTATCGAAACAAATACATAGTAAAAAGATTAATGATTATTAAGAAATTTAATTAAAGTAATAGTAACTTTTCAAGTGTGTGAAATCACAGAAAAAAAACATAGAAAAATTCGACTAGATCTGTAACTTTTTCTTTTTAAAGAGCTGAAATAAATCATGACAAAATGTTAAGATTTGGCAAAAGTAAGTTATGGGTAAAAGGGTGTTTTTCATATTGTTCTCTATATTTTTTTGCATAGTTGAATTATTAGATAGTATTAAAAGAGAACCCAATGACATTTATTTTTCTTCTGCTCAGATAGCAAATAAGCTATTTTCTGTGAACCTAAAGATAACTACAAATTCAAGATAAATCTTAGGGCTACAGTATTTATGTATTGAGTATCCAGTTACATGCTTCACATTTCATAGATATATTAGGAGATAATATCCTGAGTTAAGACTCGTACATGTCACTGGTGATTGCATGCTATCCTTCTTCAGATTAAGATACTGCTACTTAATGCATATATGCTTTTATATGCTTTCTAGATATTAGCATGTAAAGAAATGGGCTTTACATGCCCATTTCTTCTTTCTGAACAAAGGTAAATAATCTGCTTCAAAGTAACCTAGTTTCCTTTTTTTCTAAACTAACTGCCACTTAGGGTTATTAAACCAGAAACTGTAGCCTCTTTTTAAAAAAGGCTGAACTATTTATTTTCCCTCCCCATGACAGGAGATTCTCTGTATTACCCAGCCTTTGAAAGGGTTCCAAAGAGAAATTGGGGAGATTCATGTACCTGCTGCAGTAAGACTTAACAACACTCTCCAGAAGCTGGCTTGAAACTCAGAATAATAAAGAGTTATGTAGTGACTAAAGCAATTGTGTTTGGCCAAGTGTACTGTTCTCCCTCACCACCATACCAAGTCAGGGACATTCAAACTGATTTCATGGTGGCCCATACCATGGGCGTTTATATATAAATCCACAATCAAAATGGGAGTTACTCAAAATAATGCTTACTTTTACTTTAAAGAATATATTCAGATATTTTGTATTCTAGTATCCAAATATCAGTATCAGTAAAAAAAAAAAAAAAAAAAAGAATTGCCTGTTACAATCCCTTATATTGATTTCACAGTCCCTGATGATTCACACACTAGGAAAGTTGTTCGTGAATTATTTCTACGACTACCGTATTCAAAAGTCCTACATTACATTAATATATCAAGTTTATTTGAAAACCTTTTATTATTCTACTCCCAGGGAGAACATTTTTCTACAGAAAATTCTTATCAATGGAAGATGTTATTTTAAAATCAATAATGAAACTTTACAAGGGAAGAGAACATAAAAACAGATTTGATTTTTCGTACACTTTTTGTCTTATCTCTGCAACTCCCCTTCCCCCAACTTTGTCTGCCTGGTAGAGGAAAAAGTAAAATGAGATTTGCTGGCTAGATAGAAGTGAAAATGACCAAGACATAATGGATTGGAGTAGCATTTCACTTATTATAAATGAAATAGCAAGGAAGTAAACTCAGGATTTACCAAAAACAACTTGGAAAAGAGGATGGTACAATAATAAGATAAACAGTTTTGAATGATATAACATTTAGCACCAAACTTTCAAAGAACTGTTGGTACCTGTGAATAATTCTATGGCTATTCCTTAGGGTAGGTCAATACTCAAGGTATACTCTGTCAGTTCCTTATAATTACCTTCCCCTCATAATCTCCTAAACTTCAATTTATTTCAGCTAAAATATGGCATAATAAATAATAAACAATTAATAAATAAAGCATTTCACCAAATAACTGCATAACTGTCTCCAGGGATGGACATCTGAAATTACACCTGATCATTGCTGAGTTTACCTCTCAGACTACCTCTAGTGATGTTTCTATAGAAATTCATCAACAATTTACCATTTATTTCCTGAATTCTCTCAATTAATTTCACTTTATGTATAAAGACATCTCAAACTTTATCACTGATTCAACTTGATAATTATGAAAATATAGGTGTAAAATCTTAAAGGCCAAGATATTCTGAAGCTGACTTTATAGGGCCAGCTCCAAGATTATAGAGTCAAGATGGCAAGCAAAACATGAGTTCAGTCATATTCGTGTCTATCTTGTGTATTTTAATTATGTAATTTGTGTTATGTTATTTTGTACTTCAACTAGAAATTAGAGCCTAATGTTATGAGGGTTGTTTGCTTCTGTTATAGATTTAATAGCATCTGTCATCTAGCAAAATCCAAATCAGGAAGTAGATTTGCTGATTTAAAAATTTATGCACATTTTTAGGGCCTGTGATTAAAAAAAAAATTACCAGATTGAACTTCAGAAGTTTGCACTAGTGTGCTCTCTCACAAAGGGATGAGAATTATCTAAAGTATTTAATCTGCAATTCAACTATATTCCTGGCTATAATATTTATTAAAGGTTTACATACAGCAAAATATGACATAAAGAATAACTGATGCAGTTGGAAAATACTCACATTCTTTTTGAGGGTGGATTTCAGTTTGGAGAGATCGGAACTCATAATATGGTATCTCTTGTTTGAATATGGATGTGAGAATATTATCAAGTTCTTCAATGTTATTCTGTTTTCAAACAGAAAGGAAATTTTTTATTAGTTCAATTATTTACATAGAAATTCATCTCAGTGCAATATAACAAAAATTATTAGTGGGAATAAATACTGGGTAATCTTTAATAATACTATTACCATTTTTTAAAAGACTAAAACAAAACATTAGGTGTTTGCCTAAAAAAAAAAAACAGTTGTTAAAGCAATACAAAAACAGATGCAAGAAATAAAAGTCTTTGCTTTTGGATGGGTAACTACTTACTTAAAGACTTAACTAATCGTTAAAGAGCATTAGAGCAGGTCAATGATAACACTGAAATTTGTTTTAATAAATTTTGGTAAAATATATGTTACATTTTGATAAATGAAATAATAAAATAATGAGTGGTTCTTCAACTTAAGGGTCAGAAATAGGATAATCAAATAGATTATTTTATTTCTATGTCAAAGTGAGAAAGAATATTCATCTTGGCCTTTTTTTTTCTCCTGCAGATATAGAGTAATTATATGTCTACTCTATTTAGGAAGAGGCAAGCAGAATTCAACTGTTCTCCTACTGATGGCATAACCTATTACAGACCAGCATTCTTTTAAAATTGTGTCTTGTGAACCTTATGACTGGTACCAAATTGACTGAGACATAAAAGGTTGTAGTTGAGGAGGTGGGCCAATCAGCAAAGCCACGGGGTGGAGAGAGGATTGTGGAACAAAAGTTCTTAATTAAGACTTTTAAAATGATTTTCTAATCAAATTAAAATTTTGTCAATACATAGTCACAGAAATGAAATGGCTGGATTAAAAAAATATTTGTCACACTATTTCTTCATTTTTTCAGTAATCTAAGTGCCTCAATTGTAAAGTGGTTCAGGACTCACCGGGTTTTCTATGTCCTGCTGAGAAGGTGGGAGATTTGAGTGGTGAGCACAAATGTCGAATCACTATGTTGTACACGATAAACTAGTATAATATTGCATGCTAACTATACTTAATTAAAAATTTTTTTTTATTATTTTATTTTTTTTCAGATGAGGTAATCCTTGGTTGACCTCACAGATTGCAAAGACCTTGTCAGTTTACAATCTCTTATTTTTTTATGCCTACGGCACCTGGTCTTCCTAGGTATACTTAATTTTTTAAAAAATGAAGTTGGGAAAGGGGATGAAAGTCTTTTCCTCAACCTATAGCATTACAATGTAGGTTAAGATCCAACATTAATCTACTTAATGTCATTGACTATGTGGAGTCCTCAGGTTAGAAACACTAAAAAAAAAAAGGGGGTGGGGAGATGGGACAAGATCTGCTTTCCAGAAATACAGTCATGTAATTACATATGGCCAATTAACTGACTTCTAGGTAAAAATAGAAAGTCTCTATGGATTAGGTACAGAGTAGGCAAAAGCAAGATGACTCAGTTCCACAGAGGAAAAATGGCCAGGACAGGAAAAGCTTTGCAGAGGAAGTGACTTAAACTGAGATTTGCATGTATACAAGAAACATTATGGACTAACTAAACAATTTGCTCACAGGCATGAAGGAATCATGAAACATTACCTGGTTAAGAACTTTAGGAATTTCCATAAGACTATATAGAATGAGAGAAAAGAAGAAAGTGGGCATTTCAATAAGTGCCTTATTGGCCTAATAAAAAAAATTATAATTCATCCTGTAAGCACTGAGGAGTTGTTTACAGCCTATGATGCTTAACATAAAAATGTTTATTATGTGTATTAAATTAAGTTTATTTAAGTTGTAGCATGATTAGGATTACTTATGTGGTTGAATATCCATATGGAATAAAACTTGTAAATAAATATGTGAAAATTTTAATAGTAATAATTACTGTTTTTTAATTAAAGTATAATTGACATATAACATTATTTTGGTTTTAAATGTACAATGTAATGATTTAGTGGTTGTATATATTGATATATTGAAATGATCACCACAATAAGTCTATTTACATCAATTACGATACATAATTAAATATTTTTCTTATGATGAGAACTATTAAGATTTACTCTTTTAGCAATTTTCAATTACATAATAAAATATTATGAACTATGGTCACCATGCTATGCATTATATCCCCATAACTTATTTATTTCATAACTGGAAATTTATACCTTTTGACTATCTTCACTCATTTCTCCCACTCCCTACCTCCCATCTCTGGCAGTCATCAATCTGTTCTCTATATCTATAAACTTGTATTTTGTTTTTGCTTAAGATTCCACATATAAGTACAATCATACAGTATTAGTCTTTCTTTACCTGTCTTATTTCATTTAGCATAATATCTTTAAGTTCCAACCATGTTGTCACAAATGGTAAGGTTTTATTCTCTTTTATGGCTGAATAATATCACATTATCTGTACATACCACATTTTCTTTATCCATTCATCCATCAGTGGACACTTAGGCTCTTTTCATGTCTTGGCTATTGTAAATAATGCTTTAATGAATGTGGGGTTTATATATCTCTTCAAGTTAGTGTTTTCATTTTCTTTAGATCAATTGTAGTACTGGAATTACTGGGTCATATAGTAGCTCCATTTTTAATTTTTTGAGGAAGCTCCATACTGTTTCCTACAGTGGTTACACCAATTTACATTTCCACCAACAATGCATAAGGATTCCCTTTTCTCCACACCTAGCCATCACTTGTTATTTCTTGTCTTTTTGGTAATTTCTATCCTAACAGCTGTGAGGTGATATCTCATTGTGGTTACCCTCTTAATTTTTCAGGAAGTTTTTGATAGGAGCAATAGAGCAAAACATCATGGGCAACGTACTTGCATTTTCTTTATAATAATGCTCAAAAGAACATGTTTTAGCTGTAAGAGCTGATGAATGAAATTAAGAAAATAAGAAAATCATAATATTAGTTTATAAAATTTTTATAAAATTTGTGTTAATGGCCATGACAGTTCTGTATAGCCTATTATCTAGTCACTAGTATTTTTACGTGAAGAGATAAACTACTATTTCTTTCCAAAGCTATATAAGATCTAGTGGGTGTGTCATAGAGTTACTACACTCATGTATGTTAGTCATAGGATAAGCTCTGGGATCCCTTCCAGATTGAGATGCAGATGAGAATTCAAAAGAGCAAGTGTTCCCACTAAGAATTTGAGAAGTACCATTTCCCACACAGAGGCATCATGATATTCGATGTGAGAAATGCTATAGCTCATTACATTGGGCTTTAAAAATAAAGTAACAATATTCTTAGAAAGAAGAAAAACTTCACAATGTATATGAAGACATTTAATTAACTAGGAAAAAATACATATATCTTTCAATATTCTAGCCCACCATTACTAGTTGAATCATTTCTATTTTCAATTTCATAAACATATACCAGTATTATGCTTGCATATAAATAAATAGTATAGAACACAAGAAATATGTGGGGAAAAAAAAACACATAAATAGCTACCAAAATAATACTACAAAAATTTCTCCCTAGAAGATATCCTAACTAGAAAACTCTTATTTAAGTAGTTATGCTATATTGATATTGGATAAAGTAGACATCAGAACAAAAAAATTACCAGAGAAAGAAAGGAACATTATATGATGATAAAAGAGTCATTCCACCAAGAAGATATAGTCATCTGAAACATGAAGAATAGTTATTTACATAGCAACACTCTTCGACATCTGATTTGCTTCTTTCTTAGTTCCATCATACACATTTTGGGTATGATGGAACTGAGAGACTGTCTTTTAAAAGGATTTTAGGCCAATTAAATATAAGCAGTTGTGAGATACTGCAGATATTTGGAAAGGTGTGAAAGGGTGTATGTTGTAGGTGTAAGATAAGTCTATACAATGAAACAGACACTAAGAGTTTAAGTAGTAATGACAACTTCCATTTGGGGCACTTATAATATGCTAGGTTTTATATAATTTATTTATAATTTTTATAACTCCTACAAGATAGATTTCTTAAATGCCCATTTTTATAGATGTGATAATTAAAATCCAAAATAAATCAGTAGTAGCCAAAAATCTCAGAGCTAATAAGTAGTAGTATAAGGATTTTAATTTATGCCTTCACATTCTAAATACATTACATTTAATAGTGCATTCTGGTCATGGAAGGAAGAATAAAATCTGAAGTACAATTTGAGAAAAGCATAAATTATGGTCCCATGGACACTGTAGTTTCAATCATCATATTCATGTTTGGGCATACGTGGAGGGAGAAGAGAGAAGGTAGCTTATTGCCAACTAGATCTGTTCCTTTCTTTTTTTAATCAGAAAACCAAAAGCTCTAAAGACGTCCCCTTTTGTCTTATTGGCTAAAACTGTGTCACAAGAGCTTCATGGGTGGTTAAAAATGTGAGAATTTGGTTTTCCCAGCTTCAATAGTAGAGACAGTCAAAGAAAAGAGGTTATTGTTGAGTCAAGAAAGTTGTAAATTGGCCACAGAATATTAAGGTAATTTAAAAAATCTGTTAGAGAAAACAGTAATAGAGTCTTGATTACCAAAAGAAACAATTTCAGTGATATAATCATAGGAAGGTTATGAATATTCACAATAGGAGACAAATTTATGAAATAGTTGTAGCATTTTACACTTTGCCTTCAGATTTCTAAAAGGAAAGTCAATAGCTGAGCTAAAAACATCTTGTTCTTTTTATTATAACAAATTGCTATGCTGGTTTAAGTTTCACTAGTAAAAAAAAGAAAAATCACTTCATTTGTTCCATTGTTCATAATGTGTACAGTGAAAATGAGCCAAAATAGCCATTTAAAAGGGAATTCAATAAATAATTTACATAACGTACCTTAAACAAAATTTCCTTCTTAAGTTTATGAATAAAATGACAGGTAAAAGAGCAAAGCAAATACTTTCTATGTTTATGTAAAGACTTTTTTTTAACTTTATGAGTCAAAGCAATTAATTTGAAAGAATAATCTAAAGAAGTGAATAGGACCGAGACAAAAAAGATATTTTCTTTTGTCAAATTAATTTTTCTGTTTTCAGTGAGTCAGTTCTTATAATTTCAACATGTCTCTTACTACACATGCAAAAATAAATATACTATAAAACAATGCAATTTAAGGCTTTCTTCATATTTATGTTATTGGTCAAGTAGTCATATAGTTGTTGAATCTCTTTAGATAACTTGAAAGTGAAATTTCTAACAAGAAGAAAATAACATTATAATTTATGTTTTGAGATTGAGAAACCTGTGTTGAAATGTCTTCTACAAGATTCATCAGCTATGAATCTTAATAACGTATAACTGACAAAATTGTTTAGGAGTTTAAATGAGTATATATGTAAAGACTCCAGTGAATATTAATTCCATTTTCTCTAAATACTATGATGTGAGCTCTCAGATATAACAACTGATTAAAATAATAACTGTGATTCAGAAAAGTGCACAAGTCCATCAATGAGGAGAGTTTGCTCCTCAAACTTGTTTTTGCATCAACAGAACAAAAAATTAGTTCATTTTTTCTTTAAATTCTTAAATTAAATAACACATATCTTTTAAGTTATTTAGAATGTAGGTTTTGCTATTGTAATACAGAGATACAAAATGCCAGTGGCTTAAACAAGATAGATATCTATTTCACTTTAACATAAAAACCTGGAATTAGGCATCCAGGGCAATGTGGTAGTTTTCTGATAAGGAGATTGGGGCTCTTTTTTTTTTTTTTTTTTTTTGCTGCTATATATCGTATTCATGGTCTTAGCTGGTTTATCTACCATTCCATTGTTAGCATTTCAGCCAGTAAAAGGAAAAAGTCAGTGAGGAGGAGAGCATGACTCTACCCTTCTTTCAACGACATGATCAGAAGTGTGCACATATCACTCCCACTGACATGCCATTGGCTGATAGTTAGTGATGTGGTTATGCCTAGCTGCAAGAGAGTCAGGAAGTACACTATCTACCTGGGTAGTCATATACTTAGGTAAGTTATATCGTGTAAGAAAGGAAAAAGAAATACTGAGGGTCAACTAGCAGTTTCTGACATCTCCATCAATCATGCAAAATGCATAAACATTATAATTTATGTAAAGTCAATCTGTTAAAAATTTTATTTTAAAAATACTCGGATTATTGATGAAAGCTCGATTGTGCTGAATTTTGCAACTTGACCCTCCTTACATAATGTCAAAAGGTCTCAAAACTTTAATTTGACCAAACTTCAACAGACTCATTAATGGAGATACTTAATGACAATACTGATGAAACAAACAAAATGCTAAAGTTTTTCTTCTAGGCATTAGATAGAGTAGTTATAAGAACCATGTCCTATCTCACCCTTACCTCCCTTTAGCAATTATTTTGTAACAATTTACTGTTAAATATATAATAAGAAAAGTTTTAAAACAAATACAGCTCTACCATAGTGTAAAAAATGACTTTCAAAAAGATTTCTCTAACCAATGCCATGATTTCCTATAAATTTTCTAGAATTATTCTTTTGGGTTGTTTCAGGCCCTAGTTTCTAAGCTAGACAAAAAAGATGTTTTCTCTTCATTTGATTTTTTTCCTTTGTTGTCCTTCCTTTGCCTTGTTCTGTCTACTTCAGTCAGAAGCAGCACTGCTTCGGTGAACTGTCCAATAACCTTCTCAAGAAGGTATGTGCCTGTGCTATCAAGAATTCAGTGGCTGTTGGAACAAGGGGCTCTGATAGGTGAGCCACTTGAGGTTGCATAACATTCTTTCACCCAACAAAATATATATGAACAGCTATATGTCTGGTAGTACACTCAGTTCTGAAGATGAAACAGGAAACCAGATAGATAATATTAACCTTGGAGTCTAATGAGAGGCAGACATTAATTTGAGAAATATCACACACATTGGTGTCAAATAAGAATGTGATCAGTGTTACAAAGAGATACATAGGGAGATGTGTTAGGCTTCACTGAGGAAGAGATGCTGAAATTAAAACTTGGAGGATGAAGTAAAATGAACTAGGTGAAGATGTTGAGGGGGAAGGGAGGACTGGAAAAGTGTTTCAGTTAGAGAGAGGAGCGTATATAAAGGCACCATCATAGAAATTAGGTACTAAAAGTTTAGGAACTACAATTAGGGTAGTGTGATTAGAATGCAGAGAGAGAAGGACAGGAGTGAGATTAAAATAGAGAAAAAGAGAGGAGACAATCTCCACAGGACCATATTGTTTATGTTAAAGATTCTTTAAAATCTATATAACAATTGCAATCTACTGAAGTGTTTGAGCAGGAGAATCACATGATGAGATCTTTCTTTTTAAAAGAACCTCTCAGACTATGGTCTTAAGTAGGTCCTATGCAAGAAACCCATGGTGGGGACCAGTTAGGAGGCTATCCCAGGAGTTTAGACAAGAGGAAAAGTGGTGGACGACAGTGTGTTGGAACTGGAGAGATGTGTAGAGAAGTGAATAATATTTAGTAAGTAAAATAGATATGGCTTAATGATGGATTGAATTTGTAGAGTGAGGGAGTAGAGGAGACTTTTATGTTTCTGGCTTTTAAACTGGATTGATAGTATTGCATATCCTGAGTTAGAAAGACTGGAGCTTAAAGAAAAAAAAAAACATTTGGAGTATATCTTATAAGCTAATGAGATAATCTGCAGAGGGAATACTTATCAAGTAGGGAAGAGAGTCTAAGAATTAAAACTTGGTAAATTCAAAACTTTATTTTCTAGAAAAGAGAGATTACAAAGGATATGGAGAAGGAAAGTCCAAGGATGTAGGAGGAAACCCAAGAAGACATGGCTTCGTGGGAATTAAGGAAAGAAAACGTATCAAGAAAGTGAGTTTGGTCAACGGTGTTAATTGCTGCTGAATATTCAGTTAAATTGAAGAAGAAAAATGTCTATTGGATTCATTGAGAGAGACTTGAGAATAATTGATATATATTTGTTTGTTTGTTGCTACTTAAGGTAATAAGGTCAATAAGGCTAAATGGCTGACCTCTGGTTCAGGGAACTCCCGTTGAATTTAGAAGTTGAATTTTCCTTCTCGAAGTCCATGTTATTTCATTTCCTTTGTCTTGATGCAGTTTACTGCAGAAGCATAATTCATAAATGCTAAACACAATTTAGAGTTCCCAAATTTATATCCACTCCATTTCTTTATCTTATTGTTGATACTATAACTGTTCTTTAAAAAGAGACCCAGAAGATTGCATAATTACTTTTGAAAAATGTAAACAAACATTTTTGCCACAATAATTTTTTTGGTCTTCTAATTTCCAAAGGGTTATTAATAATTTGAGGTTTGATCCTATAAGAGGCAGATTCTCTAATTTTCTCTAATTATCTTGTTATGGATAACAGCTATAGAAGGAACATTGTTAACTGTGTTTGATTTGTGCTTTGTTTTCTGGGTTATTTAAAAATGCTCATGTTTGAAGATCTCGATCCTCTAAATAACTAGCTAGTAAAAGCAGAAGCCAACCTTCTGCTGGGGCTGGTTACAGGCAGCACTCACACAAGCAAAGTGCCGTCCTCTGTAAAGGGCAGTTAGAATCAGCCCCAGATGACGAGAGGAGAGGCAAGGAGGATGTAAGAAGCAAGAGAGATGCTTTAGTTTGGGAGAAATAAAAAATAGAGGGAGAATTTATTGCCACTGAGTGAGCAGAAACTATAAGTTAAGAAGTCATTAATAAAATATATTTTTAACAGTAGTTAAACATAAGTTAAAACATATGGGGCCAATAACTATGAAAATGGATTGAGATGGCTTAGAAAATTAAGAATTACAAAGAAACAACAGTATGGTTATGTTAGTGGCTAAGTAACCACTCGGAAATATTTATTTTTCCCTATAACAATTGCTATATCTATTGTTAAAATTAACCAATTTATTTGTTTTTCTCTAAATGAACAGATGAGTGTACTAAGTGGTATGTTCCTGTTTGATTCAATGATTTGTAACTAAGGCGAATATAATCGTTAGGTGTGTACTACCTTAATCAGGTATCATTAGTCATTGCTTGACCATTACCATAGGTAGAGACATAGTACAAAGGAAATGTCACTTATTTTATCAATACAATACAAACTTCAGTAGGTATGCCTTCTTCTTATTGATCCCTTCTTACAGGAAGCACAAGCGATATGAAAAATGAATCCAGAAATAAATCTCCAAATTGTATTTTATTTGTCTGATGTTTCTCTACTCATTTCAAATCTTTCATCAGAAATATAAAACAAGTAATAAAATTCAAATTATTTCCTTCTTCTTTAGTGAGAGAATTAGTAAAAAGTGTGAATAAAAGTGAAATTATAGCTACATGGAGAGCCCAAATATATGCAAGTCAATCCTCTTTAATGGAGAGTGGCCATAATTTCCAGTTTAAGTATATTTTTTCTTGGCATAAAGTTATGGAATATTTGAGTTGGAAGTGACCTTGGAGATCATATACTCCAGCTTCTTCATTGTATACAAGAGGAAATTCCTTTACCACTAAGAAAACTGAGCTCTCATGAATTAAATGATTGGTGATTCAGTAAAAGAATCTAACTCCTGCACCTGCCCCATACGAGAACTTATTTCTCTATGTCATGCTGCCACTTGCCAGGAAAGGAAACGGAAATATAATATGCAGACTTTTGAATGAGATATAAGATCTTAGACATTTTTTAATAACAAACAAATTCTCAACATTCAAAAGAAAGGCAACACTGGAATCTGGAATTGTATGGTTGTTCAAAGTCAGTAATGATGTGTATTAACATATAGTTCATTGCTAAGGTGAACATGAAAAAAAGTTTATAGAACAAATTCTTCATTTTTCTAGTATCATGGACTTCTGAGAATGCCTCACTTTTAAAGCATCAGATTCATTTCTTCATTTTTATAAATAAATAAGTGCATTATGAATGTAGTTTCATTTCTCATCTTATTTATATACCCATACTATAGTTTTTCACTTATTTTTCAAATATCACTAGAAAAAGTAATTACTTGTGTTTTTTCCATTTTTAAAGCAATAAATATCAGTTGTGCCCCATCTATGAGAACAGACTGGGTATGCAAAGATGAGTCACTGTCCCTGCCTTTAAGGAGCTGGCATGGCGGATAGGAATAGTATAATGTGTTTTAAAAGAGTGAGGAGTCCTGATGGCCAGAACATAGGAATCATGGAGAGAGTTTCGAAGATATGGTAGGAACTGAGCTGGAAAAGATTTGTGACCCTGCAGCCTTGTGTGCCATTCAAAGGAGTTTGGACCTTATCTAGGGAGCCACTGAAAGTCTGTAGCAAAGGAGTGTCTTAAATAACACTGGCATTATGATGAAGAGATTAGTTGCATTTGTGCCTCTCAATAGAAGCTGATGAAAAGAAGAAGAAAGGCATCCACCAATTATTTGAGGGAGACAAGGACCTAAAAATACTTACTCAAAGATCTGGGAGTTCCCAGTATTTCTCAGTAGAAAGAATCTCCTGAAGATTCTTTAAGGAAGACAGCTGCTAGCACCTAACCTCTAATTTAATGGAGAAACAAACCTTTAAGAGAACTAGTCACAACTAGAGATTCTTCTTGATATGAGAGTTCTCTAAGCCTGTACCTTCTCTCACCCCAACTCCATCTGGCTTCATACTGTATTAAACATTCCCAAGTAGCAAATCAAAGATTGAATAATATACACAATTTAACAAAAATTTGAAATGTACCTAATATGAAGATGAAACTAAGATTCCAATAAGTATAAAGTAAAACATGCAACATGATAAATACATATGACACAAATATACCATTTTATCATTAAGAAATACAACTAATACAATTATTTCATATCATTTCAAAAACTCTTTTAACAAATAGGATCCTAATACTTTGATCAATAATTCTATGTTCTTTTAGCATTTCAAATTAATTTGGTTTTTACATTGTAGCTAGTTTTTCCTATACAAGTTAACTTTGTATTTGCCCCTAGACACTTTCGTAAATAGTATGAAAGTCTCAAAGGTTTTAATTATCTCAGTTAAATAGGAGTTACTAATATTTCTAACACTAGTACTTCATTCAATTCTAATTATCTTCTCAAATTGAGCTTTGGGTTTTTTTTTTTCTCTCATTGAATCTCTCTTGAATTCACTGTTTTAGGTGATGCTCTGGATTTTTATCTTTATGACACTCTGTTCTTGGATTTAGTATCTATTCAAAAAAGATAAAATGATTTTAGAAAGCAGTTAGATAATTAAGCTTAATGGTTTTGATAAAGTATTCTAAACCCTAATAGACATCATTAAAAATAAATAAAAGCAAATTTTCCATTATCATTTCTTTTCTCAAATTCAAGAATGGTTATTTTGCTATATGCCCAGCAGCTTTTTAATAATATAAAGTCTCTTATTACGAATTCTAAGATTACTGAAAAATAAAACACAGATTTATCATATTATTCCTTTCCTCAAATTCAGAGAATGTTCATGTTATTATCTACCCAGTAGCTTTTAAATGATTAGAGAGAGTATTTTATTACTAATTTTTAGTATTACTTAAGTCACATCTGCCATTAAAATTATAGGAAGACTCAGGACAGCCCTTACAATATGCCATTTCAGCTAACTAGGCTGGATATTAAAAAAATTGAAATCTGCTGACATATGTTCTAAAAAACACACAGTAACCATGATGAATACAATTACAATGTACATTGTTCTTTGAATAGAGATGTCCCCTGGACTACTTAAAAATATCCAAATTTCCCAATTAAACGATAGCACAGCAAGCACATGAAACAATTACCGTAATGCTCTATGCTGGAAAGAAAAGCCAACGTTTTTACACAATTTAAAAAATATATAATCTCTGTGGGAGCAAAGCCAAATGTCAAAAATATAATCTATGTGGGAGAAAATCCACGTGTGTGCAAGGAGAAGCAGTGTGGGCTGGGACACCTCTTCAGGGCCAAACACCCCTAAATCACATCAAAAGGAAATGCCCCACTGGTTTCTTCTTTCTTCTTTCAGACTCAAGGGTAGAGTCTGCCATTCATCATCTTAATGAATTCATAGTGGGGATAACATATGTGGTCCAAATCTCATGTCAAACCTGATCTAAGATTCAATGGAGTCTGACTGAATTGCAGCCTTTTTTTCTTTTAGGTGTGTGATAGCATAGCTCAGTCTGGTCTGAGATCTGCTTCAAAATTTGTTTGATCTAATCTCATAACACATCTAGGTCCCCTGATGATAGGAGCAAAATCTCTAGCCTGTCTCTCTTAAGATGTATATGTGAAACCTAATCTCTTAGTGTTTCTTCTTACACTGTGGTCTGTTGTCACCATGCTAGAATAATTCTACCTCTGATTACTCTCACCACAGGTTTGAAGTGGATCTTTCCTGATAGCAGAAGCTCAAATCGAGTTGTGACTGTCCAACATTTTTCCTTTCACTAGACCACCAGGGCTTGGTGGAGGGAAGACATCCTAAGACACACTCATAACCCTTACCTCTCATTTCTGACACCGAGGATGAAAATAAATAAGAGTATTTTCTAGTTATCTAAAAGCCAAGCAAAAAAGGTTTTATTCACTCAAAGCTACAGAAGAAATCATAACTTACATATTACAGCTTTCTGAAAAACTGTCCAAGAGTCATAAATTATATTTAATGTTCACTATATACAAAGGATTTTTTTCCTCCCTAAAGGCAAAACCAACACAAAAATGTGTTTTGGGGACTACTTTACTTCTATGCTGACTGTATATTAATAATGCAATGTATCATTTTTACTAATCTTTTTGTAGTGAATATATTTTTAAGTAAAAGAAATGGTAGACTTGCCACAAGAAAATAAATCTGTATTTCAGTATATTACTTTTTTGTTCTTGCTTACAATTACAAAATAGACATTTTGTCAAATGTCCACAGATTCTCTAGTTTGACAAATAGTATTTTACTCCCTGTCCTTCTCTAAGACATTTTTACCTTTTCCATTGTTCTAAAATATGTCACTCACAAAGCAGAACTCTAATAGAAAAATGTGTCACACAAAATAAATAACAAAACTTCCAATTCCGAACTAGCTTAAACACATAAGGCTTCATAAAAACCTGTCAACTTTACTATCATTGTTGCTTTTACTACAAGTTCTTATAGAATTTTTTGCGGTGCATTTGAAGATCACATTGTTCATTCAACTACCTCTTTTTTTGTCTCTACTCTCCCTACTCTCTCCCTCCCCCTTCCACACAAAATAAGCAATTAAGCAAGGTTATAATTCTCATTATCAAGTAGCTATAAAAAGAAATGACATTTATTTCACTCTGACAATTTGATGGAATAAGCACATAAAGAATAAAAGTTCCATATCAAGCAAGATTTCTCTCTAGTGAAAGTGGGTCAGGTAACAGATAAAATAAAATGCAGAAATTAAACTAATGGCATAATATTAATCAAAATGCAATTGTTATATTCTAAATCCATGAGGGCAGGACATTCACAGCATGTACATCCACTGGAAAATGTCCCAAACAAGGGCTCTTCAAGACCACAAATCCCTCACCACTTCATCATTGCTGAGTAATAGTTTGTCACACTCAGAAAGCAACCTGGGGCTTAAAAATGCCTCTGTATACTTCCCAGAAAATTTTAGCCTTCTAGATTTCCTAATAAACATCGTTAATTTAAAGCAAGAATTTTCACTATCAGATAACAGTAATAAATGAAACTAAGGAAAACATACACTGAGTTTGGACATTTCCACATGAAAAATAACAATTTCGAGATTAACATCACATGTTCTCTTTCTGGTGGTATTCTTGGTTTGTGTGATTCCTTAACCTCGATGCATCAAATGACCTGACTTTTATTTTGTATTGTCCAGAGCTGGATAAAGGGGAAATTAATTTCTCAAGACTTCTCTTTAATTCTTCCGTCTTTATCTGCTGTGTAACAGCTTTAAAATGAGCCTAGTAAAATAGCTATTTTGTAATGGGTAACCTGTCTTCCAGTGACATTATCTGGAATGTCTGACTTAAGCAAACTAATTCATCTGCATCTCTGTACTACAGAGTTCGGTTTCTTCCCTTCCTATTGATCAGTAATTCATTCTTATTCAACCAACATACAGGCTTTATATCAAGGCATGCATACATTCTTTTATTCAAAATTAGCTCTTTAGCGCATTATCAACTTCATGGAAAGATCCCCTTACCTGGCATACACCATCTCCTGGATCTGCCAATCCCAACAGGCATTTCATAGTCTTTTCTGTTGTATAGTATTTAATCTCAGTTGTGGCCTTAATGATGCCATCACAGTAGACATCGACATTGACAGAGCCAGCAGGAAAATCTTATGAAACACAAACAGGAGTTAGAAGCTGAGTATATAATGCATGTCTCACATTATTATATCTCTTAGAGAACTTGAAGAAGGTCATTAAGAATTTATAACAATTTTAGCAACTTCTACCACTTAAATGTTTTCTTTTTTATCCTTAGAAGTTAGAAACCACAAAATAGAATGCACAATTTTAGACTTGATAAAAAAAAAAACCTTACAAGATAAGAATACATAATAAAAATATGATGAAAGCAAAGCGTTAAGTCTTTTCTCCCTAACCACTAACTTCCTTTTTTATTAACCTTCCAGATTGGAAATGGAGATTTTGTTACAATAATCTATAATTATCTTTACATAATATTTTAGAATTTAGAATAGTGAAGTTGTTTATGAAAAAAATTATACATTCGTTATTATTCTTATGAAGAAAATTTCTGTAAATTATAGGCAATTTTATCAAAATCATGTTTGGAAAGAGAAAAAGTAGAGTTGACTCAAGTTATAGAACTTTTATTCAATTGATTATAATGAAAAACCCTTGGGAAGGCAAGATTCAATACCCTGCTATTTAAGTACTGGTTACACCACACATTTATCTAAAATCTTCTTGTGAGTAACCTGTTTAAAGTGACTGATATACTGCCTTGTGAATTCTGCTCTAACATACCAGCAGAGTTGGTCTACTAAGAATGTTGGGCTCTCCATGAAAGAAAAACAACAATTCAGTCATTTCAATAGGAAAGTCATTGTATTTTATTGTATCAAAAGTAAAGAAAATTTAGCTCTTTAAATTCATTTTCAAAATACACTTTAAAAACTTACTTTGTTACAGAAACATTTTCCAAATTCTCAAAGAGGATTGTCACCCAAACAACTGGAGTTTGGAATAAGCCTTTAAGAATAAGATCAAGAAGCCAGTTCTAACCTTAGCTGCCTAATGAAGCTTTGAATATTTAAACATTCTTAACGTTTAAGCATTAATTTTACTTTACCTCCTGAAGAGGTTAAAGGATCTTTTATAATATTACTTAGAGAAACTTAAAGCCAACAAAAGCAATCTTATACTTAATTGGATCAAGAAGCTGAAATTTCCTCTTACCACATCGACTGACCAGACACTTAATCTGTACTATAAAAAAAAAAAGGTAGAAAAGTTCTCTCTTCCCAAAGTAGATATCTATCTGATATCTGACAATGAAAGAGAAATTACAACAAAAAATTGAAAGTTGTAAGGTATGTCTCGTCAGCTACAGTTATGCACATATAGTAAAGGGGGTTCTGAAGTTACTACAGTAAAGTGAAATCAATTTCATGGATTTCATAAAGGTGATTTTGAAAGAGGATATTGTTTATCAGAAAAGAGATTAAGAGTTTTACAATGTGGTTTTAACTTTCCAAAAGAATTCAGGCGATGAATCATGAGAGATAAAAGGAGAGATTTGCTTGCTGTTTCTTCCATTGAGAACACTTAAAATGCTCTAATTCCTTTAGAGTCTAACATGAAAATAAGCTAATTTATTTCTGATATCTTGAGTCATTAGTCGATTCGAAACTTTGCCATTAGACCTATGGTTAATGACATTGACTTTGGAGTAATCTTCCAAAGAGAAGCCTTTTGGAGCACTGTCTTTGCTGTGTATATATATTGAATGTCAGTTATTAAAACCTAATTACTGTTTCCACCTGTATATCAAAGAGGACTGCTCATGGAGTCATCTGTTTGGGAATCCCTCCTTAATAACGTATTACTGAATAGCCTTTTTGTGAATGATAGCCGGTGCAGCTTGAGCATTTTAACTTTGGTCACTATAATGTCTACATTTTACAGCTCTTCAATAAAAATAAAATCAATTACTTTAAGGACTTGAATAGAAGAGGAAAAGTGAATTCTGACATTTATTATCTAAAGTAGGCAAGTCACATTTAACACTGGAAATACACACAAACATTGGTCAAAATCACCAAACCAAGCAAGGGTATTGAGTGTCAGCTATAAAGAAGAAAAAAAAGCTTACAATGGAAGAAAAAAAGCAGAACTCCTTGCCTACATCAGCCATAGATACACAACAAAACGCACTTACAGAGGAGCAATGGTAAAAAAAAAAAAGGTATTTGTTTCAAATCTGAAATTCTAGGCTCTTTGAGTGTCTTTCATCAACCTTCTCTATTTCCATGATTTAAAAGGTCTTTCCTTCCAGATGAGAGACAGACTGAAATAATTTGTGGGAAATATAATCCAAAGGTATTTCTGAACAGTCAGAATTATATTCTCTAATTCTATGAAAAAGATATTTCAAAAATCCATTAATTTAAGAGCTTTTTATTTTCTGTATTTTCATTGTCTGAGAAGCTGTGTCCCTTTCGCTCTTTACCACATGGTAAACCTAAAGTGAACCCACCTATTGTTTCCATGGGAACTGAAATTAACATAAATCTTTTTTGATTAGATCATTATTATTAAATAAATACCAGTAGTTCTGAAACGTTGGTCATGTCTAAAATCAATTTTGCATATGTTAAAATCATCTTCCTGAATTATGATATGTAGAAAAATTTCTTATTGTTATTGTTAAAAGCAGATTCAGTATAATATTTGGCACATCTTAAAGTATTTTGCATGCTCTTTTAATAAAATATAGTTATAATTTACATTGTTCTGAACACATTTTCCTAATTAATAAAGAGATTCTATATCTTGGTAGATTCATTTTACATTCCTTTCAACTTTTAATTGGTCATCCCCCTGCTGTGTAAAATATTTTTCCGGCTGAGCTGCAGGTACCAGAGGAATACTCACTTCCTTTTTAGTAAAAACTAGTTAATTTTTCTAGTTTAAAGCCTTCATGTGTATTTTTACAAGTTTTCTGTAAACTGGGACTATAGAAACTTTCAATTCCTTTAGCATAAAACAGTCTCTGTTGTAGAGAAACCTGTGGATGCCATCAGGAAGGTATAATTGTTAGAAAACAAAGTAATTATAAGTGTATCAATTTATTGAGCTGAAAGGAAAAGGGAGAATGCAAAATTAAAAGATATTTTCTCAAATTAAGAAAACAGGTTAAGAAAACAGGAAGTGTGTCAAAAGGGAAAGAAAAAGAGCATTTAGAAAAAGAGCATCTTAGGGTTTCTTCTCTGTTTGGTATAATTTTACTTTAATATAATTTTGTTTTTCTTTGAATTGTTACTAAGTTAGAAAAAAAACATACATTTTAAAAGAACATTAATATGACACAGAGTTTGGATGGTTGGAGAGAAATTTGAGAGTTCTTTATGAGAACTGTAAGGAGACCTCAGAGTATTTGATATGTGTCAATGTTGAGAGACTAAACACACACACAGATGCACAGACACGTACACACATGCATACACTTAAATGATTAGGAAGAGGTATTCAAATAAAGGAATGAATTAGAGTAGTTGGTCTTAGAGGTCCCCTTCTCCAACATAAAATGCCAGTTGCCTACCCCAAAGTCTGTCTTCTTTTTTTTAGAAATAGACTGTGACTTGTTTTTGTTGAGCACATTTCTATCCAACTAAAAACACTAGATTTCCTATTCTTCCCTTCAGCTACATAGGATCTCATATTAAGCTCTGACTAATGAGACATCAGCAGATGTGTCTTACAGAAACCTTCTTATTTAATGAGGCCTTCATTTCTTTATCCCAGTGGTGTGCCAATAAACTGCCTCTCTAGAAAGAAAAAAAGCCTCTATTTATAGTTTTTGCAAATTTCTGTGGCATAAATACTCCCACCATGGCTGATTTCAAGCTACCAAAGTGTTATGTAGTGAATCGTGTCCCCCCAAAATTCACATATTGAAGCCCCAATCCTAATTACTGTATTTGAGGATGAGGCTTCTAAGGAGGTAATTAAGGTTAAATGAGGTCAGAAGGCTCGGGCCCTTATCTAATAAGACTAACATCCTCATAAGAAGAGGAAAAAACACAAGTGCAGACACACAAAGAAAAGGCCATAGAATGACAAAAAGAAGGTGGCTGTCTGTAAGCCAAAGAAAGAGGCTTTGCCAAAAACCAACTTCAGGCCCCTTGATCTTAGACTCTGAGCTTCTAGAACCGAGAAAATAAATTTCTGTTTTTTAAGACATCCAGTCTGTTATATTTTGTTATGACAGCCCAAGAAGTTTAATATGATATCACTGAATATGAAGTAGGGAAGAATAGGCTCTTTCAATCCAGTATGAAATTATTCCAGCATACAACTGCTTCATCATATTGCTTGGAATAGAGGTGTGATGGCAAAAGTCTTAGAAACCATCTTGCTCCATGATGAATATGGCCACTAAAAACTATGGAGAGGTGAGTAGAAATACGCCTGTGTCCTGAGCAATATTGTAAAACTGCCATACCAGTCCTCAATGCCAGCCAGACTTAGTATAGGAAACTCTGGTCATATATCACAAGAGAACACTTACAGAAAGCAAACAAAATTTTAAGTCATGTGACTGATTAACTTATTAGTCAGATGATCAGAAATCAAGTCATGTGAGCAATATTTCTAGACTGAAAAGAGATTGGACATATGGAGATCTCCTAAACCTGATGCATCAATATTATTCAAAAGAATGCTGAGAGTAGAGAAGGGTTCCTGGTATGCTCCCACTTTAGTTTTTGATTCCTACATTTTAACAGTATTCAAAAAGTACAGATAAGTGTTTTAAAGACTTAAATCTGTATGGACTACTATGAGATGATGTGGGATGCTGATTGAATCCACTTCTTGCCCTAGAAGCCACCAGTGGGTACAGGGATTACATATGAGGTGACATAGAATTAGGAGCTCTTCTGAGCATGATTTCCCAGGGGCAAAATGGGACAAATTTCGTGGCTTTTACATCAAGAAATATAAACAGAAGACTAGTAGAAGAGAGGGGCAATATGAGGTATACAATATTTTTAAAGATATCCCCCTCAATTCTCTTCCCTAAAGGGAAGAGAAGGAAGTTTTTAAATGATTTACCACACCCCATCCAGAAGCTGAAGGCGGGTTATTCCAGAAAAACCTCTCCTTATTTTAAGGGAATTGCTGGAGAGATTGACACTTTGTTCCTCAGTTGGATGTCTATTTAAGTGTTGTCTTGTATCTCATATACCTTGTCTCCAAACATCCTATAAGTGAATACTTGAAATGTAAATAGAGAAGTTATTTTATCAACAAGAGAATTGAGGCACAGGATGATCAAAAGACTTGTCTAAAGTTCCCCAGTAAATGGCTCCACACAGAATAACAGCTCTCTTGGCCACTAGTTAAGTGTTTCTTTGGCTATGTGCACATTCTGGACAGATCACTAGCCTTTAAGAGCATGCTGGGCACTTACTCCAAAATTGATGTAGAAAAAAAGGAAGTCTATTGTACAGGCAGTGCTATTGAATTGAACTTTCTGAGATGATGGATATGTTCTAATAAATCACTTGAACTATGGTTACAGCAACTGAAGAACTGAATTTTAAATTTTGTTTAATTATAATAAATTAAAGTTTTAATAACCAGATTTGGCCAGTGGCTACAATAAAGGCCAGTGCAGCAATAAAGAATACTTTCTCTAGCTGCAGTTTGTGACTTGCTAGTACATCATGATATGAATTTAGTAGGTTTTGGCTAGCATTAAAAAAAAAGAAAGGAAATAGAATTTTTCTCTCTCTCTGCTTAGATTACCCATATGTTCTTACATGTTGTCTACTTTTCCATTATAGCTCTTAACATATTAATCATAGTTATTTCAAATTCCTTGTCTGATTATTCCAACATCTGTGTCACATTTAAATCTAATCCAATGTTTGCTTTATCTCTTTAGACTATGTTTTTTTCTTGGCTTTTGGCATGACTTGTAATTTCTTGTTGAAAACCAGACACAGCATGTCAGATATAAGAACTGAAGTAGGCATGTGGTGAGAATTTATAGTAATCTAGCTAGGAGTTGGGCTGTGTTTAATGTTTGCTGTAACTATTGGTACCAGAAGCTTTAAGTTCCTCTTTTGTCCTTGTTTTTGTCTTCCCTCTTGACCTCGTGCTTCCCTAAGCACTTCTCTTCAGAAAGAGTCTGCATTTTGCAGTACGTGCAACTGTAATGCACTGCCATTATACTAAACTCTGTGGTCAGGCTTGTGGGGAAGAGAAGCCATCTAATCTTGTGATTAAGTTTCAGTCTCCTAATGAGCCTGCGTCTCTTGGCTGTGGACTTCACAAATGCTTCTGCTGTGGTAGAATTTTCCCCTCCCCACTATATGTGGTACATATATACAGTGGAATATTACTTAGCCATAAGAAGAGATGAAATACTGCCATTCGCGATAACATGGATGGACCTTGAGATAACCATGCTAAGCGAAATAAGCCAGACAGAAAAAGTTGAAAATCCCATAATATCACTTATATGTGGGATATAAACCTAAAAGCAACAAATGAGCAGGACAAACAAACAGAGACCCGTGGGCATGGAATATAGACTAGTGGTTACCAGAGGACTATATACAAGTGGTTACTAGTGGGGCTGGGGAGGAGGGGAGGAGGGGGAAGGTAGATGGGGTAAAGGGGTCAGATATAGGGTTTAGGGGGAGGGTGAAGTGGGTAAAGGGGATCAAATATATGGTAGTTAAAGGAAACTGGACTTTGGGTGGTAAACACACAGTAGAACATACAGATATCAAATGATAATGTACCCTGAAAGTTATGTAATTGTATTAACCAATGTTACCCTTATAAACTTAATTAAAAATTAAAAAATAAAAAAATAAAAAATAAAAAATTTAAATAAATTAGAAAAAAAAAGTGTCATTTAAATATTCCCAGCAGTTTCTGGCTCTAGAGACTTCTGCTCCAGGTAGGCAGCTCTTGGAAGGCACTCTGATGATTTACCTTTCATTCCAGGTTTTGAGATGGTGGTTTGCTCTGCAAGCTTAGTTCTCCGATGAGTTGAAGAAAAGTCACTGATTTTCAGTACGTTCATCTTTTTCTTATTGTAAGAATGGGAGTGACAAAAGCCAAGCTTTTTACATGTCAGGGCTAAAACTATTAGTCTAACTATTGATTTAAAAACCTTTGTTTTAAATATGTATTTATGCATATGTACTGGGTCATGACCTAAAATGTAGTTCTTGCTAGGCCTCAAAAGATTTCAAGAAACAGTGCCATGAGGCAAGGAAAATAAGACTCCGGGGCCATTTCTTCTGAGGCATATCCCCTTTATATTCCTATGTATTTTCATAGACCCATCTTCACACATAACAGACATTTCATAAGAAAATCTCTCATTAATTTACAGAACACACCAGTTGAAAGAATAACTTGGAGAGGTTCAATTAGAATAACTGGTAAATAGTGATTTTTTATTTTATTTTATTTTTTTACTACGAATTTGCTGTTCAACCACATAGATAGTATTATGGTATTATGGTCTGGTATATTGGAAAATATGGAATACTAGTTTTCTGCTTTCCTGAAAAACATTTGAACTTTGACATATTTTATTCTTTGCACTGCTCTTAGCTACTTGGTAAATTGACCATCAAATCATAACGTGAATAATTGTATTTCACATTTTGTTTTGCTATTTGAGAAATGTTATCTAAGTACTTCTTAATCTTCAAAGTTGATTTTGCTGTAGTGATTTTACTTAACTAGATTTAGTTTAAACTCCAAAACCAATCAGTTAGAAATTATTATTCATGAAATCATTTTAAAATGCAGCACAAGGAAGTAAGGGGCTTTGCGAGAGAAAGAAAAGAAACAGAGAAAGATCTTTCTCATCTCACATCTGCATATGCTAGTCTATGACAGGAATCGATGTATAAAATCATTTATAAGTGCTTTGTGTGGAATCTTTCCTTCCTATAATCCAACTCTGACCTCAGCTGTACAAGGACATCCATAGAGGGGACACATGATTTGCCTAACACAATAAAAAAGGTGTATAGATGCTCTGTAAACAGACTTACTCCATAATAGCTACATTCTAAAAGGGAGAAAAAGGCCTAGGATGTATTTGACATACTCTTTAATTTTAAATATTTTTACTATATTTCCAAATTTAAGACTGCCCATCTTTTATTTTAAAATATTTTATGAAGTTTGCATTTACAAACTTTTATAAGATAACTTTGTTCTCCGATTATAAAAAGATATCATAAATTCAAAAATCAAGTATTCCTACATCTATATCAAAATATTCAGAAATTAATATATTATATTTTGATTTCTGTACAATTATTGTGGCAAGTGTGTGGATATTCCATCTGGAATTAATCTGATAAAGTTTATCACACTGCAAGCAAAGCAAAGTTGGGTAATGAAATGGCTAGCTTTATAAATTAAATAAGGAAAAGAGGGAAAGATTATATATAGAAATGGCACCATGATGATAAAATAGTGAGAAATATTTATGCTTTCCAGAACAACCAAAAATATACTCAGGAACATAAACAGAGAGAGAGAGAGAGAGAGTTCAAAGTCCATTAATAAAAAACCAAATATCTGCTAATCCTATTACAATAAAATTAATAATTTTAGTTCCATATTTAATAGCTGACATATATTAAAGTGCTCTCTGCTGACATATATAAAAACATGAGATGTTACTGGCTGTTGTTCCACCATATAGTACACAAGCTAATTTCTCGTAGTTTACACATCATATTTTGCGAATCCAGATTAATAATAACAACCTCAGTATGTGAGAACTAAACACAGGAAACACCTGCAGAACGATATTAGTTTCTGTAGGGAAGTGAAACCATTTAGCATAAATGTATTGAAAGAAACTCAGGAAGATGTTTTATAGTTATTAAAGCATAAAACATTTCTTACCTAAAGCTTTCATACACCACACTGTCTTATTCCAAAGGGCTGGCTGTATTCTAATACATTTATTATTTGATGTAAATTCAACCTCCACAGTATCACCAATTACTTCATCTCTCAAAATAATAAATATTTCACCAGGATTCTATAAAATGAAAAATATAATCCAATTAAGTATTTGAAAAAGTTTACATTAACCAAATCACCATTACATTTATTAATGATAAGGTTGCACACAATTATTATATGTCTACTGTCATGTCTGTATTTTCAACCGTATTTAGAAATGAAACACGTAAATGTGATTCTCACTACATTTTGAGCTTATCAACTTGGTGTCTGTTCAGTACTCAGTTTTCTTCCCCAATATCTTATTTTGCAACTGAACAAATAGTGAGGACATAGCTGCTCCCTTTTCAACCTGCCTCTTCCCTGTGTGTGGCTTCCTAATTCATGGTAATGAGCATCACTTCACAGACCCCCAGGAAACTGTAATTCATTGCTAACCAAATCCTTTTTTTTTTTTTAATTCCTTTTCCTCTACCTTTTTAGAACTTGGTGTATTTATCTATAAATGAAAGACCTAAACAGGTTTAACTTTAAGATCTCTTAATATTTAAATACGATGACATTTTTTAAAAGTCCAATAGTTTTAAATCTTACTTAATAGAGATTCTATGGTTACTCTATTTATGATGAGTAACTCAAGTTTATTGAGTTGACTAAATGTTATAAATCTAAACCTTTCAAGATTTTTTTAAGGTAGAAAAGCTAAATCTATGTACATAAGGTTTAAAGGTTATTGAAAACCATTTGGAACTTTTTTAAATTAGGGATAACAAGACTGAAATTAATACATAGAAAAGGAATAAATATTTATTATCTATTTTATACCAAAATTTATTCTAAACACTTTTTATATCTAGTTTCTTTAATCCTAACTAACACACACGCACACACACACATACACAAACACGCATGCAAACGCATATACCAAAACCAAAATGAAAGACTATTATTTTCTCATCTATGAACAGGGTAACTGAAATATAGAGTTATATCTAAATATGAATCATTACTACCTAAATTCAAAATCTGCACTCTTTTTCACATCATGTTGTTTACCTTTCAAAATAACTAAAACATAATACTAATTTTATGATTATACCGTATCACCTTTCAAAGGCTTTCTTCAAAGTCAGACTAATTTCAGACCCTCACAAAATAAACAGGAACCTCATTTTACGCTCTTGTGAAATCATGATTACCCAAAAGTCATGAATTTCAAAGATCTCTTATTTAAATATTATCTCCCTAAGCAAAAATCACTCACCAATAAAGCTTACATATTTAATGCTCTGTACCAAAGAGTTTCTACAAATATATTAATGTTACAAAATCATTTAATCTGACACACATTCACTTTTTGGGAGTTTTCCACCAGAATCCAGAGCTTTCAAATATTTGTCCATAGGGTATTTTGCTCTAAACTTTTCCTCACCAATTAAATTGTACATTGAGAAAAGATCCCATCGCAAGGGCACTGGCACTATTCCTCTTTTCGCTCTTGCCACACACATCCAACATGTCATAAAGACTTTCTTATTTCCTTTCCTGTACCTTGCCCAATACACTGCTTCATCTGCGTTCTGAAGGTCAGGACCGTGAGCTCCTTCAGTTCCTCATAGCTACAACCTCCTCTTCACTGGACCTCACTTCTAGCACAGTTCTTTAGTTCCTTTGTTTCTCATATCTGTCACTTTATTTCAAATCTTTAATGACTTCCTATCTCACTTCAGCTCAGATCCCTAATCCTCTGCTTCAAAATTCTTCAGAGTCTCTTCTATGGGAACATAACTTCTTGTTTAACTGTAACCTCTCCCCCTCCAAACAGTAAGCCTAAGCATCCTCTCCAATGTTTTATTCACCCAGTCAACTCATTCTCACTCATGAATGTTCACCCAGGATGATTCTCATGCAACAGTTCCCTCGCTATTAGGAGGCATAGATCCACTTTTCAACTGTTTCTAGAGAAAAGTTCTAAATAAAAGACAAGCATAATGACTACCCCCAATGAGGCATTTACATGTTCATTTGTACCCAGGGCCAGCTTCATGGGCAGGTAACCTGTGTACTGCACAGGGCCATGTGCTTAGAAGAGCCCTGTACTTGTTTTAATGTTCTGCTGTCACTGTCCTATAGTGCTTAATAATTTGAACAAGACTGCCTGTATTTTCATTTTATACTGGGGCCTGCTGATTAGGTAGCCGTCCTTTTTGTACCTAGAGTTGGCATGCCATTTAGTTCCTCTCCCTCCATCTCCCCTTACTTATCCTCTCCATCAAGGTCCAACTCAGGTTTCACCAGCTCCACAAATCCTTCCTACAACTTTATCCCATAAGGAGTTTTACAACTTCCAAAGAAATCACAGAGCGTTTCACAGCTACACTCCTTTGCTCTCTGCTCCTAATTAGTGTTGCTTGTCTATATCTTGTCTTCCCAGCTGGATTTTAAATATTCTGAAATTATTTTTATTTTTATTTTACATCATCGTGGCATCTTGTAAGAACTTTGCACATAACAGAAATTTGTCTATATTTTCAAATTAAGATGGAATGTCTATAAAAATATGACTTGTTAAAATTAAGCATGCTCAGCTCTTCTCCTTATCTCTCTCATGACTTACGGCTTCATTTGTTCCCTGCATCTCCATGTAGGAAGTGGCTTGCTCTAAGAGGGAAGGCCTGCACTTGTCCAGCCCTGTATTTAATTATTGTGGATATCTTAATTGATGATGCAATTATGTGCATACATTTAATTCCATGGAATAAAATGGAAGGATATGCAAATGGTCATAAATTTAGTTTTATCAGTTATAAAGCTGTTACTTTGCTCTCAATCTTTTCTGTTTATCTCTTATTTAGTTTGTAGCATTCAAAGAGAGAAAAAGTTACTATAAATATCACTTCTGAACTAATGTTTTGCTTCATTAGTCAAAAATTTTGCGATCTAAACAAAAGAGCTAAAACTTGGTCTACAATATGACATATAGATAGTAAAGTTTCTGGTTCTGTCTGGGTGTGTGTCTTTAAGCTTCAATAATTTATTAAACACAGGCAACAAAGAATTTTGAACCTAGTGGATCATCATATCAGCTTACTATCTATCGTACACAGTGACTTTTGTACACAGACCAATGGCTCTTTTCCTATATTCATAACTACTTTAATAGCCACTAGCCTAACAAGCATAGATGCATAGGCCTTATTATCTTAGGACTGTGCAGGTTGGTACAACTGTCATAGATCTGACCCATGACAGCAAAGCAAGGATTAGATGATGGCAATGTTTTCAAATTTGGCTGCTAATTTGGATTCACTTTCAGAATCACCTGAGAATATTTTTAAATTCCCAATGTCAAGGCCATTTTTATGGTAGAGAATTCGGGTATTATTATTTTTTTTAAAAAAATCTCCACTAATAGTTTCTATATACATCTTAGTTTGAGAACCACTTGGTTAAAGAGAAAATATATCTGTTGGTTGTTGCAAAACCTTACCACCAAAGGGGCAGCACTTTACAACATAGGCATTTTTGGCATTGATACAAAATACACTGTATTTTTCAATTAAATCATAGGATCAGACCCTAGGTTAAGGATGATTACCAAGAATAGTGTGTGATTTGGTGTCAGAAATAAGTGGGCAGTGCTGTTAGCTTCTGTATATTGTTTTACTCTGAGATTCTTGTGGTTTGCCTACGGGGCCTTACGAGTCAGACTCATTCATGCAGTCTCAGAGTTTCACTAGATTTGTTAATTATATAATCTGTGATCTGTACTATGGATTTGGAGACTCAGACTAAGGTTGCAGCCACAGAGGTATGTCAACCATGAGGTCAAAAAAAGTGAAGGCCTTTATTAGGGAATATGCTATATTCTAGGATTCAGACAAAAAGACAATGAAATAAAATTAATATAGATCTAAATGCTGATACAGCCACTTAACAGGCCTTTAGTGGTTATACCATAACTTTAAGAATTAAATTTGCTCAAGAAATCAACAAGTGACCTGACTGGTTTTTAAAATATGCTTATCATCAGAACAGGGGCACTGGGAGAATACCATAAAAATAAAGGAATATTTGTTATATTAAAAGAAGTAAGAGATTTGGGGGTAAGAAAAGCTGAGATTGTAGTGACTAGATTCTACCAAAGGGAAAGGAAATGATGAATTGAAGGTCTGCCAACACAGATAAAGCAAGATAAAGAAAATAAGCTCACTCTTAACTGCTTTTTAGGATGGCGCTACTGAAGAAGAAATATAGAAGTCATTACTGAACCTGTGACAGGGGCTCACAGAAATAGCAAGAGAGGCAGGAGTTTTGAAGATAACTTTTAGAGGCTCCCTCTTAAAACTTCAGGTAAAATCCATAAAAAGAATGACTGGAATCACTGTTTACACATTACGCAGCTTTAGCAAGTGATTATAGAACCACTGGGTGGATTACAGAGAAGTCTTTAAAGGGGAGCACTGAACTTTTGATGTTATTATTAGGTGATTCGGTTATTTATTACTGTAAGGGGCATGAATGTATTTCCTATCCTCTGAGACAGGATTTAATCTTGGCACTTTTGACATTTTTGGACCAGCTGCTGTGGAGACTACCTTGAGCATCGTAAGATGTTTAGCGTAAGATGTTCTACCCACTAGATGCCAGTAGCAGTCCCCCAGTTATGACAATCAGGACTGCACACTTTGCCAAATATCCCCTGGGAAAAGGGGGAAAATAACTCCAGATGAAAACCACTGCTCTGAAGGGGTTTGTCCCAGAAATCAACGAAATTAGGACTTTGGAGTAATACACAGCACAGGGAAGAGAAGCTAGTAAATAACAGAGCAGGTCTAGTTCTGGTCTATTTAGATATTTATTCCTATGAGAATATGCCTTCCAGGTGGAATTTTCATCATGGTTATAAAATTGAATAAGATTCATTTGAATAATGGATGCATCTGGCAGATTTAGAACTCACTGACTCCATATCTCTCATAATCAATTATCCCACAAGACAAAATCCAGAGTAATATACTGGAAAAACAAATGCCTTGGCCCATAAAAAAAAGATTTAAAAATGCCAAAATAGAACAAAGAATGCTATTGCTAGAAAAGGTAAAAGAAGAGGCCAAATTAAGTAGCAGATTTAACCTGTTTAAACTCTTGTAGATATTTCTCAAAGAGACAGAATAATATACCTACATAGAGGACTGGAGGCATACCTTCATCAGTGCATGGAAAAAAAAAGTTAAAGATAAAACATTTTCTTCTGTTTTTAAAGTAACAAGATTTTCAAGGCCCAGAAAATTTTTAAAAAATCCATGGAAAGGAACAGTGCTGGGAAAGATGATGAGGCAGAAGAAGCAATATTCCAGGCTTCTGGATGCAAAAGCAGGAGCAGCATCACCTGCTGCCTAGTTAAAAAAATTTGCTAAAGCTGATTCTCCAAACTAGATGAGAAAACAGGGAGAGCACATCCACAGGAGGCAGGTCCTCCAGACCCAAGCAACTCCACAGCAAGAGGCAGCAGCAGGACAGATTTAAACTAACTCCCTGATCATCAGAGAGATGAAGATTATGCTACTAGATCAAACTCATAGTCAGCTCAGTGCTAGCATGCTGGAAACACAAAACTCCAAGGGGGAAATTAATAGATTTTGACACAGGGTGCAAAAGAGGCATATTTCAAATAAGACCTGGAGACTGGTAGTGTAATAGTATTATAAATTTTCAGGTTTTGTAAGATGGCAAAGAAGTCAAATATCACCTACAGAGAGAGGAGGCTGTATTCTTATGGGGTCTTTATTAACCCACTATGAAGTCAATGAGTTTCAAGTCTGCCAAATACATCTATTATTCAAATGAATCTTATACAATTTTATATCCATGATGAAAATTATACCTGGAAGGCATTCTTCCATTGGAAGACCTCTTAGAAATGAGTAAGTTCAAAGCCTGTGCTTTCAGAAAACTGGCATAGACTGAATGTTATCCTGGCAAATCTGGAACATAATTTTCACTCACTTTGATACAAATGATCTTTTCTGTGGTACTTAGCAACTGTCATATGGATTTAAGTTGTACTAGGATCTAGGTTCTGAGAACACAAGATTTTGAAAGGATAACTATTTTTGGTCCAAGAATTAGCTCATTTTAAAATTTCAGAGTGTGGAGCTGGTGCTGAAATATTCTTATATGACCTTTCAACTCTTAGGATTGCTTAAAAAGTGGGGTACCCAAAAGAAATCTAAAAATGAAATCATTTAGCTTCAGAGAGAAAGAATTATGTCCATGTCAATAAAAGATAACTCATGATGCTGCCATTGAAAAAACCCTTCTCCTAACCCATCATCTGAGGGAGCAATCTCTACCTGGAGGGCAGTGGTTTAATTTTTGGATTTTTATTTCTCTGCAAATTTAATAATGGGAAGATTTATATTGTTCAAATTTCGTTGTTACAGATATTTTGAAAATCAGCTATTTAGACTCATTGCATAATCCTTGGTGAGATATTTTTAGTTTCAGAAGTGACTTTTTTTTCCTTTCCTGCTTTGATTTTACCTACTTGAGAACAGTTCTCATTTCTCTTTATTACAATCTCTTCTATTTATCTGTCTCTTCCATTATTTCTGACTCAATAGAAGCCTCAGATTCTGATTGTTTAGCCTGATCTTCCTCCCTTGAGTTCTTGAGTCCTTTAAGTGAGTTGCAAGTTTTCTTTGCCTGATTATCTGTCAGTTTCTTTGAACCTGCATGGTTCAGGTTCCCGGGGTCTCTAAGGTAGTGTCAGAGAAGTTTATGTTCCCCTGGAACTGATAGCATAACAGTTTAAAACAGTGATTCTTCGGCTTAGATGGAGTCTGAGGGTGAGGGAATTAAACATTGCCCAATTGCACAGAATGTGCAGCTTCCCCCAGGACTGCTGGTACCAGCAGCAACAGGAGAGTCTTTCCCAGAACAAGCAGACAATGCAGCCCCTGTCATCCAGTCTTATAAATCTACTGGCTTTACCAGAAGGAAGGTTGCACTCTAACTCCCAAGCCTCTCCTGTATCTTTGACTCCTCCCACTCAATGACATCAAGACTCATATATATAGAGGATAATCTGGTGATGGCCAGAGGGGAGAGGGGTTGGAGGGCTGGGTGAAAGTAATGAAAGTTTAAAGAAGTACAAATTAGTAGTTGATAGGTCATGGGGATTGGAGCATGGCAGAGCGAATGAAGTCAGCAGTAATGTAATGGCTGTGTGTAGAGCCAAAGGAGTTATAGAATAACTAAGGGATCGTTTTATAAACTACATAAACTATATAAATGTCTAACCAATGTACTACATACTTGAAACTAATAATAAAATAAAATACAATGCTAAAAAAAAAGACATCACAGACACTGAGAGCCAGCATTCATTTGTTGTCTGGAGTTTACATAGCCCGAGATTCAGGGCAAGCTCACCAGGAGGCTTATTTTAGTTGTTCATTCCAGTTGGTGGTCCTGAAAATAAGCATTTTCAAGTTCTATTAAAGGATATGTTTCCCTTTATGAAAATAAAATCTTTAATCAGATTAATATGAATCCAACTTTCTTTTAAGTAGCTTGATATATATAGCAATCGCAAATCTGTTTGCAATGCATCAGGTAACAGTTGATAAAATCAAGCTTTCATATATTCTTCAATAGCTAATTATTAAACAATTATGCATCAAATATCTACTAATTGTCACACATTGTTTTGGATTCTGAGGACACAGCCCTGAACAAAGTAGACAAAAAATGCCAGTTATGTTGTAGTTCACATTCTACTGAATGTAAAAGTTCATGAATGCAGATAATATATTTAAATGAAATTCAATGTTCATTAAAACAATACGGCCAATAAATAACAAGGCATCTTTACTGACCTCACATGGAATTTCAGCAGGTAGCACCATTGCTAGTGGCATGGTGCTTTTTGAAGCTCCTGATTCTTCAATTTTGTTTCTCTCGCTTACTTCTCCAGAATGTTCCACTCTTTGGTCTGTTGAAATATTGAACTCAAGGTAGTCCTTAGAACCTAGAGAAAGTTTATGAATGTAGATTATTATATGCTAAAACCATAGTGTTGCTTCCATTGTTATAAAGACTAAATGCTGAACAATCGATTTAATTAATATATAAGACAACTGAACTGAGTTTAAGTTAACTGAAATAATTGAACCAATGTTAATAATTACAAAAATGCTTCACAATTTACTGTTATAACCTTAGTGACTAAACTAAAGCAACTATATAATATGTTCGTCAACTAGTTAAATGTTTTTGCCCCTAAAAATGCAACCACTATTCAATATTTTCTCTTACTATTAAAACAGTAAATCTGAAAAACCTGTAACTATCTCATTTCAATGACAGTTAAGAAAAATTTATTTTACTTTAAATTGGAATATTTTAAATCAGAACAACTGCTTACTCTTTACATATACTTCTAGTTTTTAAAATAAAAAGCTTAATTAGGAGATATCACTAAATAAACTAGTATTTCTACAAAATGCTAGTTTAATACTGGAATATCAGTGTTCATCAAAATGTTAGTGAGTTGTATGAAAAAATAATACATGTCAAATAAATTTGGTTTCTTTATAGCAGTGCTAAAAAACACTGAAATGTGAGAGTTTTGAATCTCAAAGAAAGAGAAATAGTATTTAAATTTTTTTCAGTTTTAACATTTAATAACTTAGCTTTGATCTCAATCATTCAAACTTTTTTTTTGTATTGAAAAAAAGAATGTATTGAGAGATAATATATTTATTACTCAATGTTTCAAAGCCTAACTCATTTCATTAGGGCACAAAAACAATGTGGCTGAAACCAAGTTTTTCACAACTACATCACATCTGTAAACTTTTAGGCCAACCCCAATAGTATTCCTCAAATTCCCAAAGAAGGGGACTGGGGAAAAAAATGAAGCCTCTGACAGCCAGAATCTGTCCAGACACTATGTGAAGGCCGTGGTGTTGCTAAGAGCTTGCCTGGCGCTTACAGCTCCACCTCAGTGTTCTCCCAGTGAACATGGACAATTTCACAGAACATCAACATCAGACAAGGCCACTCTGTCACCATGATGGATCAAGTGAGAACACTTTGTAATTATATCTTAATCCAGACAAAAACATGAACATTGACCAAAACACAAAAATGACCAATATTTTGAATCGTGGCTCCTATGAGTGATGTTGTCTCTTCACTAATTCCAGCCTTAGCTTCTTTTCATTGCTCTTGCCTTCTAATGATCAGGTGACCGACTCCACTCCGTTTGCCTGAGATTTTCTGGTTTAGGCACTGAAAACGCTGTGTCCCAGGAACCTCCTCAGTCTCAAGCATATTGGAATAGTTGGCCACCCTATTTCTTAACAAGAGTCATGAATGTACCAAATCATAAAATTACACCTGCTTTCTGACATAAGCATTTGACTGCCATGCTTTCTTGAACCCTCCCTCAAATCACTTAACACAGGCCTAAAAACTACAATAAATCTTTTCTATTACCCTTTTACTGAGATACCCTACAGTCTCCATGGTGTGCCCTCTATTAACTGCCAATAGAAAAAATCGAAATAGTTCAAATGCAGGTGTGTTCCTAGTGGTCTTTGGCTAAAGGACATTGACAGGATAAAAAGAAGAGCCAAAGGCAATATAGATGAAAGTAGCTACAATTTTGGTCTCATTGTATTTTTTTAAAAAGTGGAGTTACCACTTTCATAGGTAATTCTATCAAGAAAGCAGAGTAACAAGTGAAGCGTCCTCTAGAGAGCAGCTTTCCCCATGCCACATCTAAGGAGAATGGCTTTTTTCCTGTCTTATGAAACCTGCAGAATAAAAGAATAAAAGCACCAGGGATTTCCAGATTTCTCCTAGTACCAGTCTTACTTGAAATGAAATAAAAAACAGCCTTTACTTCGCTCTATCTCTGTCTTGCACGCTCTCTCTCTCACACACACATGTGTGCGCACACACACACAAATCAAAATAATAAAAGGTTTTATAGAACTGGCTCAATTATTTTGTGAATTGATGAAAGAATAAAGAAAATTGTTTTATTTGATACACCTTGAAAGAATGAGGTGTAAATTATTCTGCCTTGGAGGTATCTAGGATATTTTCTGTAATTTCTCTGTGGTCTTAAATTAAGAAGAGCTATTTTATTTACCCTGAGGACATAATCATGGATGTACAAAATGATTTATCTCTATGAATGTTCAGAGAAGCACAGTTTATAATGCAGAAAATTAGAAGCAGTCTAAGCAATAAGGAACCAGATAAAAATGTAATGTTATAAAAGATTTTGTCACCAATAAAAATTCCTTCAAAGAATATTTAACAAGAAACAAGTTTATTCAATAACTTAGAAAATCCAGGTTACGAAATTTTTAATTTACTAGGTTCCAATTTTATAAAAAAAAAAATAATAACGACAGGACCTGTGTTTTCAAGTTGTACATATAAAGAGCTTCGGAAGTCACAATGCTATCCTAACAAACAGAAAGCTGACCAGACTGAAAAATCAACAGCTCTTCTTCGATCCTTAAGAAAAGGGCAGACATAGCACAACTGCTGACCCCAAGGTTGAGGAGATAGGCAGGCAAATACAGGTAGCCTCAGCTTACCAGACTAGAGACTCAGGAGTTGAAAACACTCAAGAACTAGTACCTGGGAAGGGAAAACTGAACTGTAATTAATGAATTGCTGGATATTTAACAAGTACAAGTGTGAGAGTTAAAAACTCCAGGGAAATCCAGTCAAAGTGGGAATGGGAGGGGTTGGAGGGCATATTATTTTGAGATTCATCTCCTCTAGGAGCTTGACCAGATCCCCACAGTAAATATTGGAGAAAATATCCCTGTTGCGGCCAACGGGGGAAAGGAGAAAAGAACCATTTTGAAATAGCCCAGATACTTCTTAGCATGACCTTCCCTCAAAGGAAACTAGTTAACCAGAGAGTCTCATCTACCAGAGTTTATCAAAGTCTAAGTGACCTGAGGAAGAAAAATACCCAACTGCATCCGTAATAGCCATCCAGTACTACCTAAGGTGAAGAAAAAAAAAAAACAAAAAACTGAGAAACTCTTGTAAAGTTCATAGTCCAGAAACATTGTCTCACTAAAAAACAGACCTCATCATCAGATGATGGAAAGTCTTCCCACCCCCAACACCTCACTATCATCTTTAGTAATATGATTACTAAAGACCTACTTTTAGAAGTTCCTTTTTCCCAGTACATCATATTTGGCTATTGAGGAAGATTACAAGGCATATCAAAATGCAAAAAAACAAACAAACAAAAAACCCCTCCTGCAATTAAAAAAAAAAAAAAAGAGTAAGCAAAAGAGTAAGCATCAGAACCAGACATAGCAAGAATGCTGGAATTATCAGACCAGGAATTTTAAAAATCTATCATTAATATGCAAATGGTTCTAATGGATAAAGTAGACAACATGCAAGAACAGATGACTAATGCAAACAGAGAGATGAAAATCCTAAGAAAAAATTTAAAAAATGTTAGAGAGCAAAAACACTGTAATAGAAATGAAGAATGCCTTTGATGGGTTTATTTGTAGACT
This sequence comes from Pteropus medius, assembly GCF_902729225.1. Taxonomy (NCBI): domain Eukaryota; kingdom Metazoa; phylum Chordata; class Mammalia; order Chiroptera; family Pteropodidae; genus Pteropus; species Pteropus medius. Next base: position 1,752,691 of record NW_024352786.1, on the reverse strand, counting down.
GGACATGACAGAGGAGAATCCTTGAGCTATAGGATATAGAAATAGAATTTTTGAGAACTGAAAAGCAAATAGAACAAAGACTGAATATATATATTCATTATTATATATATATATAATGGAATATTCAAGGACTGTGAGAAAACTATGAAAGATATAACATATGTGTAATAGGAATACTAGAAAGAGACAAAGGAAGAGAAGAAATATTTCAAACAATAATAACTGAGAATTTCCTCAAATTAATGTCTGATACCAAATTACAGCTCCAGGAAACTCAGACAATACCAACTAGGATAAATTCCCAAAGAAGTACAGTAAGGCATAACCTCTTAAAATGGCAGAAAATCAAATAAAAAAAAAAAAAACCCTGATAGAAACTAGAGAAAATAAAACTTACCTATAGAGGAACACGGATAAGAATTACATCTAACTTCTCAGAAACCATGCAAGCAAGAAGAGAGTGAGGTGAAATACTTAAAGTGTAAGAGAAATAAATGTCCAACCCAGAATTCTGTACCCTGTGAAATTACTCTTCAAAAGTGAAAAAAAATAAGGATTTCTCAGAAAAACAAATACTGAGAAAATTTGTTGTCAATAGACCTGCCTGCAAGAAAAATTAAAAGAAGTTCTTCAGTGAAAACGAAAATAATATAGATGAGCAACTCAGATTTACACAAAAAAGGGAAGAACATAAAGAATAAATAAGTAAAAGTAAAACATTTATTTTGCTGTAATTGATCTAACAGATAACAGTAACAACAATGTATTCAATTATGTATGCTTATGTATATAATGTATGTTTTTTATATATGTTTACATAAAATGAAATTAATGACAGCAATGATACAAAAAATGGGAGGAAGAAATTAGAATCATTTTGTTATTATAAGGTACTAATACTCTCTGTGAAGTGGTATAGTGTTATTTGAAAGTGAGCTTGGATTAGTTATATATATATATTGCAAATTCTAGGAAAACCATTAAAAAACTGAAAAAAGGTATAACTGATACGCTAAGAAAGAAGTGAAAGTGAATCACAAAAAATGCTCAATTAAAATAAAAAATGGCAGAAAAAGAGTGGAAGACAAAAATTGGAACAAGAAATAAGAGCAACAAAAACATTGATGAATATTATAGATATTAATTCAACTATATCAATAATCCCTTTGAATGTCAATGGTCTAAATGCATCAATTATAAGACAATGATTGTCAGAGTTGATCAGAAAATAACATCCAACTATATGTTTTCTAAAAGAAACTCACTCTAAATATAAAGATGTAATCATTAAAAGTAAATAGATAGGGAAAAATATATGACGCTAATAGTCAGAGGAAAGCAAAAGTAGCTGTATTAATTTCAAATAGAGCTTATTTCAAAGTATCACAAGTTATCATAAATTAAGGAGAGAATTACATAATAATAAAGGGGTCAATTCTCTAAGAAGATATAACAATTGTTAATGTGCATGTGCCTTTATAAAAAAGAATTAAACTATGTGAGGCAAAACTGATAGAACTGCAAAGAGAAATAGATGAATCCGCTATCACACGTGGAGACTTCAACAGAAATGGACAGTTTCAGCAGGCAGAAAATCAATAACGACACAATTAAACTCAACAATACCATTAATCAACTGAATATAATTGATATCTACAGACTTCAACCAATAACAGCAGATTACACATTCTTCTCAAGGTCACATGGAACATTAACCGAGATAGGTTACATTCTGGGACATAAAACACACCTTAACAAATTTATATAAGTAGAAATCATACAATGCCTGCTCTCAGACCACAATGGAATTAAATTAGAAATCAATAACAGAAAGATTGTTTGAAAATCCCACAATATGTACAAATTAAGCAACATACATCTAAAAAACACATGGGGCAAAGGAGATATCTCAAAAGTAATTACAAAAATATTTTGGAGTGAGTAAAAATGAAAACACAACTTATCAAAATATGTGGAATGCAGCAAAAATGCTTAGAGAGAAATTTATAGCATTGAATGCATATGTTAGAAAAAAAGGATCTAAAATTAAATTTAAATTTCCACTATAAAAAACTAAAAAATAAAGAGCAAATTAAATCTAAAGTAAGCAGAAGAAAAGAAATAATAAGGAGAGCAGAAATCAAGGAAATTAAAAACAGGAAATCATTAGAAATAATCAATGAAACCAATGCCCATAAATCTGATAACATAGATAAAATGAATCAATTATTTGAGACACAAGTTGCCAAAACTTACACAATAACAAATCAACAATGAATAGGCCTATGGCCTATCTCTATGAAATAAATTGTATCAATAATTAATAACCTTCTAAAGCAAAAAGCATCATGCCCAGATGCTTCACTCGTAAATTCTACCAAACATTTAAGGAAAAAAATGATTAAAATTTTCAGAGAATAGAAGTAGAGAGAATACTTCCTACCTCATTCATGAGAGCAGCATTACCCTAATACCAAAAAAAGACAAAGACGTTACAGGAAAAGAAAACTACAGAACAATATATCTCATAAACATAGATGTAAAAATTCTCAACCAGATATTAGCAAATCAAATCCAAAGAAAATAAAAATAAAAGACTTATGCACCATGACCAAGTAGGATTTATTCCAGTTATGCAAGGCTTGTTACACATTCAAAAAATCAATTACTGTAATCCATCCCATCAAAAGACTAAAAAGAAAAAAAATCACATGATCATATTAATAAGTTCAGGAAAAGCATTTGACCAAATCTAATACCGAATCATAATAAGAACTCTCAGTAAACTAGGAATGGAAGCAAACTTTCTCAACTTGATAAAGATTATCTACAAAAACCTACAGCTAAAATCATTCTTAAGGTGACAGACTCAAAGCTATTCCACTAAGACTATGCATAAAGCAAGGATATCCCCTCTTACCACTTCTTTTTATCATTGTACTGGAAGTCCTTGCTAATGCAATTAAGGCAAAAATACAAAATAAAAGCTACAAAGATTGGGAAGGAAGACATAAAACTGAGTTTCCTAGGAGATGACATAATGTCTATGTAGGTAATCCAAAAGCATCAACAAAGAAATTCCTGGAACTAATAAGCAATTAGAGTAAGGTTACAAGATATAAGAGCAATAAACAAAAAGTAATTGCTTTCCTATATACCAATAAACAAGTGGAATTTGAAATTAAAAATGCAATATAATTTACATTAGCACTCCCTCCAAAATAAAATACTTAGGTATAAATCTAACAAATGATGTACAAGATCTATATGACAAAAACCATAAAACTCTGATGAACAAAATCAAATAAGAACTAGATAAAGGAAGAGATAGTCTATATTCATGAATAGGAAGGCTCAGTGTTTTCAAGATGTCAGTTCTTCCCAAATAAATCCATAGATTCAATGCAATCCCAATCAAAATCTCAGCAAATTATTTTACAGCTAAGGACAAACTTATTCTAAAGTTTATGTTGAGAAGCAAGAAACTCAAAATAACCAACTCATTATTGAAGGAGAAAAGCAAAGTTGGAGGACTAACACTACCAAACTTCAAGTCTTAATATAAAGCAACAGTAATAAAGACAGTATGGTCTTGGCAAAAGAATGGGAACTTGATCAATGGAACAGAATAAAGAGCCAAGAAATAAAACCACAGAAACAAAGTCTTTGACAAAGGAGCCAACGCAATAAAATGGAGCAAAGATAGTCTCTTCAATAATTAGTGCTAGAACAGCTGGACATCTACATGCAAAAAATAAATCTAGATACAGATATTACACCTTTCCTAAAATTTAATTCAAAATGGATACAGACTTGAATGCATAATGCAAAACTAAAAAACTCCAAGAAGATGACCTAGGAGAAAACCTAGATGACTTTGGATATGGTGCTGCCTTTTTATATACAACACCATAGACATGATCCATGAAAGAAATAATAGATAAGCATGACTTCATTAAAATTAAAAACAACTGCTCTGCAAAAGACAATATCTAAAGAATTAGAAGATAAGCCATAGACTGTAAAAGAGTATTTTCAAAAGATACATCTAATAAATAACTGTTCTCAAAATATATAGAGCTCTGAAATTCAACAATAAGAAAATGATAAAACCAATTTAAAAATTGGCAAAAAAACTGAACAGACATCTCACCAAAGAAGACATATAGATTTCAAATAAGCATATGAAAAGATGCTTCACATCGTATGTCATCAGGAAAGCCAAATAAAAACAAAAATGAGATATTACTACACACCGATTAGAACGGCCAAAATCTGAAACACTGACAACTCCAAATGCTAGGGAGGACGTAGAGCAACAAGAACTCTGATCCATTGCTGGTGGAAATGCAAAATGGTACAGCCATTTTGGAAGACAGTTTAGTGGTTTTGGATAAAACTAAATATGCCCTTACGGTGTGATCCAGAATTCGTGCTCTTTGGTATTTACTCAAATGTGTTGAAAACTTATGCCCACACAAAAACCTGCACATGAATGTTTATAGCAGCTGTATGCATAATTGCCAAAGCTTGGGAGCAACCATAATGTCCTTTGCTTGGTGAATAGTACATTCAGACAATTCATTTCTAAAATGAAATGAGCTATCAAGCCATGAAAAGACATTGAAGAACTTAAAGGCATAATACTAAGTGAAAGAAGCTAATCTGAAAAGGCTATGTACTAATCTGAAAAGGCAAAAATATAGAGAATAAAAAGAGTAGTGGTTATTAGGGACCTGGGTTGGCAGGGGATGAATACCTAGGTAGAGCACACAGGATTTGGGGGCTAGTGAAAATATTCTGTTGATACCATAATGATGAATAAATGTCATTATACATTTATCTAGACTCATAGATTGTACAATACCAAGTGTACCCTAAGGTAAACTGTGGACTTTGGGTGATTAAAATGTGTCAACGTAGGTTCATCCTTAAATAGTTAAAAATATACCATTCTGGTGAGTAATGTCGATAATTGGGGTGGCTGTGCATGCCACAGGGAAGGGACAGGGAGGGTATAAAAAATCTCTGTATCTCTCTCTCAGTATTGGTGTAAACCTAAAACTTCTCTTTAAAAAATAGTCTTCAAAAAAAGTATACATATACAAAACTATGTGGTAAGAATTCAAGATATATCTTTGAATACCTAAGAATAGACTAGTGCTATATATACCAAAAATATAGAGTGATTATTTCTGGCTGGTGGAGTTATGAGTAATTTTATTATATATATTGCTAAAAATATTAATTAATATCTAATAATATATAATATATATTCTGTTTGTTCTATGAAAATGTATTTTATAGATTTAACTATATACATTCCTCAAATAGAGAAATGAATTAAGATTACAGACAGAGCACAAGTATCTTTTCCCCTTCTCTACAGCATGTAAATGCAATAAGAGAAAAAAGTATTTTCTTTATGTGTCATGACATAAAAATAGGTAGGAAACACTGTTTTGCAGATAGTATATGAAATATATCAGCTCATCACAAAACACCTTCATGTTAAGGTGATACAAGCAATTCCAAAAGAGATTATATGGAATAAAGGTCACTCTCCTCTTTTAAAATGAATATAATATTAGGGAAAATAATGAAAGATCCCCTAAAGCAAGACAATTTTGAATATTATTTTTTAGAAATCAATAAAATTACATTGTAAACAGTAACATGGGAACACATTATAAAATAGTAAATGCTAGAAAATACTTTCCTTTATGAATTAAGTTGCAAAACCTGGTATATATTTAATTTTTAAAGTTTGCCATATGGCTTCCAAAATAGAAACCTTCTAATAGTATTTTTTTAATATAATTTTTAGTGTAGATTGTTTTATATTTTGTCCCCATTTATTTGGCAACTGATTAAATCTTCATTTTTCATGAGGACAGGTTTTCTGATAATTAACAAAACTGGGTGAAGATTGAAAAATAGTGGACTCTTTTATATCTATCACATTTGAACTTCTTTAGTTATACTGATTTGATAAAAAAGGAAGTTATTCCTCAATGTCCAATGACTCGGCAAATCTGACAGCAGACAAATGAAAGCTTTAGTTTTCATCATAAATAATTTGGATTCCCATAAAAAAAACAGAAATACTGATTGAGAAGAAATATGCTTACTGCTTAAAAAAAAGGAAAAAGAAAAAAGAAAAAAAACCCTTTTGTTTTCTAATATAAACTTGGGGAAAGAACTATGTACTGTAAGCTTCAATTTCCTCAATTATATAATAGGATAAATAGTGCCTTTCTTGTTGGATTGTTTTGATTACATTTAATAATACACATAATGTGTCAGGTCTAAAGTAGGTAGTCAATATCAGTTTCCTTTTTTTTTCTGATTTCTGATATCAAAGTGAATAAAAGCAATGTTTTGTTTTGTTTTGTTTTAAAGACTAAATCTTTCTCAGTTTGTATATCCAACTACAACTTAGAAAGGACTGCAACATTCCTCTAGAATTTTAACACTGAGCATCACTGCTTTTGTCAAATTTAGAATCTTGGTAAGTGATTCTATAATGACAATTCTGCTGAATTTATTAACTATGCTTAAGGTGGTACAGATTCTAGTACGCTTCTTTGTAGTTTTAATGTCATACTGAAGACTAAAATACTCCACACCACTTAGGTAAGTAAATGAATATTTCTCCCAGAGATAAAAGGAAACAAATGGACTTTACAAAGAAGTGTAATTTTTACCAACCTATTAGTCTAGTCCTCAGTATTCTTAAACAATTTTTGTTGTCTGTGGTTCATTATAATGGACATAAAATAAGAAATATTTCATATAAGATTACTTCCAAAGCAAAAAATAATCATGATAATATAAAACATATTGCCTACCAAATATATATTAAAATGAATGCACTTAATACAGCCAAGCAAACATTGGTTTCTAATAATAAAAAGATAAATCTTTATTTTAAATGCTCATTTTTTTTCCTGGCACTCTATCAGGACAGACTCTGCCAGCTAAAGTTCTCTCATATGTTAGCCTGAATGTATATTTATATTTTACTCTTGGTACTTTAGTCTTCTAACTTTAGTTTGTTACATGCAGGATAATTCCAAGGCAATGTATATGTAAGGAGACTCTGTCTTTGGTGGTCTATGAGTTTCATTTTACCTGCATTGCTATTCCATTCTATTTATTACATTTTCTCATTTTTCCTATCCTTTCTCTCTCCTTCTGTTTTATCACCCACTAACTCACTCTTCCATTAAGGTACCCTCTCTTAGTCAAATTTGCTACACAAGAATAGTATATACCTTGCAACACAGACTATGGTCTTGAGAACAACAACTTATTAGAAGGGCAAATCCCAGCCTCCACCCTGGACTACTGAATCAGAATCTACATTTTAAAAGAATGCAAGTGATTTGAATGCACATTGAAATTTGAGAAGCAATGTGCAGTAATAATGTATAACTTTGTGTGATATCTTCCCATAGCATTATCATAGAATAAGCCAACAACTGAAATTATATTATGTATTTATCTGTTTACTTGTTTCTTGCCTATCCATCTAGAATGTAAGCTTTCAAGATGAGGCAATTGGTTCTTTTTCTTTACCTCTTTATTTCCGGTGTATACAGTAGGGTCTTCCACATAGTAAATGTTTAATATTTGTAAAAGTAGACATAATAATAAGATGCTATGTATTTGTATGCATAGTAGATACAATTATTTGTTGCTTGATTTAATGATTGAATAAATCCACGCCTAGCTTGTGCTTTTTTTGGGGGGAGTAGTATCTTTGGGCAGTAATTTATTCTATCTAACATATTCTTTGCCTGTTCTAAGGAATTATATCTGTACTTCAATCAGTGTAACCCTAAAGTCAGGAACTAAACAAAATTAGAGAAAATCACCATAGCAAGTACTCAGCTTACCTCTTGCTCTCCTATACATTTTCATTGTGTACTTTTTTTCCGAGAGTTGCTAAGGCAGTTTTAGCGTTACCTATGCCATCAACAGTTATTTCCTGCAACTGGATATATGAAGCACTGAGGTTTAAGAATTATAAGGCTAGTTAATGAAACAAACTCTAATTATATCCTCTATGGAGAAGTTCAACATGTATCAATACTAATCCATTTCAGCAGATTGTCCAGAATGAAATAAAATCAAGGTCTATTGAATAAGGCTGCAAACAAGAACCAACCATTTAGACTTTTAGTTATTCTCTTTACTGAATGACATCTTAAAGTTTTTAATTTTAGTTGTTATATTTTTTAAATCTAGGTTATAAGAAAAATTCATGTATGAAGTGATCATTCCAACTTTGAGTATTAAATTATAAACAGAACATGTAGTTCATGAGTAGAGGAAAGCTCTACTCTTAAAAAATGCTCCAGTGAAATACCTAGGGCATGAGAATGCACACTCAACCCAGGCATATTCAGCAACTTATCAGTTTCTTTTTGTTACTCTTTTCTTATAATTAAGAAAGAAAATACATGGATTCATCTGAATTACAATTGAATAGTGTTCCAAATGAGATTGTAATAGTATGAAGCAATTTTTGTTATGATGTTAGCTGAATAAAAAGCATGTGAGTGTTTGTGTACATGTATGTGTGTGAATATATCATACGCATATACATGTCCAGTGTATATATGAATATATGAAATAAGAAAAACATCATCATCTTAACAGTGATTATTTATAAGAGGTGGAAATAAAATTTATTTAAAAATTTCCTTTCTTTTCACATACACCATTTTCAATGACCCATAAATATAATTTTTTCAGTAATACAAAAATGATCATCAAGAAATTATCATTTTTATTGAATGAGAGGATAGCAGCAATTCCATTTTTATAATCAAATTTATGTATTTTCTAATTTAAGTAATAAATATTCATTATGTATAATTTAGAACACAAAGAAAACAAGACAATAAAATTGCCTATAATTCTATTTCCTAGAGATAATCATAGCTGACTTTTTGATATGAAACCTTCTAGTCTTTGAAACATGTAAATGCATCTTTTTGAGAAATTAAAATGGAACAATCTTAAATGTATTTATACTATTAGTTCGAACAATATTTTATATTCCAATGGCTCCTTGCAATCAATATTTTCACATACATTGTACTTTATTTTGAACACACACTTAAAACTACAAATCCTGTTCAATGCTGGATTACTGAATTCCTGTCAACCAAACTATTTATAGTTTTTAAGTTCTGAGTCAGAATCTGTTCCTCCCCCATATATTGTTCCGTCAAATAGGAACTTTTATTCCTATTGTAATGAGTTTTAAAAATATGAAGACAACACAGTATTTTGAATCAAACATGGTTTAAGAAATAAAAAATAGATACAATTAACCCAGGAATAAGTTAATAGAACCATCAGTAAATTCAACAGCAAAATCTTACACTTTGCAAAGTAAATGACGAGGATCTTCTGGTCTTTGAGTAGAAAATAAAATATCATTTAGAAAATGATTTGAATTTATTTTCCTCATAAAAAGCTTTAAGTGGTTTGATTAGGGAGATAGTACTCTGCATATGCACATTCCTTCTCTCTCTCTCTCTCTCTCTCTCTCTCTCTATATATATATATATATATATACACACACACACACACACATACATACACATATATATACATATATATAATATGTGTGCATATATGTGTGTCTGTGTGTCTGTGTGTATATATTTCTCTCCTATATCCTAATAACACCAATACAACATGTTAATTGTTAAGATAAAGAAGGCCTTAAATGTAAAATGGTGAAGAAGAGAATGTTCAAGTCTCTGAAACCATGCTCCCATCAGTCTTTTCTTTAATCTCCATGAGATTGAGGAATTGACTGTCTTTGTCATTGTTGAACGCATGATAGGTTCTCAATAATTATCTGTAAAATAAAGAAATTGATATATTACAGTTGAAAATGCTTGAAAGAGATAAAGTTGGGGAAGTGGATTGAGGGAAAAATGTGCCAACCTCTCTTTGCAAAGGATTTATTTGTAATTGTCTTCCCTGTTGAGAGTCAGAGGGCCATCTATATTCATGACAATTTTAATGTCTCTGTTTTTGGTATTGCCTTTAGTACAGGTATTTATACAAAGCTACAGATCCTAGTGTGACCAGCTTCGGGAGATTACGCATGGAAGCAAAGAAAAGGCATGTGTGTCTCATCTGACTTCCACAGTGGCTCAGCAGAGAAGGGCAAACACCTATGGAGTAGTTAGGCTTGGAGAATGACGCAATGGCTGAAAGAGAAAGAAGGGAAGGTATTGGAAGGACAAGATCAAGATCCTAGAAAGACAGGCCATACAGAGAAGGCACATACTTCTATAATGCCTAAAAGTCAGAGAAGCCCTTACCCTTGGAAAGAGTAAGAAAAAGAGGCTGCACATTTGAATTACCTAAATTTAAGAAAGAATGTAATTGCTTCTCTGCTCCCACGAATTAATGATTAAATTAGATTTTAAAATCATAAAAGAAATTAATATAAGAATATTACCTTCACTTGGATTTCTGCCCCCTTCTTGAGCTTGGGTTTCTCTTCTATCCTCAGTGAGCGTCTACATAATCTTAGCAAGTGGTTTTAGCTCAACCTTTCCCCTCCCAATGTAACACGATCAACTGTAAGTTACTGTCAGGAAGCTGAAACATTTTTAGTGATGATGTCTTACAGCTTAGGAAGTGAAAGGGAAGCTATAATCAATTCATTGTCTAAAAGGAAAAACATTTTAAATAGAGATTTGTTCTAAAATGAGTATCCATGATTTTATAAGCCAATTTCCCAAGGAATATTAATAACAGCTAACAACTACTGAACATTCACTATGTGCTAAGTACTGTTCTTAGTGCTTTGCATATATTAATATACAATGCTCTACAATTCTATGAAGTAGGCGATAATATTACCTTCATTTTCTAATTTTTTATTCTTGAACAAACATTTATGAAGCCCCAGCTATGTGCCAAGTGCTGTGCAGGATGCCAAGGTGAGCCATCCTTCCCAGGACTTTCAATTTCATGGGGTGGAGGCAAACAATACACAAGTCAAATGTGAAGTGGAGCAGAGGTGGGGAAGTTCAAGAAAAAAAATTAAAGCTAGGTGGGACGTATGGGGTGGAGGTTGCTGTTTTAAATGAGGAAAATAAGACTTCCTGTAGTAAGTTAACTATTCCAAAGCCATACAGCTATTGCTGAAGCCAGGTACCCCTCCCCTTTCACTACACTATACAGTTTCCCCATCTATGGTTAAATCCACGCATATAACAGTCAGTTATCACAGGAATGATATGATAGAATCAAAGACACAAAATTTTCAGAGCTGTTAAAAACGACATATGGTCCAAAACTCCAGTGAAAATGTCTAGGGCATTAATTCTTACGATAACATAAAGTTGTATTCCATTTGACACTGAATTGATATCCCAGTTAGGATTGCTAATTTACACAGAAATGGCAGCTTACGTGTGTGTGCTTATTTACCAGTCTTGTTGCTCACAGATTATCTCACAAGAATGTTTTATTTTGCATAGAATTCCCAGGGGTGGTTTGTATGTTGTCAGATGGACTCTCACTGCCAGAGAAAATGACTCATAGTGCCAAATATGTGGAATTACTATCAATTAGGTAATGACGATTCTGCTTTGTCTAAATTGGACTCGGAGACTGATACATTTCTGTATTTTTTTTCTTCAAGTATCTTCAAATTATTACAATTATCTAAGAGTAGAACTTGAACTTTGACAGCAGACTTAATTTTTTATGTTTTTAAAAAAATGTCCACCAGCGTTCTATACATTTTAAATAGTAATCAACATCTTAAACTGATATATCTAAGAATATTTCCATAAACATCAGGGCTCTGTACCTGAGGACCTTATTTTAACTTCCAAATTAAATAAATAAAAAACTTCAGTGCCATATATATGTAAATAATTTTAGGACGTGTTATAGTTTTTAGTTTCAGATTTGCATGTGACTACACAAAATGACTCTGAAATTGCCTGCTTCCAAATAAAAGCAGCCTTTTAAAGGAACTTTTTCTTCTTTCACTTTCTCAAAAATACTATCTACAAGTATAATCTTTCCTTAACTTGAATACAAATTATAGAAACTGAGTCAGTCCACCTTTGAGACAGAAATAGTTTTTGCTTTTTTGTCTCATATATTCAGTGAGATTTATTATGAGAAAGGGCTTTTGGCAGTTAGGCCTAGGAAAGTTTTCCTTGAGGCTTACTTTGTTCTTAGGTAGGCCCCTAAGTCTGTTTGTGTTGGGGTAAAAATAAGAAGTGACATATAATGAGTTTAAATTAAGTCTCAAATACCCTGGGTTTACATACATAATCATATTTAATCCTCATAATTATCCTAAGAGATGCGTAGTATTACTTTCTGATTTTACTGATGAAGAAATGAATTCTTAAAAATTTTTAAAAATCGTCATAGGTCACAGAGCTAGACTCAAACCCAGGACTATCTGACACCAAGCCCTGCGATCCTGGCCACAGAGTTATACTTTTCACTGAAGGTAAAAGAGGCCTGGCTGATCCACATATATCTTGCCTCACACACAAGCAGATCTGCTTCTATTAAGAATGAAGAAGAGCCCTAATAAATTACTTTGCTTCATCTGTGACAATGGTCTGCTCCCATTGTAGCCATTTCAATCTCCTAATCCCTGAGCATAAGCATCATTATCTGGTTAAAGATTCAGAAGTAGCCAAGGTAAAACCAATGAATCATTGATGTAGTAACTGGTAAAAATGTATTGTGCACACACCAAAAAGACAGTTTGCAAACCAGGAGAGCTGAAACCAAAACACAAAATGAGGCTCAGGGGTACACTGTTACAATGCAGCTTCTACAGTGAGATAGAAGTATTTTCATGGTGATTGGCGATTAAGCTAAATTCATAACTAAATTGGTTTTATCTGCTCTGGGAAACTTCAAGACTAGTCTCCATTTGCTTTTGATTTTAACACTTTCATGTATGTTTTTTTCTTTTTGCCTATGTGCCTAGTTCTATTTTTCCTTAATTTTTAACTTTTCCACAACAGTTGCTTCCAGTGTGAGACCTTTCCCAGCTTCCCCATAATCATAGCTCTTTGGATATACTGTACTTTATTCAAAAATATCACATGGATTATTTACACATTGTTTTCCTGTTTCTTTGATTAGATAGTGAGCTCTTGAAAGCAGTAACTGATAATCTTTGTTTCTATCTCAACTCCAGGTGACTACTGAAGGCCTGCCGCATAGCAGATGCTCAGTAAATGTCAGTTGTTTAACACCCTTATTTTGTGGATAATTAATCAAGCCAAAGGGGAAAACCTATATTCCAAGGGAAAGTAATTGTTCCTTATAGCAAATATATATATTTCGAAGGAAAATTATGTAAAGTTGAGTAATAAGGAAAAATAAAATATACAGACATAACGCTAACTAGCATGAGAAATGAGAAAACAAACATAGATAATATGAATTTTCTGGTTTATGGAAAAAGCACTCTTAATATTAAAATGAATTTCAAGATTATGAAATAAAAGCATTCCCAATATCTAAATGAAACAATTAAGAGGAAGCATTATAAAATGCTTGATTTTACTGTTTCGGTTAACAGTGAGAAAATACATCCTAGAGAAAAAAGGCTCATATAAAAAAAGTATATGAATTTATGAAAATCAGAGTAATTTGGTATGATTAAAATATTGATGAAAAGGACACTATGGGGTACCATTTTATGATATTAAATCAAGGTTAACATGATGGAATCTTTATCATAAAAATAAAAAATAGGAAAGTAATATTGACAAGGAAATGTGAAAAAAAATCTTACTATAATGAAATGAGACCAATGGGATAGAGATAAATACTGATAGTCCAGGAAAAGTAGATATTTTTCATTTGCAGTTTTGAGGTAAAGAATAATTTTTATTAAAAAAAAAAAGGAAATGCTTCAAATGGAAAATTCAGAAATTTATTTATTTTAAAAGTTTTTAAGTCTTTGCTATACTATTCCAGATAAGAAAATTTTATATAGCTCATTTAGCTCATGAGAAAGATAACTAAAATGAAAAGACTATATAATATTGTATTCAAAAAAACATATTGCAAACTTGTAAATATAAATCATGACATGGGGCCTAAGACATACAATATGTTAAATTGTGACCCTCCTATTAAATCTAGGATGTGAAGGTGCTTTCTCTCCACAACTGAAAATACAAATGATGAGTCAGGAAAGGATTCATTACCTATGACAGCATCGGCCTTAGCAAAGCTCATTCTAATTATTGCCATCTCAGGTTTTCATCCCAGATTTGGAAATATAAAATTCCAGACAATATTAAGGACACTCTGACTAGATATAAGTACCTATATATCTAAGAAGTGAAAAATGATCTGGTACTCCCAAAGTACCTTAAAAATTATTTTTTCAAATCCAAACAAATTTGTCTAGTAGCATATTTATTTGAAATGTGGGTGCTGGAAGTGTCTGACCCACATTTTGGCTCTGCCATTTTCTAGTTGCCTATCCTCCTTTGTTTGTATTTTTACTTAAAAATCAGAATGGTACTAGTACCTGAACCTCATTGCTTTTGTGAGGATTAAATTTAAAGTGTGCATAAAGTTCTTACAATAACACTTGGCTCATAGAAATTCATAGATGAATGTTAGAAAATAAATTTTAATGTTGGAAATAAAGAAATGGATCGATCATGGACAAATAATGCAAGAGAAGTAATATGTTTTCTCGTACAAGCACAAATGCCATTTGAGAACTGGACTTTGGAAGGCTGGAGCTAGTGCTCTGACTCAGCTTGGTTTTTCCTAGATTCCTCCCCACTTCTGATACTATGAGTCTTGCACAAATGATGTAACATCTCAGAGTCTCAGTTACACCATTCGTCAAATAAGAATGTTGGAGAAGATATTATTTGAGACCATTTTTAACTCTAGAACTGGTCTATGATTTATTTATAAAAGAGTTTTTTAGACAAAATTTTTCATATGAACTACTAGAAAAATTGTCATTATAAATTTATATCTTCTTCCACTTTTCATAATAGCTCATCTGTTTATAGCTCATTTCTGAAACACTATATTTTGCTTCTCCCTACATCCATATTTTATACCATTCTATGTTATTATCATTACCATTTAAATCTATGCATCTACATATTAATACTTTGTTTCATTATTTTGATCTTTTTGTTCCAAACTGGAATTGTTCATTACAGTGCAACATTGATTGTGGTAAGATTTTCATTTTCTCATGGAATAGTTGTTAATATAGCATTCCTGAGCCAAAGGCAAAAATCTAACATCCAGGCCTATCATTTCACATATTTTATTTTAATTTTTAATTTTTTTATCTTTAAATTAAAATTACTGGGGTGACATTGGTTAATAAAATCATATATGTTTCAAGTGTACAATTTAGTAGTACATCATTTCACATTTTTAAAAAATGTTATTCCCACATTCATTCAGTAGTATAGTCCTAACTTGCCACTTATGCTTTTTGCCTTTTCCTCTAACATATTATAATTTTGTTTTAAAATGATCTTATTTACTTATTTGGCAACTGCTCTCTTAACCTTTAAATAGCCTACATGTTACTCTATAAGAATTTATCTTTGCAATGAAATATGCCAAAATGTTAACAGTGATTGTCTCTAGGTATAGTCATTCTGAGTGACATTTCTTTCCTGCTTATATTATCTGTACTATTCAGATTTTTTACAGTGAGCATATATTTTTTTCTATAATTAGAAAAAATAAAAACTTTGAAACACTTTACTTTAAAATTCTTATCCATAATTCAAAGTTGGTGTCATATATTTGTTGAGATCAAATAAACTATAAAATTAAATATTTGAAATTATATACTATTTTTTTCCTAACAGAGAATGTAGAAAAAAATTAATTGCATAAGTCTTTTTTTCCTAACTTCTAAACAACTTTGAAAGATTAATTACAGATTTAGACATAAGCCACAATTTCTCATATTTTAAAAGAATGTCATTGAGTTGTGAATTAAAAAAAAAAATTATTGTGTGTGGTTCTAGTCATTGTGACTAATGGAACAATAACTGAGAAAATCGCCTTTGCTTAGAAGGTCCAGACTAGAGAACAGGATGACAGAAGATTGGGTGGCATTCAAGTAGAGTTGAAACATACATGTTCTCAATTACCATAATGTTAGTCAAATTAAATTCCTGTTGCGGTAATTGAATATAAGAAAGTGTTGAATAGAAAGCTAAGCTTCATATGGGAAGCTATTAAAGAGATTGATGAACATTACTTACATCCCTACAAATATATTTCATAGCATTGTGATACCATTAACAGTCCAAAAGAGTACAAATATAGGATGAACTTACGAAGAGGACTTGTGTTGATTTCCATCTGCTCCAATATTCCTCATAATTCAAAAGGAAATCATAATTGCCTAGTAGAGTCCAATCATAAAAACTGGATAAATATAGCTCCTGGGAACACATATAATTCCAATTCTATTATGCAATAAGTAAATGGACATCTACAAAACTTTCAGCTCTCCAATTATATAGGAATGTTAAGACACTAATAAAAGTAATTTTAAATATTTCATTTGAACTTGTGAAAAATACGTATCCTCAATATATGAGTATAAATGAATTCCCATTTGGTGGTATCATAAAATGTCTGACTTTTTAAATCAATTTTTATTTATCAACATAATTTAAATTGTCTATTGTGTTTCTTAGTAAAGAATTAAGTTAAAATATAAGGGCCTATAACTTCATTCCCTGTGTGAAGTATAAAAATATGGTAAATCAATGTTAGATAAATCATTTTGTATCAAGCTTAGTTGATCTGATATGATCCTGTGTTCCATCTTCCAGCATAAACCAGAAGATGAGAAAATGTTACTGATGTTAAGAAAATAAAAGTTTAGAGTATCTGTGTAGGAAAATTACAGAGACTAGTAAATGGTTGGTTACCAGCCAGAGTAAGACATGTTTAAGTCAAACACAGCTCATACGTAACATTTCCTTCCAATGGCTCAATCATCACTTGAGGGTGGAGTTCAAAAGACCTTAGATTACAGATCTATAGGCTTTAGGATATGGGCTGTCTTGACAGGTTTCAGAGCTAGAAATTTGATTCAATTAGAGACAGTAATATTTTGCTTTTTTGCTCTATACATAGTTTCTTCCTTTTAACACTAGAGTTAATCTTTAGAGAAGCCTGAGAATGGTACTGTTAATACAGCAGCTGACCATTTCCCATGTGGAACTGAAACATAAAAAAGACCGGCTTTCAACAAAAATGAAGAGAAAATCGTCCAAAGGGAGTAGAATCTTTGGAAAAGCAAGGAATTTGACAAGCTAACTATTATGTAGTTAATAGCATATTGATCCTGAGTAATATGAAACAGTGTACCTTAGTTTTGATTCAAAAAGGGAGGTAGCAGAAATCTGAAATAAAAGACATTATATTTATAATATAAATATGGTGAAAGCCACCTAAAGTCGTGTTCAAAATGCCATTACTAATATAACTAAAAATATCCTGACCAAATGCCTTCATTTTATTAGCAATAAATAATTTGTAACTATACTCTGGTGTCTATGACTAATAAGCTATTAACAATTTTGGTGTTTTTGAGTTTCATTCTTCAATATATATAAAAATGACTCCAAAATAACATTAGGAAACTATACAAAAAAAAAAAAAAAAAATGGAGTCTATGGCCATGCCACCCTGAACAAGCCCGATCCCGTCTGATCTTGGAAGCTAAGCAGGGTCTGGCCCGGTTAGTACTTGTATGGGAGACCAACTAGGAAGACCAGGCCCTGTAGGTGTAAAAAATAAAAAATAAGGGATTGTAAGCTGACAAGGTCCTTGCAACCTGTGAGGTCAACCAAGGGTTGCCTCGCCTAATCAAAAAGATAAGCTAATTAAAATAAAAAAGATATTTTTTTAAAGAGAAGTAAAATATGTATCATAAATCGAGGAAAACACCTTGGCATCCCAACCCTGTTGCCTCAGAAAGAGCTGCTTCATTAAATCATGCAAGCCAGAGAAGCTCTCTGAGACAAAATAACACACTGTGTAAAGCATCATATACCTGAACTCACATTTATAACTCAGACTTTTTGAGTAATATAATTTCAAACAATCCATCATTTTAATTGGAATTCTGAAGTTATAATGAACTATTAGTTTCTTAGGGAAAGAAAAAAAGCAGATATTCAATCCTTGAATATAAAAGTTGTCGGCTAATAATTGTTCAAACCTTAATACTTTCTAGAAGTACAAAAACAGTTTTACAGCCTTTGCCCTAAATGTTCCAAATTATCATTACACATTTATTATTAGAATTGATTAATTATCATCTAAATTAGTGAACAATCAACATAGGTGTTTTAAATCATAGTGCTAATTTTCTAAAATATAGAAATATACTTTGTTTGCTGCTCCAAGGCACCTTGACTTTATTCTGTAGGAAATGTAGAGTCCATAACTGAGCATGTGTTTCAGTAAAATAGAAAGGAAAGAGACAGGCCACCAGCAGCGAACCATAAAAGGAAAGATGATGATCCAGGCCAAAGAGGATGGACAATGGGAAAATACACATCTCTAAGACAGAGAAATTAATTAAATAAGGGAGAGAAAGAGGTCTCTGTGGTAGTGCTGGGGTGATAGGGGGGTAGTAGTGATGCCTTTAACTTAGACAGAGAACACATGGGCTATTTTTTTATGAAGGGAGGGCAGAACAAAATAACAATTTTACCAAAACTGAAGGTAGGACATAATTCAACACTGTGATGTCTAGGGGAAAAGTGCCAACTACAACAGTGATTTAAGGGAAGCGGTCCATGAGGTCATAATAATTTTCATAATAATACTAAGATATATTTTGCCTGTGATGGTACAAAAATTATGGACAGTAAAACAACTGTCAACTAAGCACTAATAATAATACTACCAAATTGTAGTATAAGCTACCATGCACTCGTGGTCAAAATAAATATTAATTTTGTATAAGAAAAAAGATACCATTACACAACCTTTAGAATGGCTGAAATTAAAAAATGTTGGTGAGGGTGTTGAACAACTGGAACTCTCAACACTGCTGTTGGGAATGCAAAATGGTATAACCACTTTGGAAAACAGTTTTGTAGTTTGTGCTACAACGACTAAAGATATTGAGCATCTTTTCATGAGCTAACTTGGATAACTTTTTGACAAAGTATCTATTTAAATATTTTGTCCAGTTTTTTCACTGGATTGTTTTTATTATTGTGTTTTGAGAGCTCTCTGTATATTCTGGATACAAGTCTTTTAAGATTGATTTTTCTACTGATTATGCATAAAATTTTCCTGCTTCTTTGCATGCTGGATAATTTTGATTCACTGTTCGATATGAACTTTACCTTCCTGGATGCTACATTCCTATAAATATTCTTTATGTAGCCTTATTCTGGGGTGCAGTTATACTACCTGAAAACAGTTTAATGTTGTTAAGGCCTGCTTCCATATTTTGTTAGGTGAGGCCAGAACAGTATTTAATCTTGGGCTACCTTTGCCCCCAATACCCAGGTAGTACCTTTCTAAGTATCCTATCTACTATCTCTTGGATTATAAGGTTTTTCCCCTCTCGTTAGTGGGAACAAAAACTACTCTCAGCCCTTACTGAACTCCTGAGATTGTTCCTCTGCTCTACAGCTTCCTCTCTGTGCAACTCTCTCCTCTCCAGCACTCTGCCTTGCAAACTCCAGCTGCTTTAGCCTCCCTGAACCCCCACCTTCATCTTCTGAACTCTCAGAAACTGCTGACTCCACCCGGGTTACCCCTTCCTGTATTATGGCCTTGGAATTCTCTCCAGGTAATAAGCTGGGGCAATAATAGAACATCACCCCTCAGGGATGATGTTTCTAAATTGCCTCCTGTTAAACATGTGCAAACTATTGTTTCATATAATGTTCACTTTTTTTTTTTTTTACCTATACTGTATCCTAATTATATCATTTTGGCAAGAAGGGAGAGTCTAGTAAATGTCTTTTTAATATTCTATGTGGCAAAATGCATACTACACTTCTGCTGCATATTGAAGCTCAATAGTTGCTCAAGGAGAAGCACCTGTGCAATTCTTTGAGTTGATGCTAAAAATTGTCTATCACTTGTCAAGTCTGAGTGTAATACTAAGAAGAATGTGCCTCTCGTTTCTAAATACATATCGAGATGCAGCAGGAATTTATTGACTTAAATGTTGCCGAAGCCAGTATGAGAATCTGCCTTCTATTAAACCAGACATTAAAAAGTTTTGCAAAAATGCGAAGCAATTAATTTTTCTCACTACTTCATCTCAGTTTTTGAAAATATAACTTTTTTGCATAGAAATGTGTTATTTATATTATCATGATAGACTTATTATTTTTAAGTGAATTAATAAATTTAAAATTCTACATTTAATTTCTGACATTATAAAATAATCAGATTTAACTAACATGAACAAAAGCTTTCTGGGGTTCTTGAAAAATTTTAAGAAAATATAGTTGTACTGAGAACAATATGTTTACAAATTGCTAGCCTAGAATTATAGATTTGAAACTTTAGCTTAGAGAAAATATTTTAAGCCATGTCAGAATAAAAGAGCCAAAACAGAAACCTGAAAAATATCCTCCCCTTCCTCTGGTTGTTCAACATCTGTGCATTCAATTTGTCCCTAAGACCTATTTATTTTATCCTTCAAGCATCTTTCTAAATTGTCCTCTGGTATACATCTGCCTGTTAATTCCTTATTTAGGCCCTCATCATTTCTCCCTATACCATTTCAATATCTTTCTTCTGGTCATTGCAGCCATCATTTGTTTAGCACACCATCAGACTAATCCTTATATAAATCCTCCATAACTTTGCCTGTTTATATCTCATCCATATTTGAAAGGGCTTTGAAATCAGTGCCTTGCACTTAAAACTCAAACTCTATAGAAGGGAGAACAACTCTTCAGATTGCACCTGGCTCAGGCTAGCTCTCTAGCCTCTTTATACAAGAATGTTTATACATGAATTATTGTCATTCAAAGCTACATGTAATTTTCTCGGTGAAATAGATTTCCTTTGCCTCAAAATAGTTCATTTTGTCACATACCTCCAAAATAGAAGAGTTTAAACAAATAAAAGCCAGTAATTGAGCCTTCCGAGAGTCATTTTTTTCACTCTCTATGTATGAGTAACAGACATTACTATAAATATGTGACTAGACAATAGTTACACAAAGATTTTCTTTTTAATCTGGTAGAATTATGCAACAATAGAATTGACCAGAAATTCCCTGGACAGGATGTTTACAAGGCTGAAAACAATCACCCTATGTAAGGTCTACACTTTCTGCTCACTGCAATTTCAATTAAGGGAAGATTTAAAGAAAGTTGTAATAGTAATAAATTTCATTGTTACTATTTATGTAATCTATTTAAAACCTAAGAGTTTATGAATTGATCTGCAACATTCTTTTTTAGCTATACTATCAACATAGTATAGCCTCTCCTGTCCTAACCCCTCACAACTCACTATAAATTGGAGGCAAGGGCATTAGAAGAGAGAACATGCAATAAAACTAAAAGTAACCTTAACTTTTAAAAGTAGACTTTATGCCATGTTTTCCCCCAAAGACATCCAACTAAAAGCCAGCACACAAAAGCACAGTTTTCAGACATCTTTTCCAAGGGGGTTTATTACTGGAAATATAGAACACCACAGTTTCACATATATCCCCATGGTGGTAATTCATGGAGGAACTATAACACAAACGTTGCAATTTTATTAATGTGCCCTACCATGCTTATTTCTAATCTGCTGTTATTATAGACATAAATCAGTAAGTTTTCTTATACTGTAAAGTCTACTATGAAAAAATTAGTCTTTTCTTGGGCACGACTCTGAATTCAACTACCTAATGCAGTGCTATGTATGCTAATAAAACATGAAAATCAATTAAATCATGTATTTCCTACAATGAAATGGGCCTACTTAGTATCTTTGATAACTGAGAGATGATAGGAAAAATAGAACACAGTTTTATTTGCTAAAAGAATTTGTTCTCTTTTCAGTTAAAGAATGCCGGATGGTTTATTTTTAAAAAGTGATTAAATATTAACTATTTCTAAGGAATCCCTTCCTCACATAAATATAAATATAACTATCAGTTTCACTGGGATTTTTAAAAATAATTTTTATATGCAGCATTTTAGAATCACTTTAAAATGGGTTTCCTGTTAAATTGGAATGTCCACATATTTTACACTATCAACTCACTTCAGCTTTATGGTTGTTTTATTTCAGAGGTGGATACGAACAATGAAAAATGAAACATGATAGTAAAACAAAGAGAAAGGAAGGTTTAGTTGCTTGGTTCAAAGGCTCCTGGAGACCCTGTCTCAAGATATATGAAAAGAGATTTAAATCAGTTGAAACTTCTAATTGTTCAGGGTCCTTGTTATACTCATAATTGATAACAGTTTTTTTAATTAAAACATGTTTCTAGTAAACTGTTTACAGAAATATAACAGACTAGAGATTCAGAAGTGTTAATCCCTTTATATCAAACCTAAAACACTATAAATAATAATTTAATAACAATAATTTTTCACTCATGAATAACTAAAGATGAAGTAAGAAAATTTATCAGAGACCAAAACAATAAATAGGCACAAATTCATAATGTTAAGAGAACATATTGGAACTGATATTAGCTCTGAGTTTTTCTGCCCTTCTCTAGTGATACTGGGCTTGAAGGAGCCCCATACTCATTGGAGAGGACCTAATACTAGGGTATGGGCAAAGTAGGAGATCAGACCAAAAATCTTCTTATAAATGGGGAAACCCAAACCTGCAAAAAAAAAAATTATCTTTCTCAGTCCTGGCTCTGGGTGGAATAGAAAAGTAGAAAGATTGCTTCTTGAGATTTCTTAAACTAAGAGCATTCACATGGGTTTAGGACCTAGATAAATTCCACCTAAAAAAACTGCCAAAAAACTGCAAGCTAAAATTTTAGTTTAAAGTGGTCTTAAGTGGAAATTCAAGTTCTTGGAAGAAACAATCCTAAATATTTTCTTTAGCAAAATACATTAAAATTGGGTCTCAACTTTATAGAATTTTTATAGAAGAAGTTCCACATTACATCAATTAGATTAAAAAAAAAAACCCTAATAAACAAAAAGTCTAATAGAACCAGTCCAGCAATCCACATATTACTATTTCAGAAAAAGAATATATAATAAATGTTAATATAATAAAAGAAATACAAAGAGAAAAAAGGCTGTGAAGAAATCAAAGACTATTAAAAGGGTCAATTTTTGGTAAACACCCAAATAGAACTCTTAGAAATGAAAAACATAATGGCATGTAATAACTAAAATTAAAGACTCAATAAAGATTTTCACAAGCAGATGACAAACAGCTAAAGAATCTGTTATCCAAAAGAGAAATCTGAAGAAATTAAGTAGAATGAAGCAAGAGAGACAAAAGGAGGGCAGATGTGAAAGGGTGGTTAAATGATATGAAGAGAGAATGAGAAAGTCATACATGTATTTAAATCAAAGTTCCAAGAGATAATTTGAAAAATAGAGAAGAGAGAAGATATTGGAAGGTTGAACATTTTTCAAATTATGGAAAGACATGGACTCTCAGATTTAAGAAGCTCAAATGATTATGTACAGGATAAATTTAAAAAAATAAATATCTAAACACATTATTATAAAACTGAAGAAACTCAAATATAATAATAAGATCTTAATAGCTGCTAATGAGAAAAATAAACTGCCTACAGAAGAATGGTTGTCAGATAATCAACTTCTCAACAGCAACATGGACATGAGAAGACAGTAGAATAATATTTTCAAGGACTGAGAGAAAATAACTGAACTTTTATATTATCCAGTGAACCTATCCTCAGTAATGATGCAAATAATGATACTTTTGCACAAATAGAAACTGATATAGTTTATTACCAAAAGAGCTCATTAAAATGAATTTTTAAAGATATATTTTATGGAAAAAGAAAATGATCTCAGGAAGAGAGTTGAAGTGTAAGAAAGAATGGCATATAAAGAATATTGTCAATATGTGATTTAAGCTAAATACTGATTCTCTAAATATCAAAAACATGGAAAAACCTAAGATAGAATAATAGAATAATTATCCTGTAAAACTGAAAAAGATGACTAGAATAAAAGCATTACAAAAGGTCTTTATATGTATTTTTTTAGAAGAAAGGAAAGATAATTAAATGTGATTAATAATTAAAGATTATTGATGATAGTAATTTAATGTCTCAGTTAAGTATACATTTTAAAATTTCTAGGATATCACTGAAAGTATAAAGTTGCAAGCAACTGGAATGGGGAGGAACTCAATCCAAAAGGAGGCAAAAAAAATTTAAAGAAAAAAGAAACATTAAAAAAAAAAGAAACAAAAGAAGAAGCAATAAATAAGATGGTAGAATTGAATTCATATGCATCAGGTATTATAATCAATAAGTATTAATTAAATTATACATTAAAAGACTAAGATGTTAAGACTGAATTTTTAAAGTCTAGCTATATACCATTTATAAATATACGTCTAATATATAAAGATAGAGAAAATACATAATGATAATTCCAAATAAAAGAATGTAAAAAGATATACCATATACATAACAAGCTTGATCTAATGGCCCTAAATAACAACACATACCAAATATGGAGATAAGTGGTTTTTTTCCAAGCACACATGGAATATTTATTGAGTAGAACTCAATAAATTTCGAACTGCCTGAATAATATAGACCATATTCTCTGACCATACAACAAAACTTAGAAATTAATGACAAAAAGATAAATAAAAGCTCACACTTTGGTTTATTTATAATATTTCTAAAGAAGAAATCAAAATGAAATTAGAAAATATGTGGAACTGAATAATAATGAAAAAAGTTGTAAGAACTTCTTGAGTATAGATGAAGTACTTAGAAATTATAGCCTTAAATGTTTACTGTAAAAAGGTAGAATAAAAGATACATATCCAAGTCCTATGCTTTTTAAAAATGCAAAGAAATAAAAGGAATTAAATTTGTATTAAATGTAATACAAAAATAAATAAAAATGAAAATTATATTATAGAAAATATTTTTTTTTAATTCCAAAGGTTATACTTCGAAAGGACAAATTAAATTGATAAATTTCTGGAAAGATTAATTGGTATTAAAACAGAGACACAAATAAATGATCTTAGAAATAAAAAAGCACAAAATTTCATATACAGCAGACATAATAAAGAAATGTAAAAAATTTTATAACAATAAATTTGAAACCAATTGAAATTAGCAAATTCCTAGGAAAAAAAACAAAAATGATTCAACTAGAAACCTGAATGGTTCCAAAACTCTTAAATATATTCAACTGAAACCTTCAAATAACAGTTCATTCACAATGGAAAAAGTAATCTGGAGTCCAAACTCACATTGCACACAGAATTAATTCCAGATGGATGTCATACTTAATGAGAAAGTCAAAAGTTTCAAATTTTAGAAGATATATTTATGACCTAAGAAAGACAAAGATTTCTTAGACAGGATATATAAACAGTAAACTAAAAGAAAAATAGTGATATATGTGTGTATGTGTGTGCATATGTATATGTATATCAAGAGCTTCTGTTTATTAAAATTATTAACTATAAGAAGTATTTCCTAGTCTGGTATCCAATTCAAGATTATATATATTGTACATAGTTTTGTATAACTTTAGATTCCTTTAATCTAGAATAATAACATCCTTTTCTTTAGTTTCTTGACCTTAATATTTCTGAAGAGTACAAAAAACATTTTGTGGAATCTCCTTTAGTTTAGGTTTGTCTGATATTCCCTCATGATTAGATTAAGCTTATATATTCTTGACAAGAACATCACAGTAAATTTTTCATCATTAACAAAGTGAAAAGCCCAACTGAATCAAAAAAACATTTATAAACCTTCACTTAAAAACACACTTTGTACTCTTCTGTTATTTTTCGAATGTTTATAAAGCTGAAATGTTTTAGGAAGAAAGTTACCACCATCACATTCTTTAAAAGAAAAAGCAATAGAGAGAAGAAAAAGAATTGTCAAAAATAATTACAAAGAAGGTAATGAGAGTCATGAGTAAACAATAATAAATATTTTATAGAATCAGAGATGAGTAAAGTATTTTTCAAGAAGAAAAGATCTGAAATGAATTCATTGAGAAAGCAGCTTTTCAGGTGACCTTGAAGGATAACGAGGATTTTGATGGGTACCCCAATAAAGAGGACAGCATTAGAACAATGGTATGAAGGCAAAAATGGTAGACTGTATGTTCAGTGGGTGCTGAGGCAGCCCTTAGTACACAGCATGTGCCTACACTAAAGACAGAAATGACACCTGTTCTGGAGCCATACCTTCAAAGAGCTGAAAGACCACGCAAAAAAGGATGGACTTCATTTGAAAGGCCATAAGACCTCATCATGACCCAGAGCTCTTACAGCAGTAAATAGCTCAGATGGAAGGAAAGGAAAACAAATACTTCTTTATCATTTGTTTCTGATGTTTCGTTTTCCCCAAAATATACTGTTACCTTGCTATTCTTTATTTTAGGCTTCTTCTTTTATGCTTAGTGAAGCTAAACATTTGAAATCCTTGGTTTGGTAATATGAAAACAAAATTAAAATGTTAAGATTGTGAAAGAATTAGCAGCTTCCTATCATAATTACATCAACAATTTGAAAATGAAGAAAATAGAAAAATATGAAACTGAAATATAAAATATTAATGTTATACTTTCACATAAATATGAAAATACAATAAAGCTTGGAGAGGGTTGATTCAACTGTTGAAAGCAAACCAGAGTGTCTGAAAGGGTACAAAGGCAAAGAATATATGAATAAAGAACAGAGAACAAAGGAGGAAGGAGATCCAGCAGATGTGCCCTGATCACAGAAACTGGTAAACTTTATTTTTAAGGAGAGAATTTATAAACAACAAAGTACACAGTGGTAACACTCAGAAATATTAGTTGTTTTTATATGAATTTGAGATCAGATTATTTCTATTAAATATAAACAATGCTGTATGAAACAATATATTTGGAAAAACTAGGAGAAAATGAGCTAAAGATTCAAAATAAAGAAAGAAATAGAAGACAAAGGAATAAATATAATCTAAATGGTTATGACGCACACAGGAATGCAGAAAACGTGTATAGGTTTGTATTACTATTAATTTGGAAATTAAGGAGACAGAAATTTTAGCTTTTTAAAGTCCCTAATAGGAAATAAAATACTCGAAAACAAAAAAAAATATCAGATTAAATCTGAAGTACTGTTTTTTTATCCTTTTTAATATTAAAAACTTTTCTCTAGAACTTTGATTAATGATAAAATATCTTTCTCTTTCATTAAGTTTCATAAAATTTCCTGATTTTTCTTTCTTATGTGACTATATTAGAACATTTAATTATTTCTATGACTTCCCTGGCATTTTTATTATTCTCTTTATCATCTCATGTTTCTGAATAATAAGTTTCATTTCTTCTTTGTATAATTTCTCTACGAGAGGGGTGGTAGCAAAAAGAGTGAAAATTAAATTCCACATATTTTGTTCTATTTTACCTATTTTTTGAAAACTAGCGTTTATGTATTCAACACAAATAGCAATATGAAATGAAATAATTTAGCATACCATGTAAGTTGTTTATTCAAAGAAAATTTTTATTGCATAGACTGTAGCAACTAGTACTGCTTTTGGGAAGGAAAACAACCCATACATAAAAGTTATTTTATGCATGCTTTGCAAATTGTTTAAAGATATACATTCTGATTGTATGCTTGTAGTTCAGACAAATTTATTACCTTTGAATATGTTTTCCCACACACATTATTATATTTGCTATTTGGTAGGTGCATCTGAATTACTCTAAGAAATCAGAGTCTAAAACTTGAATGTGGGAAGACGAAAGCTAACAATCTCTTCAAAATAATCCTATATTTTCCATAAAGTGTAATCTTTTTTCCTATCAAATATCAAAAAGTATATAATTTAAAGATACAGAAGACAACCACTGACATATCCACCAAAAGGTACTCATTATAAAACAAAGTAACCAAAATGACAAAAAGTTTTTCTTCAATATTTTTACATAATAGTTACATCAAATTTAAGTGGCCAAAACAACTTGAGTTCTTCACAGAAACAAAAATGCTGGGTTTGGAGAACCACTCAAAATTTTGCCACCAATTTAAACTGCCCCTCTGTCTCAGTGAAGAAACTTATCAAACAATTACTTGTGCTTTATGTGTATTTTACTGTATATTTTTTCATTATTTCTAATAGTAACATTTTTCCTTTTCAACCAAAAAAAAAAAAGAAAGAAAAAGACCTTAATTTACTTGGAGGATATGAGAAAGAGAGAGAAAACAAGAAACTCGAGGACTGCCAGTTTGAAAATTGTAATGTAGAGTCAATATTTCCCCTTTTTATTCCTGGAAATCACTCCAAAGCATATAAACAATTATGCAAATGCCCTATTTATCGAAAATAGGGAATAGTGAAATCCTAGACCTCCACATCAATGGAATGGTTCCAAAACCAGTAAATATTGAGCAAAAGAGTATGCAGGAAGAAACAGAGAAAAGAAACCTTAAAGAAGTAATCGAGATACTACAGATTTCAAAAAGAGCTAAAAACAAACCTCCCTCTAAGGTTAGGGGCTATGGCTTATTATACTGTAGACATGATGCAACAGTTTCAGGTAGAGGCATCTGCAGAAGAAGTTTAGTTCCAAAAAGCAGAGAAAGTGAGGCTAAATGAGGAACTATGCAGAAAAGATGTATTTGTAGAAAGCAATTTATATTTGTGGAAACAGAGAAGTAAAGTCTCATTGTGGGAAAAAATAACAAAACAAAATAACAAAAACCACATTGTGTATCTCCATTGGCTAGACTAAGAAAAACTTACTTTGTTTAGTAGTCCAAAAGAAAAACTGGATCAGCACAGAATCTATATAAAGATATTATAAGAGAAAGAGAAATGTACACATATCGAGAATGTACACTAAAAATATATTGCCATCAAAGAAGTAAAAAATTGTGATCAAACATTTCATTATGAATTTTTAAAATGTAATGATTATCAACCACCTCTCTGAAGCAAATCTGTAGTACAGAAATGCAAGATATCAAGAGAAGTTAGCAAGAGAAGAACAAGAGATAAATTGTAAACTTTCAATGCTCAACTGAATGATATAATTGAAAACAATAAAAGCACCATAAAAATCAAGAAGAAATTGGAAGTAATACAGGGGAAAAGAGAATACTAAAAGCCTAAGAAGGTGGCAAAGATTAAAGTGATAAATACAAACTAAGTAAATGATATTAATAAAGAATCAAAAAGAATTAGAGAGGAATTGTTGAGTGCATCGCAGATAAAATTAATCCAATCTACACATAAAAGGAATCCCTGAAAAAAGAAACCATAATAATAAGATAGAGCAAATATTTAAAGATATAAGTCAAAAAATTGTTCCTGCAATAAAATAAGACTTGTACGTCTTGGGGGTAAAATAACAAATACAAAAAAATAATCAAGTCCCTGGGCAAAATAGTCCAGAACAGTCAGCACAAGGAAAAATAGTCTAGTAAAGTCACTAGGCTTCAATTGTAAATGAAGAATCCTTAAGTCAGCCAGGCAAATGAGAATTTCCTAAATTCTCCAATGCTAGAAGAATGAAGAACAACATGGTCCTCAGCCAAACTACTTCAAGCATAAGGCAAGAGACAAACACTTTTGAACATGCAAGATTTTAGAAACATTTCTTCCAAGAGCTCTTCCTCAGGAATCTATCTGTGGTGACTTATCCAACGAAGAGATGATTTAAAAAACGACAACAAACTTGCTGACAGCGTAAGCTCCTGCTTGAAGCAAATCCTCCCCCAATGGACATTGGAGCCTTGCAAACGATTGTAGCTCTGGACAGCTTGACTGCAACCTCATGAGATACCCTGATCCAGAATCTTCCAGCTAAGCCATTCCTAGATTCGTCAACCCAGGAAACTATGATAGAACCATTGTTTGTTGTTTTAAGTTGCTACATTTTAGGGTAACTTGTTAGGTAACAATGAACAACTAAAACAAGGCTTGAAATGTATTGAATTTGAAGAGATTGGAATGCTGGAAAAGAGGAGAAGGCTTTTTTAAAGAGAGTTGTTGATGTATTGTGAGTCTCACCATTTCCCCATTTGGAAGTCTAAGGGATATCACCATCCTCAAGCATAGTGACAAGGGCTCCCAGCAAACCATTTGGGATTGACATATGTTCCCTGGATTTATAGAACACCAAAACTCATGCTAGATCTATGTTTGGAAATGGCTAAGAGGCTGTGACTGTATTGCTGCTGAAGGCAGGATAGCTGTCGCTACACTGGGAATGGCTTGCATGTGTAGAGTTTGTCAGGGCAAAAGGCAAATGAATGGTTTTATAGATGGATTAGACCAAGTGAGAGAAAGAGCCAGTCAGGAGACATCTCAGAGTGACTTTGATCAAAAGAGACATATGAGGGAGCCACAGAAAGCAACAGTAAGAATTACATGGGGTGAACCACCACAACTAGATACTTAAAGGAGAGGAAGCATTTGTTTCATTAAAGAACAGCAGGTAGGACATCATTGGTGAATGAGAGGATCACCAAAGAACCTGGAAAAATACTCCAAGGAAAAGAACCAACATTTAATATGTGATACGACCAGCAGAAAATAAGAACCCCACTTCTTTCCTGTAGGAGGGCAAATCATAGTGGAGACATTGGAAGTTAAAGTCAAAATGCAGGTTGGGAAAACCAGAGAAGAAGCTGACGACATTACCCCTCCTGTACCAAGCCTGAAGCAGAAGAGAACTGGGAAAAGGAGGAGCTTTAATGTTAGTAAGTTTAAGAGTTTTGACTATTACATGGAACTGTTATTAATTAATAAAAGATACCTTATGTTCTGCTCTTTAACATAATGGCTATGTGATTGCAACTAAATTTGTTATTTAAAATTAGTAAAAATAACAGCATTTCATACCATAGTAATAGATATCACACAATTATCAACACAATAAAAGCTCTATAATTCTAACTCAGACCTTCAAACCTTGAACTGCTACTGAGAGGTAACAACAGTATACAGATAATATTAACTCAAGCCTCCCCGGTTAAATAAGAAAACTGCTTCCAGAACAAAACTGACATATGGCAGCATAGCATACCATTTTTGTTCTACCAAATATGGTCTCATATAGGCTGCCCTAAAGAATGTATATATAATCATTTTTAGAACAACCGATAAGCCTCTACTGGAATATAGCTGAAAATTAAAACCTTCATGCATTCTGAGAAAAGGGTAATGCACTGTTAAATAAAGTTGGGTTTCATTTTTCTTTTGTTCTAACATCAACTAGTTATTGGTTCAAAAAAAACTTGTGATTTTTTAATTATAAAAATAAACAAAAACACATATAAACAGATAAAGAAGATTTGGCAACACTACCTCCGAATATGATGCTCTCGACTACAGAGATGTAGTCTTCAGGCCCCTGCTCGGCTGAGATCTCCCATCCGCCTCCGGAGATATTTAATAGTTTGTAGAGCTGATCTGAACTCTCCACCCCACACAGCAGGGTAACCACACTTTCTGGTGAATGAAGTATCTTTTCCAGAAACAGACATTTCTTTGGAGTTAGGTCTTTAAGCAGGCTATTTGATAATATCAAAAGTTTACACGTGTAGGAATTTAAACTCAGCAACTCCAAATCCCGAAGAGAGTAATTCTCCAAGCGATACAACAGGATTGCTTCCCTTTTCACGACATGTAAAAAAACTTTCCTCAAGTACAGAGCCCATTCCTCAGCATCTTCTTCAAATAGCATTATGATGTCTTTTGGGTTTTCTGGAAAAAGAGAAAATAATATATTAATTTTCTTAAATTTTAAATGTTAACAGGGGTGATATTATTTCTCAGAAAGTTGAATGTACTCCTTAGAATATATTTGCATATATGAGAGACTAATAATATAATTCACATTGTCCCCATCACATGAGATTAAACAAATCCTTCACATTCAACATGGTTCATGCTTTGTGCAAGTCTACAATGTACTCACTGTACAAATGTGAATCTAGGAAGTGAAAGGCCTAGTGATAGAATGGAAAGAATATTCTGTGGGTTAGGGGCATTGGGCTACCAGGCATGGCTCTCCTAGTAACCACAATTTTACCTAGATTATGATATTTAACTCCTTTGAGCCATTGTTTCTCACACCAAATGAAGGTTTAAAAAAAATAAGACCTACCTAATGAATCGGGCTAATCTGAGGAGAAACGAGAGAATATACATGGGAGAACTTTAAGATCTTCCTTCCAGGTAAAGATGGGTATATAAAGATAGATTACAGAAATTTTCATGTCCAGAAAACCAACAAAATAAAACTTTTTAAAATAATAAATTTAATAGAAAAAAAAACAAATAAAGCAGATATTATTTCATGTCATAAACTAAAAAGTTGATTCTGATGAAATCAGAATCTCTGATGAAATCAGGTGGGGCAGTACTAATCCTAAACTTATCTCCCGCTCTCTAGAACTAGTACTGATGAAAAAATCTGAGTCACCAAAACTACCAGGTTTTTTCACGATATAAATATTATCTCTAAGGACAGAAGTTTTCTCTTTCAATTCATAGATTCCTATACAATTCTTAATGCTGTCGCTTGAACAGATATTTAACAAAAATTTAAAAATATATTTACATACAGAACGAGAAAACAAACATCTGGCAGAAAACATATGGGAATCATATACCAGCAATGTATGAATCATCAGTATAGTTGTTATTCCCCATGTAGTGGCTCACCCAGACAGAATTCTAAATACTTGTTGAACAAAGATAAACCTAGTGTTATAATTCAGTATTTTCATGTTTGATGAACAGTAGAGGAAGCGTTTCTTTATGACTAGCAAGAGTAACTTGTATAGTTACAAAATAACTGTGGTAAACATAAAACTAATAATAAATTATCGAGTACTTAAAATAAACTAGGACTCCTAGTGTTTTACATATGTTATTCACTTAATTCTCAAAAATACCCCATTAAGGTACTAATATTATTCCCACTTCACAGATGGGAAAATGAAATTGGTTTTGGAATTAGGATTCCAATGCAGGCAGTCTGACCCTATAGTCTGTACTTTTAACCTCTAACAGCAAAGAACAATATAATACTATTTAAAACATCAAAATATATTCTTTGTAGTGATAAGAGCTAGATTAGTCAATATTAAGCAGCCTATAAATTAATCTTAAGTATGCAAAGTATGTGACAGCTTACTGGGAATCTGGTTTCTTCTCAAGGAAAAAGAGGAAATAGATTATATGACACACTCCAAGGGTATTGTTATTTATGGTGAGTTTATAAAACTTCCTTATTGACTCTAAAATTTAAATCAATAAGGTTATAGAGTAAGACATGAGGGTATATTAAAGTACAGAATGAATACTCTCATATTATATAGTTAGATATGACACTGCAATAGGAAGACAATAGGAAATTAATTCTAGTGACAATCACAAACTATCTTCCAAAACTACTCAAGAAAATTAGATGAGGTAGCCTTTCTCAATATGCTATGGCCATTTTTTTCTTATGTTGCAATTGCGTTTTCCTTTTAAATTTGTATTTGACTTATACTCGGTCAATATCTCTATTTGACAGTTTTCAAAAACCTGAAGATTATCATTAAATGTCATCCCTTCCTTTTCTATAGATTAAAACATTTTTGTCTTTGAAATGTTCATTTTCTCAATTATTATTTACTAAGACTTTCCATGTACCCAGTATGTTGTTAAGCACTTAACATGCATTACTTTATTTAATATTCATAAACCTGCATGAAGTTGGCCTTGTTCTTATTTTACTGATAATCACATTAAGCCTCAGATTAGTTAGGTAACTTGTCAGGGCCATGAAGATAGTAATTGGTATTTCTGCTGCCTTCTAACCCTTTTGTATGAAACTGTGTTGAGTCAAAATATAAAAGTTAATAAAAGTCCTTTTCATAGCCATGGTTTTATTCGTCCTTATCCTAGAAAATACAAGCTCATCCTTGAGTAACATCTGAACTGCAGACCCAACAATAGTTTTCTATGAATTCTCAAGAGGAACCTACTTGCCTTGCAATGTACTTTCTTTTATAAACTTGAACTACATCAAATGTAAATCATTATGCTGTTCATTTAAGGAGGAGTATTGCTATTAAATTTGGCCAATTTTTATAGGCTGTGAAATGAAACAATAAATGATGAACCTGAAACATAAAAACACAAAATTGTCATTCCTGAAAAAGCTTCATGAAAATGAGAGAAATTGCTATTGAAGATGCAATTAAGGTCTGAAAGTATATCTACAATGTAAATATCCAGTCTACCAACATAAAGTAAATGACAGCATTATACAATGGTAGGAACAAAATAGAGCCATTTAATTTTATAAATTTGCTATAAAATGTTCTTTCAGATTCCACAATGATCTTATTTATCTTGCAACAATGCTATAACAAGTTCTTAAACTTAAAGGTAATTTGTATCAATAATTGATATCAATAACTGCTTTTGCACTGAGAACAGATTATGTTACACATTGCCAAAAGAATGAGACTGATCATAAATCAAAATCCTTCCTGTTACATATTCACAGCTTCAAATGGAAATTTTTTTTCTTTTTGAATAAGGTCTTATCTCTTACCCATGTTGACTGTGCATAATGAAGAAATATTTCATGATTCATCTTTTCAATATTCTATTTTTCTAACTGGTAACAGAAGTGCAGAAGAAAACAGAAAATTATAAAGAAATGATTTGTAGCCATAATGGACTTGGTAGTGATAAATGTGAACATTAATCTTGATATAATCATACATACACATTTCTCCTCCAGGAATGTTGGTTAATTTCACTTATTCATAGTGACAAAAGGTACTAGGTGTTTTCTGTATATATCTATGTATTGGAGCTGTGCACATTTCACATCTTCCTGAGCCACCAGTTATGGCTTGATGGTCAGTTGTTAGGCATGACATTTTCAACCTCTGCTTGCTACCTGAGGACTTTCTCGGGAGCCGAGGGCACTGCCTTGGCCTATGTGCTTGCCTCACAGCTCAAAGTTGCTGGGAATTTAGTGCATGGAGAGCTGGGTGGGGTTGGGGGGAGCAACTTTCAGTCAATGAAGGATGGAAATCAATGTGTAAATAACTCAGCTTCATCATCTTCAGTGGGACAATCCTGAAGTTTGTTCTAGACAGTAATAACTGCTATTAAATTATAATTGTTCATCACATTATTCTGCTTATTATACACATTATTGGCTTTTCTTTCTTTCTTATCTCACATTCCTCATTTTCTCACTCGCACTTCATGAGTTCATGCTCTAAATAAACTACCTGTATTCATGTCTATTTCTCAGCGTTTTCATCAAAGGAAATCTCTGTGTGTGTGTGTATATATATATATATATATATATATATATATATATATATATATATGTTAATTAACTTAGTTATTTCTTTCAAATACGGATTTTAGATCTGTGAGGTTTTAATATGTTTCAAATGCTTAATTCAAGTTTGTGGAATTAAGTATTCAATTTCTGCAATGTCCATCTCCTTTTCTGCCTTTTATTGCCATTACTCTATAGATTAGTGGATCTAAGACAGCACTGACCACAAGATAGCCCATTGCCTGATATTCCTCTAAGAAAAAAGTACTAGGTCAAATAAATCATAATATACCACAAATTTTAAGATGAATTCTGATTTCAGAGAATTCGACTAGCCCCAAATAAAAAAAACATTGTAAAAATCAATTAAGTATGGTAGCGGTATCTCTCTCAAGTGCTTCTCATTTCTCCAGTTCACACTCAGGAATGATCTCCTTAGGACTTGAATATTTTCCGTAATCTCTCTAGACCAACTCACCCACTGTGGATTACATTACCCAGGCTCTCATGCCCACTCCAATAGAAAGCACCATCAGAACATCAGAAGGTGAGAAAAAGAAACGATAGGGTGGTTTACTGGCTCTCGAATTCACCCCGCTCACCCTGTTTCTAGTTTTGGCAGTAGCTGCTTTCTTTCATGGCCCTTATATGGCTTCTCTTCTATGACTCCAGTTTTCACGCAGCTCTAGCAACCGTCTTCCCTCCCATTCCCTCAAAGGCATAGTAAAGGATTCTTGCTATTAGTCTTTGACTATTTGCTATCCCTCCTTGAGTTAATAAATAACTTCTTTGTTCAATTTTTTTCAGTTAAAAATCTTTGATGGTGGGATGTTTTCTTCCAGAGTCCTGATAAATACAGGTACTAGAGTGGCCACAGGAAACAGACTCTATGAGGTGTATTTTGGAAGTAGGTCGTTCTTATAATTGTAGGGAACACAAGCAACCCCCTTGCCAAGGGAAAATAGTACACTGGCAATTTATGGCATGCAGAAGCACCATAGTGACTCAGATTTGCACCAGTGATAATTTGGGACAGATTGTCAATGGAGGGTAAAGATTTAGGAGATCAAGTATCTGAAATTCAGTTAATATGATGACAAACAGGGATTACAGAGATTAGGGGTGAGGGTTGCAGAATGGCTTCTCTGACTGTCCTAGAGAGCATGCATATGACTAAGAGCTACACCTCCAGTAGCAGGCAAAACCCCTCCAACTCAAACTAAGATTCTCAAACTAAGGTAAAACCATCACTTAGGAAAGTATGGAATCACATGACTTGAGAGCGAAAGATTAGGACAGAGGTGAGGCTGAGAACTTTAAACTTTCAAATGTCTTGGCAATTTTT
This sequence comes from Pteropus medius, assembly GCF_902729225.1. Lineage (NCBI taxonomy): Eukaryota > Metazoa > Chordata > Mammalia > Chiroptera > Pteropodidae > Pteropus > Pteropus medius. The sequence continues at coordinate 1,715,779 of NW_024352786.1, read as the reverse complement.
TTTTTTTTTTTACCAAGGCAACCTGCATTTCCTTTAAAAGCACACAAACAAACTAAAGCAAACAAAATAAAAAATAAAAAGTTTTCAAGAACTTCACTTGAGGCAATTGCCTTACAAGTAATGTCAACTTTTCTCAGAATCCATACCCTCAATGACTGCCTCTAAGATCAATACCTAGAGTTAGATCCCATAACTGAAAGAAATTATTTGAGAGAAACTATTTCATACATAGAAATTATTATAGGATTTTGCCAATATGTAGCAGCATAAGTCTGGAAAGTATGTATGGCATGTATTTTAAGAGTTAATTACACCAAGGAGGGCAAAACAGAAGACCGAATCTGACTGAATCCATCAATATGGTTGTATTCACATAGAATTCAGAAATTAATGTGTTATTTCAAGTACCTGGAATGGTATTAACAGTCTATTAGAATAGATAATTAAAGTTTGGACTGTGTACTGGCCTACAGTCAATGTTATTACAATACCAGAACTTGCCTACCTTAGTAGAGAAAAAGGGTTAGCAGGCAAACTTTTTTGGTGACAGGTTAGGTAGCAAATATTTTAAGTTTTGGGGTTCACATAGGATATCTTCTATTTTCTTCCCTTTCTTCTTTCCTTTCTTCCTGTCTTCTGTCTTCCTTTCTTTTCCTTTCGTTCCTTCCTTCGTTCCTTCCTTCGTTCCTTCCTTCGTTCCTT
>NW_024352786.1:1643914-1715066 GCF_902729225.1 Pteropus medius | reverse complement strand
TGTCTCCCCAACAGAGAAAGCTATAGCTGGATGTGCACATCTGCATTCCAGTGCTCTGCTTGCTTCTTGCAGAACCATAGTTGTATTTCTCCAGTAGGCAAATTCTCGAGAATATAGCAGCTGTATTTTAAAAACATATGAATTCCCTAAAAATGTTTGTGGTCAGAGATACATGCTAATGAGATGGTATTTCCATTCCTTTCTGCTGTGTAAAATGTAAATGCGCACTTGAAAATAGAGTTGGGAAATGGGCTTCTTCCTGTTAAAACCTGTGATGTTTTCTGTGGGGGTGAGATTCCCTGACATCCTTTCTGCAGCAGGCAATAGGGCCAGAAATCCTACCCACAGCATTGACTGACCTGGGGACTACACGGATTCTCAAGCCCGTTCCCACATCATTTTTTAAAAAAAATCTCATAGTCACCTAATAACAGTGTCTACCATATATCGACTACATACTCTATGCCAGAGTCTGAGCTAGGGCTTCAGGAACATTATCTCATTTTATCCTGACCACGATCTTTCAGCAAATATATTATTTTCCTATTTTACAGAGAATGAAATTCTCTGTCGTCTAAGTAGCTCGCATAAGGTCAAACGTCTTGTATGAACAGTGCTAGGATCAAACCCACACCGTCAGGCTCCAAAACTACTTCCTATGCAAATAGAGATATGTGTGAAAAGAGGGATGCATGACACAACAGGGAGCGATAGGGAGTGTGGTTAACCCAAGACAGCATTGGTTATCTAAGGGCTAAATAAAATATTTCAGTGGGTCAATTATGCCTGCAATCCGCAACCTGGAAAATGTTCTATTGCCTCTGCTTTAAGAGTCTTGCAAATATCCACTCTCCAGTAGCAAAGTTACAACCCATATAACACCGATGGGAAAAATATGGATTTCATTTCTTTTCTACCCTGCATCTCTACATGAATATCATGATCAGGGAAAGAGACAATTGTGTAGAGGTCATTCAACACAGCCACCTTAGGTCAGAATCTAAGTTGACCTCTTATAGTTGTTATTATTTTGTTGTGGAAAAACACCAGCAGTTGTTTGTGAATTTCAGGCAGCGATGTCTTTCTCTCTCTTGGTTTGTGTACAGATTTTCTTGGTTGAATAATGGAAAAGTCACTGCTAATGAATATTAAAAGCCTGTAATTTAGTCAAAAACAATGTTGTCCACACTTTTTTCCTGAGTAATTTTAGTTGTTGTTTTTTTTTTTAAATCAAGCATAAATGGTAGATAATGTTCCTCTGAATGGGGCCCTTAGGCTTTCTTAGCTGAGGCTTGTTTAGCTTGCCAAGTTTAAATATTTTCCGAACTGATCCCAGAACTGAGAGGCCTTCATCACAGCACAGCATTAAAAATGATGGATGTGATACATATTTAATACAATAAAATGGCCATTTATATGCCCATACTAGACACAGGGGAAATCCTCACAGGAAAAATTTCTAAAATCAAAAGGGGCCTATTCTCTAATCGATGCAAGGGGATTTATGCGGATAACTCCCATTAATGCTAATGGGCGTTATGAGCTTATATCCTCCATGCACTGTTGGAAAGATACACTCAGTGCCACTCGAAAAGAAGCCGTTGCACAGATGAAATTCCATGAGTATTTTGGGGGAAGGAAAATTTGAAGAAGAGCTAAAATGGTAGTAAAGCTGCAGCTATAGCTTCCTTCATGAAGATACTGCTTTCCTCTGCTCAGAGGGACTGGGTTCAGGGTGAGCGTCAGCTGGGAGGGGTCTTTTTGACCGTGGATCATGATGACGCGTCGTTGCAATATTCAGCCTCAAAAGCTGTATTTTATGATACTTTTAATTCTTCAGTGCAATACTGGGTTAGGTGCTCAGGTAGGTTTGGTGCTGGAAATAATTGTTACAAATAAAGTCACATAATAGCATTTGCTTCTTCTTTCTCTAGGGAGAGAAATATAGCTGACAATATAGACTTGGCGATCCCCTACCCTAACTTTCAGTCAGTTCCTCTGACTTGCTTAACTAAGATGATCAGTTTAGGACCTTTATCTCTGAAGCTAGTCTGCTAGTAGTTTTTACTATGCATTATGTGAAAAATTTGAAGGATCATGTCCTCTTGTCTGGATTGATGTCATCCAAAGTGGACTAATAAGAATGATTATGGAGGAGTTGTAGCTACATTCCCCTTAGATAGGGATCTTTTGCAGCCACTGAAAGTGGTCTATTTACTAGAAATAGACCACCTTAAATTAACGCTTCAATGCAGAGAAAGCCACCGTTATTCACATCCAGTATTTTGTACTTAAAACAGCTAATTTTCCCTAATTTTACAGGAGAGAAAAACTGACACACCAAGAGACTAGATCGAAAGCCACTCAGAATGAGTAGAATGGCGAATTATATGACTTTCCATTCAAGTATTCTCCTTCTCTTCTGAACGCTCTTGTATTGTTTCCTCTGTGGCTTTCATGTGGCACTAGTCACACATTGCATTGTATTTTAAGTATCTATGTGCTTGTCTCAAATACGCTAAACTACAAATTCTCGAGGTCAGGATCCATTTCCGATTTGCCCCCATGCTGTCAAACTCACAATAGGTTCTCAATAAATGCTGAATGAGTAAATAAATAAATCACTATTATTGTATCACTAAGATACAATAATATTGTGTCTTTCCATTGTGTCTTTCCATCTCTCATTTTTGGTGCATGCCCAATGCCCTGTTCCTATGGTGTTCTTTCCAAAAGACATGTAAACTTCGAGGAAAAAGGACAGAAGGAATTCGGGTAGTGTGAGGGTGGCCTCTGAGCCTTTGAGAAGAGGGAAGTTGACCTGCCTGAGTCTGTGCTGGATTCTTACTGGTTAGACAGCTCTGCAGAACCTTACTCCCTAACTCTCCACGTCAGTTCCATGATCCACCTATCATCTTTTGTGACTGCAACAGATCACAGTGTCCATCCATTGAAACACCACTAACAGCATTTTTTTCTTGCTGAGTTTTTTAAATTACATTTATTTTTTTTAAAGAATATTTTTGGATAGCCGCATACACTTGGTGTTTGAAGAGGAGAATTATGTCTCAACCAGAAAAAAGGCAAATGACTTTATCCCTTTCTTGTGAATACTTCCTGATGAAAATCCTAGGAGACTTAGGTAAAAATGGCAATACTGGAACTCTAGAAATGAAGTCTAAAATAATATAGCAGACTATATCATACTTGAAATTCTAAAACATAAGGAAATACTTAAGTCTCATAAATGACATAAACCAAGACAATTGCATTTGAGAGTAAGCCACTTGAAGGCAGAGATGGCCACATACTGTTCCTCTTACAAAGTCTGGCCATGATCACGAAATGGCTGACCAATTTAGTCGATTTCATAAGTTAAAGTGAGCCAGCCAAATTCTAGGTGCCAAGTAAGCAAAATATTGATGATTCTTCTACACATCTACTTTTTATCCCTTAGTCCTGGCATCATAAAGCCACATACACTTTACTTATACATTTCTCAAATGAGAAATAAAGTCCCTAAAACTTCAAACAATTTTAGCTTATTTTCATTTTTTTAAATTTCAGCAGTTGAATAATTTTAAAGAGTATCAAATAGTTGTAAAATTAATCAGGATGGGAAAAAAAAGTTCGTTTTATTTTTCACTCCTGAACACTTTTTTTTCCTACAAAAGTCCTCCCCTGAACTCTGCAATTATTCCCACTAGTAGTTGTAAGTTTGGCCTGATAAATAGTTCAGTGATATAACAGGAAAGACATAGAGTTAAAATGAAAATTAAGCACTTTATTGACAAGAAGAATTAATATTCCAACAAAAATAAAATCCATATATACTTCTTGCTGAGGAAAAATGATGTGCAGACAACACAGACTATTGATTCGAACCAATTGAAGTTAAAGCAGAATATTTATTGGGCCGTCCAGTTTTTAAAGGTCCTAAATTCCACTTAGTACCACTAGCTGCTAACGCTGCAGAATTCTAGAATTGCACCCTGCAGTTTGTACTAATTGGTGGGAAATGCAGGCCTGATGTCAAAGACAACTATAATTGTCTGATGAAAATAACTTGCTTTTGACACCAGTATATGTTGCACCCCATATATCACATCCTCCTTGCATAAGGAGGTGTTGTTTTATATAACGAAGGTAATTATAATTGGCTTTAATGTATCTGAAATAACTACGTATAAAAGAGTGTTTGCAAGAAAGAAGAGGCTTACAATGACCTAGTAGCATTTATGACAAAATGGTTGCTCAAGGAATTTTTTTAAAAGCCTAACTAAAAGCATAGGCTCATGGTACGCAGGTTTTAGAATGTTAGAAAGCTGCGATTTAGAGACGATCCTATTTTGACCATAATGCATTTTGTCATGTGAAGATTAAATGTGGGGGACGTTTACATTTCTCCAACTCACTGAGCTTCCACCTCAGAACTTGCATTTTTTTTCTCACATCAATAGACATCTTTTTAAACATTGTATTCATGTCTGTCTCTCTTGACAGCAAATAAAATTTAATAAATAAAATTCTGTATGATAAATATGTTAGGTTTATGGAGCAGCCTTGATAAAGTGTGACGTTTTCAAAAATGATTTGTGAAAAACAAATAAATTTACCAGGGCTAATGTGTTACCAGCTCCAAATATATTACCGATGATGCACAGAGGTATAATGACCCAAAAGAGCATTTGCACAGGTTTTCACACTGCTTAAATTACTGCCAGATAGGAAAAAAAAAAAAAATCTCCAGAAGTTGGACCCATTGCCTCTGTAGATCAACAACTGACTGTAGCAACATCTTGGCTTGTCACTAAATTTCAAATCAACAGCAGCCACCGATAACATAACAAGGGAGTATCTCCCCTTCACAGGCATCAAATCCTGTGTCACATTTTTATAATGTGCAGCCTTTTTTCCCATCCTCTATTCTAACCTTTTGCCAGGTTTTGAGCCTCCTAACCCACCACGTTTCTAGTTAGCGAAACCCACTTCATTTCCTTGGAATCTTATCTCTCACATGAATATTCACAGCCTTAGGATTTGTAAAGTATCACGGCCCCTCCTCATTTCTCTGGTCTTCGGATTTACAGCACTCATTGTACTTTACATCACAAAATGTATTTCACTCCCCCTCTCTTCCTCCCTCCCTCTATCCCTCTCTCACTTTCTTTCCTTTCTCTTCCCCTTCTTCTTCCCTCCTCCTCCTCCTAGCTCTCCTCTTCCCTTCCCTTCCCTTACTCTCCTCCCCCAGAGACCTACAGCTATGTGTACTGGGTAAAAAAAAAAAATATTTGAGAAAACATGAGTCATATGTTCCAGTGCTTATTAGTAACTGACACAAATTCCTGAAGACTGAAAATGCCACTGACACAAATTCCTAAAGACTGAAAATGTCACCATAGCATACTGGTAAGAGTGGGGACTTATGGAAGTATGGTGTGATGATAAATCATATTTTGTCTTAGGTATATCTAATAATAGTTTCAGTGAGCCCATATTAATACCCTGTGGGTATTTCTAAAGCCACAAATGTATACCGGTAATACATGAACATAGGAAATGGTAGAATCCTTACAGAGAATGAAGATATTACTGTGGGAAGGAAAAAATATTAGTCTCTGGAACTGTTCAACCCCATTCTCTCACCACCACCAAAACAGTAAATTAAAACAAATACTGGGATAATTGTAAAGATAAGTGCCACCAGCAAAATGTGAACAATTATAATGGTGGTTATTTCTTCACACCTCTGCTTAATTCAGCAGTTTGCCAGTATAAAATAACGGTCAATTTTCACAAACATTATCAGGTGTTGATATCAACTACTGTTGTATACATGATACTTTTACTGAATAGGAACAGGCATGAAAATATACTGGCACCAGTCCAAAATGAATGATTGTTGCATTACAGCCCCATTCATGGTTATCCCTGAAAGAGAATGGTGAAAGGAAATTTTCCCAGTTGAATGAACTTTGAGCAGTATCTCTAATTGTCCACTTTGCTTTGAAGAAAAGGCCTACACTATAGTTCTACTTAGAGTAAAAGAAGAAAGAGTGGAAAAAGCTATGCTTATTCCAGAATTAAAATATACAAACTAGGTTAGTAATTAAGAAAACATATCTTTGAAACATGAGACTACAAGTTACTTTCTTCTATGCAATAATATCCTTATATGTTTTGTGGCTTTTACAAAGGCAGGTTAGATTTGAATTAATGTTTCTCTGTTTTCTTTATAAGTAACTGGACCTGTATAGCAAGCCTATGGCCACACTGATGATCAACAAATGTTTGCTGAATATTTGATAGAATTACAAGTGAGGCCCCAATAGGATCAAGGTTTGATTGTTTTTTACATGGCTGTAAGAAATTTCATACAGAAATAACTTCCCCTGTAACAAAGCACTTTCCACCAACAGAAAGTTAATTTAAACAAAGTTAAGAGTAGTAAAGGTAAAGATCTTGAAGAAATGTAACAGAGATAAAATCCTTGAGTAATTATATCACTAGAGTAAATCTACATGACTATATGGGTTTGCCAAATGCATAGAAATGTACATTAAAAAAACAAATTTGATCTTACGTAGTAGATTATATCTCAATATTTATGACTGTAAAACTAATCCATAAGAAATAAATAAAATTATAAAAATTAAAAAAAATATGTCCAGAGTGGCAACTCGCTAACAGAGTAACTAATGGATTTAAAATATCTTTTAAACTCTATTAATTTTTATGACCCCATGTTACCTAACACTAAAAATATATGAAGTCAGAATTTGATACAAATCTATATTAACTAGTCACTAATAAGTTTAGTACATCTCTAAACTAAAAGTTGTATCTTCTTTAAAAGACCTACTGAATATTAGTGGGAGCCAGGATTCAGGATAAGCTTGCAACCAGTATCCCTATTCTTACCTATTGTCTGCCATTAAGCTTCCTTGGTCTATGGTCCAAAATCTTCTGTGTTTGAGTGGATAACTCTGTCTAATTCTGAGATTTCACATGCAAATTCCACTTTCTAACAGATATACACTACATTAACCAATACAAATTTTATCAATAATAAAGGCAACATTTAATTTCCCCTCTGCCTTATTTTTTGGTCTTAATTCTCAATTGCTTAACAACAGAAGAATTGAAGCAGCATATTTATTGTTCCATCCTCACCCCCATCCCCAATACAAGCCTTTGTGTTTTCTTTTACTGAAAATGGCTTAACACTTGATTATGAATGTGACACATTTTCAAAGAAACATACACTGAAATTTCATTCAATAGGAATAATATGCAAAATGCATTCTTATGAACATTATGATGTGTTTGTATGCTGTATGCTATAATTTTAAGAAAAGTATTTTAACTCAATTTAACTCAAAAACAAATATTTAAACCAAAGAAACAAGTGAGAAAATTTGAGAGATTACCCAAGATCATATGGATAGTGAGTCAGGAAGCTGGGCTTAAATTCACACCATCTACTGACAACTCTACATTGGCTATCAAGCCATACTACAGGAAATATTATTGAGAAAATGGAATAAAACCGCAGTCTCTTCCTTGAAGTTCCTGATGGACAAGAGCATATAATCAGTTGATTATATTAAAAAGAGAATTAACTTCGGTTCCACTGGCAAATCTAATTTTGCTGTCCTAATTCTGAGCAAGAGAAAAGTGTTCACATTCTCTCTCTATTTTTTTTTTTTGTTCTCCCTCAAAACACATCTTCTTCTCAAAACACAAGATGGTGGCAGTAATGGAAAGAAAAAAAAATACGCCTTATCATGGCTTGAGAGCAATGACCAGAGAGTTTATGTTTTTCTTTCTGAATTCCTTACATGGACTTTAAGCAGATCTAACTGTGCAAATGAATGCTTTTTAGCCTCTATTACTGAAGTATATAAACCAAGGATATGAATAATTCACTCCATGTCCTCAAACTCTAATGGAATCTTGCAATCTAATTACATTGGAAAGTATGTGATTATTATTTAGATGAATGTTTTTCAACATTTGTATTATGTATAGAATATGATGTCACAATATAAGACTATAACTAAGTATAGACACACCTTCAGCAAAACCCTCTGAAGGAAGTTCATCTCACATCCTACAGTGGGGATTGTAAAATATCTTAGAAATGGCTATATACTGAAAATATGTGCATACTGAAACTCATTTGTTGAAAGCAGTACCAGCTACCATGTAACCCCACACCCCTTCCTGATGTCTGCATCCTCTGCAGCCATTCTTGACCAGAAGAGAAATAGCAGACCTAGCAAAATGTGTTTCCTACCACTCCCAGAGGCAACTCTAAGCCTCCTGGGGCCTAGGCTCATGGAAAACATGACTTCTGGTTAGAGCTCACGCAATAGTGAGTGATCAAAACACTGGGTGTCTCTAGAAAAGTTAACTCTGTTAAGCACTTCATAGCAGCTACATTGCCCTATTGTGACTCCATTCTCTACTCATAGTGTGGTCCAGGGCCTACTTACATCAGAACCACTGGGTTTGGGGCTCAGGAAAGAATCATCCATTATGTAACTAAGCACCTGGCTAATTCTTAAGTCCACTCAAGTTTGAGAATTACTGTAGAGTCTTCTTTATACTAATAGTATTTCTAGTACATATTGGATGATTACAGCTACAATTTCTATTTTTCGAGTTTTGCTGATATATTAAAAAAATGAAGATTTTAGGCTTTCCTAATGAGAAAAAAAGAAAGAAATGGTTTATAATGTTATTAAGGAATAAATGCATGTGAATAATTCAATTCACTAAAATCATTAACTTACTCAAAATCTGCCTTATTTTACCACAATGATTTTGTCTGTCATGTGAGGGCCAAACTATTTTCAGACATAGAACACAATGTTTGAAATTATGTATCTAAAATTTAGATTTAAATTCTAAAATGAATACTGTATTTATGATGTTAGCCCAAATGATGAAAAAGCAATATAGATTATGATTTGGGGGAGAGGGAGGGAATTTTACAATAAAATATGTGGTTGAGTAAAAGCAATTTGAGTATTCCATTTTATGCTCATTTTAACAAAATTGATTTTTCACTATTATTAATTCCCATGCTCCAGGTGTTATATTAGAAAAATTAACAACCCAGAACTCAGACACTAACCTGGTTACAAAAGCCAAAGTTAAAAAAAAATTAATGTTCAATTACGTTACCTTTGGCTAATATTTTGTACAAGATTGAATACTAAACTCTTCTAAACTGAAATAATGAAGCATTGGGAATTCCTGATGAGGTTGTTTTCATTAATAATTTGACATTTGGAAGCGTATAATATAATAAGATCTATGCATGAATTCTTATAAAAATGTGAACTTCCAGACAAAGAAATATGAATTTAGAATATGAAGAACCAGGAAGAATTATTACAATTGTTCTTATATTTCTTCTCTACTATTAAAATGTAAAAGGATACTGTCCATCAAAAACTTAATCTCTACACCATATAAAAGTTTTCAAGATAAAGCTATGCCAATGCATATGAAAATAAATGTTTTAAATGTACTCTTAAATAATTTTAGTAATCCATTTTATTTATGGAATTTGATTGCTTAATTACTTACATTTAAACATCATGTAGAGAAATAGCAATCCAAATATTAAATTTTTGCCTATTTTTTCTCTGAGTTTGTAAATATAAGATACTAGTAGTATTTAAAAATTTTACCACTGGAATTTGAGGAATTCCTACAACTTAATGTAGTTTACAATTATAAGCAAAATTGAAAATCTGAAAGCAATGGAAACTTAAAAACATAGAAATAAATGATACAATTCACTCACTGGAAATCCTTAATACTTCCACTTAGTCATATTTAACGGATAATTGTGCTAATCTTCTATGATCCTGATCCTCGCTGCTCCCACATTTTATAGTTCTTACTCATCACTTGGGCTCTCAGATCACGTATTCTAAAATTTAACAGAGTAATTACTATAATCATCCATACGTATCTTAACGTTGACAAAAATATCTCTGTCAATTCCCTTTTTATATGTTTACTTAATATTCACTTAAGGATTACAGTAAAGAGCAGTTGTGCACATTTTAAGAGATACAAATATTATGAAATACAATTCCTGCACTGAAAGGGACTCACATATTATTAAAAAAATTAGATTTTTACAAATTATCTTAACAAAAGGTAATTTATTTTAACACCTCGTCGAGGCCTGTGGTTGAAGAATCTTCTAATCTTATTTATCCTAGGGTTAATATAAAAGTATTATCCTGGAAATAAAGTATCAATAAATCTTTAAGTATCAGAAAAAACAGGATTAACAATTCACAAGTCAAAAAGGTATGAATTTTACAAAATGTTTTTTATGTCCCTGTTTGACATAAAAAGAAATCTGAAAATTTATCATAATGAATGCTCATACCACACTGAACATTATAAAACCATATACATGATGAGCTCTTTTATTTATGCATGCACATACTCACAATTCAAGACAAATATTATCAATACTTATTTCTGAGTAAAGGACTGTGGTATATTATAATTTTATTATATTATTCTCTATTTTTCAAATATTCTACAATGCACATATATTACTTATATAAGAAAATTCCCTTAAAAATTGTCCTATATGATTCTATTCACAGCAAACTAGCCTGACTCCAACTAAACTTTTATTACTAAGAGAAAATGGTCTTAAGATAATTCCCTACCAGGGTTAAAAATGGTTTATGGTTTCAGATAGTAAAACAAAGTGGTACCATAAAATATTAGCAACCTTTTACAGGGAGTATACATGTAAAAGGGTCATCTCAGAATATCTCTGTCCTTTGAAGGGTTGGGATAGAATAGGGCTTTATGTTATAGAAGCGGACGGTGTCTAGCACTAGCTTAGCAGAAGTTTAGCCAAATATTTCTAAAACAGTCCTCACTCCATCATTTAAAAGCTCTTCAACCTGGTTAAGTCGTTTCAGTTTCTTTACTTGAAAATAAAGGAGATACTGACTCCTAACTCATAGAGACAAAATCTGAACCCCGTCTACTGGGTTAGGGCCCGACACTCAGCAGTCATTGACACGTATGGCAGGGATGATGACAATGATAATGATAATAGACTACCAAAATGTAGTGAGTGCCTAATATATCCCAGTGATTGTTCTCGTGTTACACAAGCATTAACATGTTTTAAATTCATAACAACCCTGTGAAACAGGGGCTCTTCTTACCCCCATTTTGCACTATGGCGACTGAGGCAGTGAGAGGGCAAATGCCTTGCCAAAGTTCACACATCTATACTAGTCAGAACTGTAATAGCAGCAGTAGCCAGTTGCATTAATGACAAGGATTATAAAACCGGTAAAACCACTGAATGTGGAAAAATGCCAAATGTGAAAGTCCCAAATAATGGGACTTTCTTTTTCATTTTGCTATTAAAATAACAGTAATTTCCGAGAGATGATCTAATAATGAATAAGCAAGATGATTACATAAGGGTAACATTGATATGCTCTTCATATGTTATAAAAGCTACTTCTACATGGTTATATCCAGTGTTTTAACTACACTGATGGTTAGGGTCCTATCTGTGACATTCATGCTATTCTTTGCCCGTGTTGAGTCCATGTGTGTTTCAAAATCTATATTAGTTTCCTATTGCTGCTATAAAATATTACTACAAACGTAGTGGCTTAAAAGCAACAGAAAATTGTTATCTTACATTTCTGAAAATTAGAAGTCTGAAATGAGTCTCATTAGGCTAAAATCAAGACATTGGCAGGCATATGTTCCTTCTGGAAATCTTTGGGAAGAATCCATTCACTTGCGTTTTCCAACTTCTAGAAGTTATCCACGGTTCTTGGCTCATGGCTCTGTTCCTCCATTTTTTGAGCCAGCAGTTTTGGGCTAAGTCTCTTCATGCTGCCATGTCTCTGGTTCTCCCTCTTCTGCCTCTATCTTTCACTTATAAGGCCCCTTGTGATTACACTGGCCTCACATGCATAATCCATGATACTCTCCCCATCTCAAGGTAAACCGATTAGCAGTCTTAATTCTATCTGCAACCTTGCCATGTATCTTAGCATATTCACAAGTTTGGGGATTAGGATGTAAACACCTTTGGGGAGCCATTATTGTGTCTACCACAACATCTGAACACTGTTTTCAGCTCTAGTTCTTTCTCTTCCTTTCCAAAAGCCTTCTGAAGTAAAACAAATACATGCACAATATACTTTCTGCTTCTCCTCACGCAGTTTTTGTAGGATAACTCTGACTAAACAGCTTAAGTGATTATCGTTTAGATTTCTCATTGAGTCAAAGCAAATGATACATAGAAGAATTTTATAACAGTCAATTAGCAGGAGTTTGAAAATTGCTTTGAAGATGCAAAGCTTTAGGCACATGCAAATTATTACCCTTGCATTTTTAAGTACTCTTTGTTGCCGGCATTTTACAATATATTTTAATCACATCTACATAACAGCTTTGATGATTTTAAATATCCTAGTGGCCTTTATTAAAGACACTGTTTTTCTAGCATTTTATTGTAGATTTCACTTCCTGTTATTTCATTCACCTCTAAGGACTTGAAAGTAGCAAAACTTTCTAAAATTTTTATGATTATTAGTTGGAAACTGTGGTTGTCTATTCTATCCCTTAGAAAGAATGTTTCTAAGTTGATATTTTGATAGGTAACTATATCATCTTTAATGTTGTAGACTTTTCTATTAAAATGACTTTCTATATACATGGCTACTTTATTGATTCAAAAAATGGAAATGTCCATTTGGGAGGAATGTTCATCTGATATGGATATATACGTGTGTTTGTGTAAGATTGAAATGAGTCATTTCAGAGTCATATAATGGTTATGAGGTCAAGCTTCAGAGTCAGGCTGTACTGGAGTCCAAATTCAGCTGACTTCAAGCAGATAGGTACCCTCTCTGAGCCTGAATTTCCCACTCATAACGTTTGGATAACAACACTTAAGAAGTCAGTTGTAGTGAGAATGAAAAGAGATAAAGTATTTCCCAGTGTTTGACACATGTCAACGCTAAATAAAACTTCGTTTCAACCTTCTGGAAAGTGAAACGTGCCTTTGACACAGTGTTTGCCAGTGGGTGGGATGCAAACTCCTGGAGACACAATGACATGGAATCATAGAGAGAGAAAATCATTCCCTTTAGAAAACTCCGATTTTGATTATTTCAAGGACAATGTCTTGGTTTGGCGCTCTTGTGACTTCATGAACTCCAACACTATCAAAGAGAGAGTAACCTATGTGCCCAGAGCTATAATTTTTTTCAACACTATTTTATTTTCAATCTGTTTATCTGCTCATCTTCTATTTATGGCAAGTGATAATAACTTTTCACTTATAGTAGAGTTATAAATGTTCCTTTGATATATTATATTTAAGCTAAAAATGAGTTATTCTAAAGAAAATTTTTTTCTTAAACAAGAGGGTAGGTACTTCACCCAAAAATTGAGGAAGGTCTTGTGAGAAAGACTGAAATTTGCAAAACCCTGTCCCAGGGGACTGTACTTATAATTGCATTCTGAAATGAGTAATGACTTTCTGGAATAGCAGTTATGCATCAGGAGTCACCCCTAGTACTCAGAGAAAACACTCGTAGCTGTTACTTGCCCCTGCTAACTAAAAATGATTTAATCTTCTAGACATATGAGGAGGATATTAAATTTCATGTACTTTTAGACTTCGATCATATATTTTCTCTCTGTTTGCTCCAGGAGATATTTTAATTAGCTAAATATTCTAAGTTATATTAAAAGCTTATAGAAATCTTAGTAAAAATAACAAAAGTACTTGATGTCAAATCAAAAGTTAATTTAATATAATATTGGAAAATATCTTAAAATCATCTTTGTATAAAAGGTGCTATGAATTTTTAAGATTATTTCATAATGAAAGGAAGCCCTTCTGCCTACTAAATAACTGGAAAACAAATACCGAAACTAGGTGGTTATCTAAGGATAGATATAGGACTTTGAGGATATTCAGTAATGGATACATCTTAATCTATCCTTTTTCATAAACTTAATTGCATGCTCTAATGTCACTCTGTTCTAGTGAATCAGCACCTATTAATGTGCTTATCTCTGCTGGCTAATGCCAGGGGTTACTCCTTCCTTTAAAGAACATCCAATCTATTTGAATAATAAAAGTCATTGTCATATTAATGTTGTTTTCTACATAACTTGTTAAGTCTCCAAAACATAAAATTATTCTCTAGCTAAATTACTTGCATTTATATCAGCTTCTGTTGTTTTAAGTAGAAAAATATTTCAGCAATAATTTATCTAGGTGACCCTTAATAGCCCATATCCTTTGCTTCAAACATGTGTTTCATTGGCGAACATTTCTAACATTGAAACAATCTGTTTATGGCCATGTAGTCAAGTTGCTCTTAATTCTGGAATGTTTTTTAAATGAAATCCCAATATTTAAACAATGCGAGGCCATTTACATGACTATTGACACAGTGGTAGTTTTACATAGTCTAACATGAAAAGAAATCTGTAAAATCATTTGCTCAGTTGAGATGAACACATGCTATTTAAACATCAACTGCATAAACATGCACACTCCAAAATATTCTTATATTAAACTTCTCTACACTTTCCTGGCTCCATTTTATTCACACACTTTTCTTTCTTAACAGATAATCTGATTTTCCTTCCATTTTCTCTAGTACATCCCATAATCAAAGCTCCCACCAGAATGGTTAGATTAATCATAAGAGAATTAAAGAGATAGACAAATTGCAGGTGCCCTACTCAGCCTACCAATGCCATTTTCCCTACTATACAGCCCCTTTATTCTATTCCAATTACAAGCCTCCCTCCCTCTCATTTATACAAAGTAGTCATCAGTAAAGGATCAGAACTTTCTTTCTACTATAGTGTGAAGAGCACTGAGGAAAACACAGCTGGAAGCAGTGCTGCCAATCTCTAGCTGTGAAAACAATCTTCAATGAAAACTTTGTGCAAAAGAACTTATTTCTCTATGAGTGTTGAGATCGCAGCACATCTCGTGGTTAAATATATTTGTTAAACAACTAATTCAAGGAAATTGAAGATGCATTTTTAGTTGCAGAATTTCTCAGATCATTGAAATATAATAATATGCATATTCAAAACTTATTTCACCACATAACAATTTTCCCCAAGTTGTCCAGGTATTGGCCATCAGATAAGAGAAGTATGTCACCCATTGTAAGGTCCCATGTGGCCAGACACCTACTCACCTAGCAACAGCCACGATAACTATCAATTACAGAGGACCTACTATGTTGTAAATATTACTAAATAATCTTTCATCTTTTCATCGTAAGGTAACAAACAGAGAGAGCTTGAATAGAGTTACCTAAAGTCATACAACTAACTACTAAGCGATGCAGCTAGGCCTTAGACTCAGAATGAGGCACCTAAACCTAAATTTTCATATGTAGCAGGTCAAAGAATTAGTCTAAGGAATCATATAATACATATAATACTACATATGAACATACATTTTAATGAATTTTTTACATTTTCCTAGGGAGAAGCAAAAGTGAAATGTGAGTTAATTAATAGTTTCTCAGTAAACTGACCCTAACAAAAGAAGCTGTTCCTTTCTTTCCACAGTTACAAATGCTTTCTAATGACCCATAGGTTACTCAGAACCAGAAATTTGCTTAGGGAGACCTTTCTGCTATTCTGCTGACTCTCAAAAATCTAAGTGAGGCACTGCATAGATTTATACCCTACAGGAAATAAATTGCTCAGACATAATTTAAACAATTCTGAATACATCACTAAAGCTTTAGCTATACAACTATTATTTTTTTCTATCTAATGTTATTAGAAATGCCTTTATCACAAAAGTTAAGAGACTCTGAGTCAACTCCATGTGATCCAGTTTTCGTATGTGTTGCTTTTTGTGGCAGGGGCAGGAGGATAATATATGATATAGTTGCGGACTAAGTCTCCTTCAAGAATAAACAAATGAAAACTAACCACATATTTATTTTTTAAAATATGATGTCTAAGCGGAATTAAATTCTCAAAATGAGGAAAGTGTTCTTTACCCTTTCACTATTATCCCTGAAGACAATACACAATTTTTACATATAGTACCATATCATTTGCTTTCATAGCACAGCATAGGTTTCATCAAGTTCAATTTGTAATGAATACCCAGAGAAACACATTGGTGATATTGTGCTTACTATAATGATGAGAAAAATTAAACAGAAAACTGGAAGAACTTTCACATCCAACTCTCAATCCTGAGATTTATATGTATGTGACACCAGAAGTGCAGAGAATGAGCCATGTAAACATACTTCTAGTAGAAATGAAAGCTGGATACTAGCTCATGATGAAAGTAATAATATTCGCCATTTGCTAAATACCTGCCATGAATGTTCCAGGTACTTTACACACAGAATTACATTTAATCATTATTACGTTCCTGTAAAATAGGTGTGTTACCCATTTCAGATATAAAGAAATTGAATCTTAGATAAGTACTCTGCTCAAAGTCACACAAGGAGTGATAGATTCCATATTTGAGTCAGTATAGATAGATAGAACTATCAGTATAGATAAGCAACTTGCAAATGCAAACACAACATGGAGCTTCAGGCATCTTTTAAAAATAACATTTATCAATGTTAAATTGGAAAAAAAATGTAGAGGAAGACAAGCAAGTAGATTAGTTTGACTGGTCTACAATAAAAATAAAAATCTTGATATTTTTTAAACTGTAATTTGATAGGTGTATTCAAAGATCCATCTTAAATTTCTTTTTAAAAGGTATTACATATATTTTTTTCATTTTAACATTTTAGAGTTTGATACTAACTAATAAAATATTAGATATTTTTCCTTCCCATAATCTCAGTGCATAGGCCACATTTTCTAACTAATGATTCAAGGAACTAATTTTGTGACAAAATGTTATATAGAAAGACAATTTAAATATAGAAAGCAATATCTTGTTATATTTGTTCACAGAACCACATTGGGAAAGTTCAACCTTCATGTGATTGTTACACCAGCAAGTGGAAAGTTTCCAACTTTGTCATTTGATTTAAATAAACCAAGTTACTATATATTTCTTCTGAAACCTAAGACCTTTTAAATACAGAATTTTCTACCCAAATTAATCCAATGGAAAATTTAATAGCATTTAAGAGTTGATTCTCCCCAAATCAGTGTATAATTATAATGCAATCCTAATGGAATAAAAGGCATATATTTTTGTTGGTGCAGATCTAACAAACAGAAGATAGTCCATGAGCCAGAAATCCTTACAATCCTGACACCAGTGTGTTACAGGTGCCAACAGCTGGTTCAGTGCCTTCCTGATTTCCTTACTTCCTTATGGTAATAACAGATCTCCCCACACCCGCCCAGGGGGCCAGTTAAGAAAACTGTTCCTGGTGGCCCAGCCTAGAGGTTGCTCCCAAGCCTCTTAGGTCAATTATGTAAAAACCTAATTCTCTATATTAAAGTTCTTTCTGCTTAAAACTACTATATTGCTTTCTATTAAATCCCCTTAAATCATGTATGAAACAACATCCCAATTGTTCCAGAAGGAGAAGTAGATAAAACAATCTAAAATGCAAATAGAAGAATGAAATAATAAGTATCTAATAATGGCCAAGAAAATTACGGAAAAGAAGATTTCTTGGGAGAACTTTACTTAGCAGATATTGGCTTGGAATTAAATACATCAGTGGAAAGAAGAGTGAATTCAGAATGCAAATTCCAAGATGCAAACTTTTCTATATGACGATGGTGGCATTTCAATTCAATAGGAAGAGAAGATTCATTTAATAAATGCTGATTTCTCAATTGTCTGCCATTATTAAAAAAAAAGTTGGATTTCGGTCTCATGCTATGCACAAATATAAATTACAGGTACACTACAAGCCACTATAAAAATTTAAAATCTCAGAAAAAAATGTAGAAAACTATACTGGTCTTGTAGGGGTTGGTAGGATTCCTTCAGCCAAGAGAGGAAACAGAAACTATGAAAGAAAACATAAATATACTTGATTCAACAAGCATTAAAATATATTCAGTGGCAACGAATACCATAATCGAAATCATTTAAAAAATAATAAATTTTTAAAAATTTGTGATGAGTTTAAATCTTCTATATGTAATGTGATCTTACAAATTATTAAGACAAAAGATACAACAGAAATATGAGTGAATGATATTAAACATGCTAATTAAATTTTAATTCATATTTTATATTTCATAATGAAATATCACTATGACAATATCTCCTGTGGTGGGTATGAATAAACATGGTTTCTCTCTAAATTGCTGGAGAAATTGTGAATTATGTTAGTATTTATGAGAGTTATCTGATAATATTTATTCAACAGTAGTTCATGAGGGAGAAATCAAATCTGTAATGGATTTCTCCGGAACTTTTTTCTGAAAGCTTAGAGCAGTGCTATCCAACAGAAAATATAATGCAAATCACAAATGCAAGTCTCATATTTAATTTTATTTTTTTAACAGCTACATTATAACGAATAAGAAATAGATAAAACTAAATATATTTTATTTATTCCAATAAATCCAATATGTTTTTGACATGTAATCAATATAAAATTACTAAGAGATTTTATAGTCTATTTTTTTGTACTAAGTCTTTGAAGACTAGTGTGTGTTTTACATTTATAGCATGCCTCAATTTGAACTAGCTACATTTTAAGCACTCAAGAGCCACATATCTAGTGGATACAGTGTTGGATAACACAGTATACTGGGGTTTTTTTTGCCCATAAGCAGATAGAAAGTATGTAAAATTTCACTAACCTGACATTACAGAAAAATCTGCATTCTACACCCTTGTCAGGGAATACACTTTTGAGTTCACTGTCATTGTTATCAAAATCATATGTGAAAGAACTAGTATGTAACAAGAT
This sequence comes from Pteropus medius, assembly GCF_902729225.1. Classification (NCBI taxonomy): domain Eukaryota; kingdom Metazoa; phylum Chordata; class Mammalia; order Chiroptera; family Pteropodidae; genus Pteropus; species Pteropus medius. The sequence goes on along the minus strand of NW_024352786.1, from coordinate 1,696,116 downwards.
TAATTTGTCAAAATTTATATTGTTATCAACCTGCTTAATAAATGTGTATTTGTTTAGCAACACTTAGTGTCCTGGATTAAGACAGAAAGAATACAGTTGGATAGATTTATTTATTTATCAAGTGGTATGACAGAAAAAGATATGAATGGGAATTGAAGCATATGCAAAGATGTTATTGTAATAATGATGCATGGATTCCAATATGGATAAAAAAGAAGAGAAGGTCAATAGAAAGTAAAGCTGAGGAATTATTTAGCATTGAAACAAAGTTTTTATAAAAAGAAATATGTTATTTTACATTGAGTATGCTGAGCATGAGAGCAAGTATGAGGGAAGGAAGGAGGAGGAGGGGGAGAAGGAAGAGAAGGAGGCACTCCTGAAACATAGAAGAAAAGAAGGAAAGAGGAAAGAAAATAAACAAGACAGAATACATAAACACGAGAAAACCTGTGCATTAAAATGTGTTCTTAACAGAATTTATGGAACTTGTTTCTGAAAGTTTTCATAGGAGAAAATTCCTTTTGGTGGTGTGGTGCAATCAGCTTTGAGTACAATTAAATTGCTGTGGAAGCACTGATTTTAAAACACAAATAAAAATAAAATCCTTTCATTGATGCCACATCTTCACCAGCTTCTGCTATTCTTCTACACTCTGGCTGCCATGCTTTCAGAAGTCGTCTACATGGAGACCATACCCTCGTCTACCTTCACCCTTCAACTCATTCCAGTTTGGCTCTCATCCCCTCTACTAAAACTACTTATTTCTCTCCCTAAGGTCATCTGTAAGTTTCGTAAGGCCAAATACACTGGTTAAATTTCAGTCCTCGATTCACCTGATCTACTCAAAGAATTCGAGCCAGTTCACCACTCTTGTCTTCCAAAAATGTTATTTTTGAATTCTTGCCATTATACTCTTTTGTTTTCCTTCTTTTCTTTTTAGCTTCTCCTCAATCATATTGGGCAACACTTTCTTCTCTAACAACATTTTAACATTTGTTTTCCATAGGTCACTATCCTAGGTCATTTTTTCTTTCTACTCCAAACTCTTTTCTATGTTTCTTTATTTACTGATGCAGTTTTAAATACTATATTTTCCCCAATTTTATATCTCCAGCCTGAACTGCCTTTCTGAGCTCTAGATCATAATATCAAATTGCTTACTTGACATCGCTACTTGATTCTTTCTCAGGTACTTCAAATACAACCTAACCAAAGTTGAAATTTGGGTGTCCTCTCATGCACTCACCATTTCCTACTCTTCCTTCAATCTTTTCCATGCTAGTAAATGAGAACTTCATGATTCTCCCAGTTTTCCAAGACCTAAGATTAATTCTTCACATCTCATTCCCCTTCAGAATCCATATCTACTATATCACAAAAGGTATGTAATAGTTCTTAATAAATATGTTCACTTTTCCCTGTATTTTATTGGTTGGTATACTCTTAATTTTTCAACAACTTCCATTGCTGACCTCTTCTAATTCCCTGTAGCAATAGCAGCTCATGTGCTCTTCTAAAAATGAAAATCTAATCATGTCATGCATCTGTTTTAAAACTCTGCAATAGCTACTCATTATACTTAAGGGACTTTTTTACACACATTTATGCAATTTAGTTTCAGTTACTTTTCCAGCTTCTTCTGCCACTCTACCACCCTTGCTCATTATAAGACTGTGAGTGTACAACACCGGTCAAATCTTTTTGCCACTCTGAGTCTCCTTCACCCACATCATTACACCTAATTGATTATACCTCACCTTCATTAATTTGTGCCTATCTCTCCAGTTTAGTAAGGGCACACTGAATTCTGATCTTGTTTTCCAAGGTGAACATCAATCCCATTATTAATATATCACCTGTAACTTAATGAAGATGCTATACCTATACGTTCTACTCTATTACTAAGAAATACGTTGGTCAAGGACCAGTCTCTGAAGTACAGTATTGATAACTTCAGACTGATATTAATCCACTGATACTGTGTATAAAGTTTTCATAATTGCCCATCAATGAAGATATTTTTCTTCATATGCCAGGGAGATTGAGACAACAGCTAGTAAATTATGCTACTTCTATATCTCCTCTTTCTCTTTTATTAAGATAAATGTCATAAGTATTCTTTCACTTCATATGCCTCAATTTAAACATATATTTAAAATCTGTCAGAAGTGGTATGCTATAAATTTTTCAGATAAGTAAAAACATCCTATTAACAAAACATGAAAAATACTATTATTATTATAAATTTATAATATAATTTTAAAACTAAATAATTTAAAACTCTAAACTTCTTAACAGTACTTAACTTTTATAATATTAACCTTTGAGTGAATTATTTCCTCACCAACTCAAGGAACTTAAAGTTTAGAGATAAAAATAACTATATGGACTTTAGTAACAAAGCCAAAAAACTCCAAATATTCTTACCTAAAGGACCACTAGACTTTCTCATAAGTCAACATATTCTCAGTGAATAAAATAAATAGAACTAATTATCAGATTGTTTAACTTTCAATGAAAGATGTATAGGAAACATCACTTTAACAATAAAAACTTTCTAAAAGAGAAGAAGCTTATGGGAATGGAAGTAGCAGTGTTTGAGAAATAAAGGTACTCAAGCCCAAACTTTTTTTTTCCCCCCAGAAAAAGAAATTAAGTCAAATGAGCTCATGTAAAGAAAAGGTCATTGTAGGGCCACCACAGGCATTTCATGGGCAGACAGATCAGAAAAACAAGTGCATCTGTGTCTTATATGGCCTAGAAGTAGAAAGTCAGAAACTAAGACTATTCCCTCTGTCTTCCAGTCCTCCTCAATTCTCTCATCTCATCTTCTTTCTAATTATCCATCTTGCACATGAGTCGACCTAGCTGACATGTTCTATTATATATCATCAAATATTGACCTCTCACTGACAAGTCTCATTATTTCTTGTTTGAAGGAGAAAAAAGGCTTTGTTGAGTCCAACATATCAGTAAAAGCCAGACAACAACCATTATTGGCCATTAAGCAGTAAACGGGCTGGCTGCCTTTGAATCAAATGCCTACACTTGGCCTAAGTGATTGCTTCTGGAAATCTGGGAGATACACAGTTCTACCCATTTTACTTGTGTATCCATGGACAGGACTTGATAAAGGAAGGGTCTTAGGTCTACAGACAAGTACCTGGAGCAGTGAAAATTCTAAACTTTTAATGAACAGCAATGAGAGAATTAAAGAAATTATCTCATTAATTAAAATCAAAGTAGATTTTTGCCTCAATTTTATCTCATTCACTTTCCCAATAGTGGCCTAGTAGTTTACTAATTGTACTAAAAGTGTGGTTATCTCCTGAGAGTTTTAACTACATCAGTCTATGAAATATAAATAAAATGCGATCAACCAAAGTATAAAATGTGCAAATCTTAGGGACTCTTCATACAGTCGCAGAATTTTTTTTACAATTTGTCATTTCAGTGACATGATTTAATAGAATCACACTACTTTGATATGAAATGTTTCTCCACTTCATTGGTATGGCTGTTTCTCACTCCCTACATCCTCTCCCTAAAAAAGACATGGTGACTTAGAACTTAAAATTTCAACAGTTTAGAAAAGTCTTTGTAGGAAATAAAAAACTACAATGAATTATTAAATATTTTCATATGATTATACTGAACAATATAACCTCTTGTTCAAAGTAGGAGCTAATCTTCTGATACTCTCACTTATCAGTGTAATGTGATATCCATGTCATATGAATTCAAAGTAGAAACACAATAAATGGTAGCTATTAAAAGGTAGCCAAAATTTCAAGTGGTCTTGACACTATGTAATTCTTATGAAATTTATGACACAATCCAATGGCTAAATTGGAACAAAAAAGGAATGAGAGTATCGATCCTGACCAAAGGATAATGCTTAGTCCTTAATATGACCAAAAAAATGAGGCAAATAGTAAATGGAGTTCCAAGTCAGGAGCTATTCTTGTATTTTCCAGTATGTCTTCCTTATAAAATGAAACACATAAAAAATGAAGCAATGAGAGTTACTAATATGGAAAAATGGTACAGGAGCTTAAAAGAAAGGAAAATATGACACATCGTTAGTATGACAAAACATAACTTATTTTAATGAACTGAATTCAAAGGAAATCTTATAAAAGACCACAAGGCATTGATGAATTACTTTTCATGATTACAAGGGGATGTGGCCTTTCTGGATTATTTCAATGCAGAGCACTTGGAAGCAACGAAGAAATTTCTGTCCAGTGGTAAATGTCTAAAAGGCTCGTTATTTTTCTATGAATGAAAAATAAATACAGGAGGGATATAATTCTGTACAATATCTGATATTTTCACCACCTGGACTATTTCAATTTCAAGTAAAACTTATATACTATTTTTACATTTAAAACAGAAAAGAATTACAAAGCCATATAACTTATTTTTAAATAATAACTTCTGGAATGTTTGCCCTTCCTATTCTTATTTCAAAACTGTCTTTAAAATTACTGTAAGATAATCTACTATATATAATGAAAGTAATAAAATAGAAACTAACTTAGGTGATCAGGTAACAGCCCTTTAAATTCTTAAAACATGATTTATATTTGGTAGGAATATTTTTTAGTTCACATTGAAATTTTTCTTATCCCGGCAATAATATTTTGGTAAAACAGATTTTTCATCTTCCTATAATTTTATGAGGTATCTCACAATTTTCCGTTTGATGCTTATTTTTATATACATGTATGATATAGAAAACAAAACATGCTCTCATTTTGTCCTATTAAATTTCTGTTCTATTTTTTTCTGTAACTGCCCTAGTGCAATACTGTTTTAATCAACCTATCCTTAGTTCTTTTCATTGCAGATTTCTTTTTTTCCTCTTCTCGGCACTATTAATCACAATATTTCCTCAAGGGTACTTTCTATAGGAAGCCATACTCCCTATTTTTTTTTTTTTTTTTTTTGATGTGGGATCTTGATGACTTCATTCGAGTTTCCTCCCAAGTCAACATGATCAGTTTCTCAATAAGAACTCAATCTTTTATATGTAAATATGACACTATTGACCAATGATCTAAGAATTCAAATAATAGCTAACATGTATTAAGCAATCATTATTTGCTATGGCACCCTAAAAAGCACTTCATATGCTGTTTAAGCTCGAAACCCTAAACAATTAGATAATATAGGTTTATTTCATAACAAAGTGAGAACGCCCTAAGAAACTACCTCTCATTAAAATCTCAGCAAAAGTAATTTTTTCAGAACCTTTCCAGCTAATCTGAAGAAAGTGATTTTTACCAGCCACCAGAGTAGAACTAAGGTATTTTCTTGGAAGGAAAAATCTAAATGGTTGACTATGTTGGAAGATTGGAGTCAGTAAAAAGCTTCAAATCTTCAAGAACTTCAACAGAGGAGAGAGATTTGGGCAAACAATGTTCTTCAATAGCTATATATAAACATGTAGCACATGGTAATACAGGAGAGATGTTTTCTATCTTTAAGCTAATACTTTATTTAACTCTTCATAAGAGGCATCAAATAATATTAATAAAAATGAAAAAATTATAGAGTAGAGAATAATCTGCACTTAACAATTGTTATTGGAGGTAGCAGTTAAAATTAAAGTTCAAAATCACTAGTTTTGTAATAAAGCAAAAAAAAAAAATCTCATTGAGACATTCGTGAGTAGTATCTAGAACAACATAAATCAGAAAATTCAATCCAAATGAAATTTTCATCTGCTGAACATCATTTTTACATTGTTTTAGTACTGGGTATTATTAAAAGACAAGTTGGATATTCATAGATATCTCTGATGGCAGCATACACAGATGTCACTACATGTATACCCTACACCTAATGCTAGAAATATAATATCTTCATAGGCATAAAACTGTGTTTACCATTTTAGATTGTTTACTATTTTACACTCATATTACTAAAGAACTCTTATGGAGGGACAGAAGATTATTGATGAAGTGATGAATAGATGATCTTTAAATAATCATTAGTTTTGAAACTATGGGCAAATCACTCCTAATGTCTCAGTTTTCTCTTTCCTAAAATAAAGTGGTTGGGCTGATCCCTAACGTACAACATAAAGCTAAAGTCTACAGTGCTATGGAGATGTCCAAAGAAGAAAGAGAGATCACACACAAAAAAGTTCTCTATTTAATAAAAGGATTAATCAGAACTAGTTCTCTTAGAAGACTACACATATGTAGGAATGAGCCTGGCTTAATATTAAAAGATAGCTCACTATGCATTACTTTGGCCAAATAGAAAGTAAATGAAGCAAGTGATAAATACCATATTGGGAAGGACCAAAGGATATGGGGGAAAATGCAAGGGAGGAACAGGAATAACCAGAATGAGATGAAAGCTGGTTGACATCACTCTAGCATTATACATAATAACAAGTACCTCAAAGTAGTACTTGAGTATCAAGCAAAATAAAAGTCATTTTCTAGCTAAACTGCTCAGTCCAGAAGTTTGAAACAAATAGTAGCTCATTCCATTTAACTACATTGTTAAACGGAAATTACAAAATAGTTAACCTTGTGAGGATTCAAAAGACATGGCCGGTTTATCTACAGACACTAACAAAGGCTGTTCTGCTGCCATCCATCAGAACTACAGTTTTCAATAATGTTAATATTCAATATTTAAAATGTTAACATATTAATATCATGGGCACTAATTCTTTTCTGATAATTTTCCATTTCACAAATGTCCTCATTTTAACTGAAAATGAGTTTTTTAAAATTTATATATTAAAAAATGCACCAGCCAAGAGAAGCAGTTGAAGCCAAAACTATATTACCTTAAAAAATGCTAGTAAGTTATGAGGAATTCTCTTCAGCAAATTCATAGAATTTCACCCAGATTTTCTTGTTGCATTTCTCACTATGAACATCTCCGGTAATTCTAATACCCAAGTGAAGGCTTTTTAATTTTAAAACCGAATACTTTCTCTAATCATGATAAAGTTCACAAATGCATTTAAAATGCCTCAGAAAGAACTGACTACAAATGTGATGTGACTTATCAGATAAGCAGGTCACAATCTATCCTAGCAATTTCCCAGGTTGGATTTTGTAAGGCAGGACAGGTAAATGGGGGATACTATGAATAGGAGGTTTTGCTGTACCATGTGGACAGAATTTTTAGGATTATACATAACTTTAAAATACCTGCATAACTTTAAAACATGTTCCAAGGTGATTTTAGAAACTAGAGTCCCTAGTCCCCAGAGCTCTGGAAAGTTCCAGCTATTGAGAAGTTGAGGACACTGGCATGCTGGCCAGAACCCAAAGAGCGCTCCCGGCTGGTCGCTCCAGATTCCCCAGAAAAGAGGCCAGGCTGCCGGGTAGAATGGCAGAGAGCGGCGGGAAGAAGGGGGCAGCTCTGGTGATCTGGTCCCCGAGACACAATGGCTTCAGTGGACCACACAGCCCTCAGTCTCCACCTGAGCCCCGGAGCCACGCGGGTCGCCTCTCCCTCAAATGCCCTGAACGAGCGCCCACCCACCTGGTGGCGCTGGGCCTCCGGGGGGCCACTCTTGGCTCCCGCCAGCCCCGCCTGGAGCTGCAGACAGCATCGTGGCTCTGAAGCCAAAGCGCCTGCAGACAGGTGCAGTTGAGCCCGGACTCTCCCGACCTGAGGTTCTTCGCGAGCTGTTTCCTCGGCTCCTGCCCTCCGCAGCCAGCTCGCCACCGCCCGCCGCTGGGGCCGAGGTCTCCGGAAACAGTGGCTGGGCCTCAGGCGAGAGGGCTGGGCTCCACTTTGCAGGGTGCCCTGAGGAAGTGAAACTACTCAGGAGCTAATCTTGCATTCCTTTTTAGGCTGGTTTGGTTTCTAATACTCTGGTCCTGTTCCCTTGTCACTTTTCCAACCAAGATATCTTTAGAGCTGTGTAACTTGTTACTATGGCTTTTCTTGTCCCATTCAAGGTCTTCCACCATGTCCCAACTTCCAGGCAGAAACTCCTATCAGAAGTAGACATTCATTGGAAAAGGAGGATAACATAAGGATATATAGATATGGATACACAAATAAAGATATAAAAATGTAGATGTTGATATAGAGTATATTTTTAAATATTTCACATTGCTCTGACTTTCTAGGCTAGACTCACAAATTATAAAGTGATTTCAAATGCCATCTAAAATTTATTTCTTACTCCTGCTCCAAGTAAGAATTGGGCCCAGTACCAAATTAGATATGGATCTAAATAGGTCTTCCAAACAAGTTTTCTCTGTTGGTTTGTTTGCTTTAAAGACTGAGAAATACAGTTGCCCCAGATCCTTAAAATAAATATCTCCACTTCTTTCAAAGATCTCTAAATTAGTAATTTGCCTTATGAAGCTAAAAAACATGTTGAAGATCAATTTGAAGATTTGGTAATAATCCGTGGTTTAAATGTCCCTCTCCCCCCTTTTAGAAAAGAAACCTAAAAGGAAGTCTTGTTTAACAACTATTTATCTCACACGAAGACTTTTTCAGTAATAACATAAGTATCAAGTATTAAAGTATCAAAATGTTAACGTTTTTCACATAACCAGACTTGTTTTTATACTTTATAACGTAATGAAGAAAACTTGGAGACATAGGTGAAATGTCAGCAAATTTTGAAAACTATCATAGATGTTTATCTGCTTTTTAAAACTTCCTTTAACCTCGTTATTAATTTTAAGTTAATCTGTATTTGAAATAATGAAGGGAGCAATTTTATCTAATTTGAGAAATAATATATTGACAAGCTTCTAGTCTTCTGTTTACTAAGAGATCTCAGTATAATAAGGTAAAGACAGAGGGTTTGGATTGCAGTGTACATTTAAACTCTTGATCGATAGTTGTAGAAATTCAATTCTTAGGAATGCATGTCTTCTTAAACTAACTCCTTGAGGAGGCAACGTCTTAATTGATGCATTTGCTCATTTGGCTGAGATTATACAGGCTCAGAGTGTTAATTACCCCAGTTGTCCAGATAGCAAGGTGGAGAGTAAAGATGGCAACCTCCGCCTTCTGACTCCCACACTTCAGGGCAAGTGCGTGTGCTCGCTCACACGCTCTCGCGCTCTCTCTCTCTCTCTGTCACGTTCTCTCTCTCTCTCTCTCTCTCTTTCTCTCTCTCTCTCTCTCTCTCTATATATATATATATATATATATATACTTCACAAAAGATACAAAGATTCTTTGATCAAGACTTTGAAGAGGAAAGAAGAGACATAAACACTTCGGTTTATGATTCCCGATCAAGCAACCAAATTTTCAAAGGCATCATAGTTTGTTCTATAGAAATATGCAATGCTCACTTCCTCCATGCACACAAAAATTGTTAATTGGAATAGTCTTCAGATAACAAATTGTACCTGAAACATATATGGAGCAGCCTTCCTGTGTGAAGAGCCCTGAACTAGGAGTCAGAAGGCAGAGGTTGCCATTCTGATTCTCCACCTTGCTATCTGGACAACTGGGGTAGTTAGTACTCTGAGCCTTGTACAATCTCAGCTAAATAAGGGAATTAAAATAATTGTATTCAAGTCTTTTCCAGATATATAATTAGACAACTCCGTTTCCTATAGTACACTTAGAAAAAAACAAAATTTACAATACATAGGAAAATTAAGTACATTTACAGATGTTAACTTACTCTATGATCCTGGTAAATGGAAAAATGAAAGCAAAAATGTGTTTAAAATTATCAGTATGATCCTGGCAAATGGAAAGATGAAAGCAAAAATGTGTTTAAAATTATGGACTCTTTTTTTTTTTTTTTATAAAACTACTTTAATAAGATTTTTTAGAAAATCTTTAAAAATTTTCTGCTAAAACTATTCTAGCTTTATATTTGTTTCAGGTACTGAATGAAAATACAATTCTTGTTTAGAACTTATGAAGTAACATTTTAGCCCATTACTTATTTATTCTTTTGTTTCATTACTGTTTCTGTTAACAACTACTGTTTTTTTTCTGTTTTGGGTTTTGTTTTAAATATTCAAAATGCCAAGCACTATGTAAGTGTTTCACAATGTTCATGTCATTGGGTTTTCAAAACAATGTGGCTTTAACCATATTTTACAAATGAGGACTCTGGGTTTTAAAAGTTTAAAATGACAGGTCTGGAATTCAGTCCTCAATCTGACTCCATAGTCCGCCCTCTAAATTACAGTTCTCCCTTCCTTTTAAGGTCACATGAAGTCATTGCTAAAGATTTCATGGATATCATAGGCAAGATTATGCCTATATACATATCGAAATTGTTTTTATTTTCCCACCCAATTTTTCATAGAGCAGTAATGCCATAGAAATGAGTATCAATAGCCTTTAAAATAGGAGTGAACTGCACTCATAATTCATTACAATGCCGGTGCTTTTTGGTTGAGGATATGTAGACACTTTTCACAAAGAAAGAGAAATGTGTGAAAATCACACAAACTCAGATATGGCGACCTAAGTCTTACGTGTATTCTAAATTTTTCCACGCATTTATGAAAACATATTTTAGAAATATTTTTACATATTTTTGTCTTGTTTCTGTGTCAACTTCATCTTTAGTCTCAGTTGACTTTATTATCTCTCTGCTCTCTCCCTTAAGGAAATGGCTGAAATGCTGGGTTATTTCTTGATTCTTGATCTTAGGGAGGAGGCACTTAGTAATTCTCACACTGAGATGCTTTTCAGTCAGAAGGCCACAAGCAGCATGTAATCACAGGTTTCTGATTTTACCTCTGTTACAGAAGTACAAAAAAAATGCTAGCCACAGTTGGTTTCCTGTTTCTCAATATATCAAACTCTTGGATCCATTGACTTCTTCCCTTGCATTCTTTATTCTAGCAGCATATTGATGACTTCAGTATTATTTCTTATAGTCTCTGTGGAGACTATAAGAGCCTCATGCTGAGTCTATGTTCCAATAAATGGATGGCTAAGGCTGTTCACTGTTGCCCTGCTGCAGTTGCCATGGCTGACTCCTTGGGTCTTTTGTTGACTGGATTCTTTTGTTAATGCCGTTGGCCTTCTAGGTTTAGATTCTGGATCTCTTTAAAGAACAAAACTGTTCTTTCCGAAAACATCAATCTATTGTAAAAGTAAAATTGTATTTTACTTCTCTGTGGCTATTTATTATTGGAGATTTTCCTCTTGAAGAAAATATCCATATCTTTGGACACTGAATTATATTGTTCTCGTAAGGTATTATTGTGCTTTTTATTTACTAGCTTGAAACTAGACTGTATACTGGGAAGGTTTGAAAGAATTTCCTAGCAATGATCATTTTGTTGTTGTTATTTGGAGGCTTTCTTAATTTTCTTATCCTTCCTCACATTTAACTGAATTCTTTCATACTAATTTGAGTAATGATCCCTCTCAATATATCCACATCATAATCCCCAGAACCTGTGTTTATACTACCTCATATTACAGGGAAGATGAAATTAAGGAGATCGAGATGGGAAGGTTATTTTAGATTATCCAGGTAGGTCAATGTTATTATAAGGGTTCTTAATAAGAGGAAGGTAGGGAAGTCAGAGAAGAGACATGATTAGGAAGCAGAGATGAGAATGATTTGCTTTGAATATGGAGGAAGGGCCACAATCTAAGGAATGCAGGAAGCCTCTAGACGCTGGGAAAGCAAGGAAATGGATTCTCCTGCACAGTTTCCAGAGGGAACCAGCCTGCTGAAATCTTGACTTTTAGCCAAGTAAGACTGATTTTAAATTTCTGACCTCCAGAACTATAAGGCAATAAATTTATATTGTTTTAGACCACATAACTTAATGGTAATTTGTTACAGCAGCAGTAGAAAACTAACATATCAACTTACAGTGATAAATTAAGTGGGGAGATTCATTAATAAATACTTTTACATTCTTCTAAATAAACATATATGAGAGAACATTCAATTCCCTTTAGAATTAATTTTCTAAGTCTCTATGGAGCAATATTTTACTCCTAACCGGTGGTTATAGTAACTTTTTGATATTTCTTCCTGCACGGCTATCTGCTTTGTATACTTGCTTCTGTTCTCCAGTGATTATGTAGATGTACTGAATCTTCTCTTTTCTATTTTATTGAAGATGATTTGTCAAACTAACAAAGTTTTCTGTTTATAGTGCAGCTGACCCCACCTTCTCCACACCCAGCCTGTGCTAACCAGTGAAGGAGAATTTGCTGGAAGGGAGTTTGCTCAGTAAACCTGAGTTTTAACAACCAACCCTATAAAATATTTGAATATTAAGAAATCAAAAATTCTCTATTTCTTTTTTTGATTGTTGACTTTCTCTGTGAACTCTGATAGTTTACTTCCATTTTTACCCTATAATTATTGATTTGAATAAGATTTCAGCCCCACTCCCTATCTGATATATAGTGTTTTTCTTAGCACCTAATTCACCACAGGTCTCTCAATATCTGAATCTGTTAGCTTTACTCCTCTACAGGATTGATAAAAGGAAATATTGCTCTTCGTGTTTTTATTATCCATTTGTTAATTCATTCAAAAAGAGTTTAGTAAGTGCCTACCTATGTAAGACACAATGCTGGGCACTGGACATACAGCGATGAAAAGATATGGGCATTGTTTCCAAAAGGTCTGCCTATTAGACACTCTGCTTCAGTTTTGGTGGAGAACTGTACATGATAAATTAATACTAAATGGATCTGTGACAATTGAAATATACTTTTGGACCATCAAATAAATAAAGAATATTCTTATAAGTAATGTAATTGTTAGGGCAGTTTTCATTATAAATAAATCATACTAAAGAAACTTTGAAATTGAGAGTATTTGAAACCAGAAGACAACAACAGGAAGTGGTGGGAGAAAATTTTCAACAGGAAGAGAAGCAAAGATAATGTTTCAGCCAGTGGTGTAACTAGTTACTGTTGTGCTTAGGGCAGGTTTTAAGAATTGTGCCCCCTGACACAATTCGAAAATTGAAAGAGAATATAAAAGGTAGGTTCCATACCTACTACACAATTTCACAGGGTGGTGAATAGCCTGTTAATAGTTCAGAAGGAAAGAAAATGCAGATATTAATTTTAGGTAAATATAGTTTCCTTCTAAAGTCCAGATCCTCTATGACTATGACCTGAAAAGCAAAAGTCATTGCAGTGAATGTCAGAAACACCCTTTTAAAAAAGAAAAAGGAGTTAGCATAATGGACTCTTAAAAAAAAACAAAAGAGTAAGAACAGAATATGGCAATCTATGTTGAGAATTCTCACTAAAAATGTTTTTATTTTCTAAAAGCAAATAACTGAAATGTTTATAACATAAAACCAAGGCCAAGAGAATAGTATCTCCTGACAATCTTCTGAGAGTTCATTTTGCTCCTTTCCTGTGTCTAGTTTAGTGTGCATGCCCCACCTTCTGAGAGACCAGCTGTATGGCATCAACTCATGAGTCATCTGTGAGGTTTCAGGCTACAGGGCTCTCAGTGGCACGAGCTCTCTACTCCATTGAAGACTTCTTGTAGAGTTCATGGAGCCTGAGACTTTGAGGAATACTGGGGGAAAGCACAGGCCATCCTTATGGAGACCAATGAAAAATATTTCATTATGAAGATCGCCTGGAATCAAAAACATCATGTATGATTTTAAAGGAAAGAGAAGGCATTATTCAGGGTGAGTTCTTTGTGAGTCTAGGTCAACTATACATAGGAGAGGGATGTTTAAAACTATTTTTAAGAGACATGAGTTTAAATCATGGATATATCTACCTCCCAGGAGGTAGCTCGAATAGCCATAAAAACAGAGGAAGTAAGGGGGTTAGTGAATGTGTCTAATGGCTAGAGATGGAAGTAGGAGAGCACTTTAAAAAATTTGGCTGAGAGATCTAAGAAATATATTTAATCCTGTGAGTGTCACTGAAAATATTTTGTATAAATTTTCTTACATTTGTTTCCTACTGAAAAAAAATCTGCCTTTTATTTTGCAAGATACTAAAAATAATATTGAAAAATAACCAAAATAAAAGAAAATAAATTTTTAAATGTAAGATTAAAAAACAATTATTTTTTACTCTGTAACTATTTATTGACCATTTTCTATGTATATAATATTCTAATAATGGCATATAAAGAATGGGCATTTCATATGCTAAATATATAATTCATAAATAGACCTTAAAAGTATAATAATTAATAGACAGGGTTAATAAAAATTCAATTTAAAAATTAAATAATTTTGTTTTATAGACATAATAAGTACTTGCTATAAATAGCACTAATTAATTTGAAAAAAGCGAATACACAAAAATCTATCATATGAGATTATTATCTAGACATTTGGCAATTATATGTTGAATGCCTACTGTGTGTCACGGTTTCTACCCTTAATGTGTTTCCCATAAAAAAAAAAATTGAAGTTGTAATAAAATAATTCTAATGGAGTATTCCAATATTATAATAGAGAAGAAATAATATTATTATAGAGAAGGCGCTGGATTATATGAGATATTTAGCAGGTTAGGGCAGAGTGTAGGAAGTTTCCTCTAGCCCTTGGAGTGAGGACAACCCTTGCTGAAGATCAATTATCCCTACTCCTGACTAATTTAAACTAATTAAAATACAATCTTTAACATAGTCTCAATTTAGGAAAAGACAAGTGCCCCTGGGTAAACTGAAATTATTTTCACAAGTGAGTTTAACCTTACAGACTAAAACAAACAAAACATTATAATAGATCGGGAAAGCTATTGTAGTCTAGAGTTAAATATGTCACTTTATTTTCTAAATCTACTATAATTTATTCATTATCGTAATACCCTTAGCAAGAGGTGATTTTTTTTGTCTTCTTCCATTGAAACTCTGATAGAAGTGGCCAGATACCAACAGTACTGATAGTTTCCCCTTTTATATCTTTCATACTTAGCAAAAAGAAATTTGATTTCAGTGACCAGCTGATAGATTACAGTTTCTACTTTGCCAGCTACTTTTTTTTTTTTTTTTAATCAGATATATTACCTTAAAGAAGAAAGAGAGAAGCTGCATGTAAGGGAAGCATGACATTTTTTCAACCTTTGCGAAAGTAGGTATTACAAAAGACTCAGGGTAGTTAGTTTTCTCCCACACAAGCATAACCAGTGAAAATGGTCTAACAAGAGTTGCTAGGGCCCTTTCTATTTTCGGGAGGGAGCCCAGCTATCTAACTCCTATACAGACACAAATGGGAGAAGACATTCACTATCTGGCATGTGTTCCAATGAACTAGAAATCACAGTATAGATCAGTTTGAAACTTGTGCCCACTTTGTAAATCTGAAATGGGCTAGTTAGGGAACTCACATGTAGTGCAGATTAACCTGGATTTAACCGTTGCATATGTTTGTCAGAAACTAAAGGGGATTTCCTCCTTGGGTTTAGGAGTGAATTTACCTATCACTCTTAGATTCAATGATCTAAGAAGAATTGACTATATCTTCTTGTGACCTTCTTGTCCCCTTTACTTATTGTTATTCTCATCATAACAACACATATATTTTATTCTTATTGATTTCAATATAGCCTTCTCATAATAAGATATAAGCCCCTCAGGGATCTTCTTTATTTTTCTATTCCCAGGCCTGTCATAGTTTCTAGCATAGAATAGATGACTAATATCTAAAAATTAATGTGCTGAATTAATTATTGTAAGAACTATTAGAAATACAAAGTTGAAAAAGAAAAATCCCAGGTCTCAAAGAACTTTCAGTCTAAGAGGCAGATTGCATAAACTAATGATAATTTAATCCACATAAAAGTAAACTGTAAATAAAGGTGCAGGAGAAACTGGGTAAGCCTAAATGGAAGAGGTGATTAAATCTCAACAGGGAGTCTTCTAAGTAAAGGAAGGTTTGGAGTTTGGTGCTTTAAAATTGGGGATTATTACTTCCATGAGCAGGTTATTTCCACCAAGAGATGAGGGAGGTGGAATCAGGGAAAGCTCTGAGTTATCGTTAAATTCCGAACTTTTATTATTTAAATAGCTTCACTTCTTGAACTTTTTTGTCTGCATGTGATAGAAATTAAGCTCAAAGCAGCTTATGTAAAATGGGGTATTTTAATGGGTCATGTCACTAAACTATGGGAAGAGGCTTGCGGAAAACTGAAATACAGGACCTTCTCTCTCTATCTCCACTTCTTTTTTTCTTCTAGAATAACTCTCTCAGAAAGTTAAAAATATGCCCAGATGAAGCAAACTGAGTAGGACTGAGAGTTGCTCTCTCTGATAACAAGCTGAAAAAATCATGAGGCACAAATGTTCATAGCAGTATTATCAATAATAGTCATAAAGTAGAAACAACCCAAATTCCCATGAACTGATGAATGGATAAAAAGTGTGGTATAATCATATATGAAATGTTAACCTGTAATAAAATGAAGTACAGATACATGCTATAACACGGAAACGTTATGCCAAGTTAAAGAAGCCAGTCACAAAAGACCACATGTTGTATCATCCTACTTATATGAAATGTCCAGGATAGGCAAATCTTTAGGGACAGAAAGATTAGTGATTGCCAAGGATCAGGGGTTAGAGGCAGATGGAGAAAGACTGCTAATGAGTACATGGTTTCTTTTTAAGGTGATGAAAATATTCTAAAATTAGATGGTGGGGTTGATTATGGGGCACTGTACTAATAATGACTGAATCACATATCTTTAAAGGGTGGATTTTTGGCATGTAAATTACACCACACTAAAACTATTACAAAAAATTCATAAAGAAAGTTTTCATTAACCTAGATTAAGTAAAGAGCTAATCTTTGCAGTTAGGGAAAGAACTATGAAGCGCACGGATTCATCTTGCTGCGGTCAAGTGGTCATCTTTGGGACAATCAACAATAGTTGGAGGAGGAGTTAAGATATGCAGAAAGATGACCACAGAAATTCAGAGCACATGACTGGATTATAGGAAAACTATTTTGCAGGAAAAGATGGCTGTTTTTTCCCAGAAGGAGAAGAGAAGGGGTATGGTTAAATTAAAAAATAGATGTCTGCTATAAGAGATTGGCTTAAAAAGCCCAGACATGAATTTAGCAGTTGGTTCAAGTAGTGTGGGCTGTGGTATACTCCACAGGCATTTCTTCGGTTCTTTGGCACTCACCTCTCAGCTGCTGAGAGTATTAGCTAGGGAAAGTTCATGACTGTGTTCTCTCTAGGAATTGCCCTTGGCAAAAAGAAGCTGCCTCAGTCAAGGTTACTCACTATCCCTACAAGACAACCCACACCCAGGAGTGCAACAGCTCCTATGGGAGTGTAACGTGAGAGTACAAGAGCTGGACCCCTCACCCAATGGGACAACTTTGAAGGGTCATCTAGCATGAAAACTTCCCAAAATATGGCCTGAAGTCTCTGTTGCTACAGCTTTTTTGTTCAACTTCTTTCTTTGCCCCGTTCTAATTCCTTTGCCCCTTACATGTGTTGTTCCTAAGAATATTTCTCAACAAACCTCCTGCATATAAATATCAGAATGTATTTCTCACAGAATTTGTGACACTTGGTACTAGGAGTGGCTCTAGGGAGCAGACTCTAAAATGAATCTGGAGCTGGATCCCATACTAGCCCTGAGGATATCATCCCTGGCACTGATAGCTCCTGGCATGTGGTTTCAGTGTAATTGCTAAGAATATTTTCAGGGATGAACTGGGATGGAATGCCAATGGAAAAGATTAAATTGACAGGTGCAATATTTCAGGTATAAAAGGGGTTTGGGGAAAACAGTAATAATAAGAATTATGAAACTGAATGACTGTAGCAAGAGCCCTTGGTGCATTGAAAGAAGAAAATAAGTGGCTGAGGGTGATTAGTCACCAATGTAAAACAAATCGTAAAAGACAGAGGGCCTGCTAGGAAGCATATAGAGAATAAATTATCATCTCCTGTACCTGGAGGTCAGAGAAGGCTAAGGATCAGGGCCAAGAATTGATTTTATAAATAGCAGAACTCCAGAGAAGTTCAAATTCTCAATCCCAATGAGTCTGCTATGCCTAGATCAGGGGCCTGATTGGGATGGAATGAACTCTAAAACTCGTGATGGTAATATCTGAGTCTATAGGTCGAAGCACTTAAATCTCCAGATTCTTCTGAACTGTCTGTGCCCAGAGAAGTACATCACTTCCTTGTGATAAAGGCTAGCACTTCTTTCTTGCTTGACAAAAGTACACAAGGTTGTGCCTTAGAAGATAAAATACACCATCCCTCTTTATGATTTATCTCCACCTCCTTTATTGGCCAGCAGATTAATAATTAGGGTCCAGCCACAACATGACTAGGTAAAGGAAAATCAGGGATTTTTTTAAAAAGAAAGGGTCTATAAGTCAAAAGAGCTGGAAGACTTAGCCAACACATGCCAGCAAGATTTGGGACTGGATCCTAAAGGAAATGAATCAAGTCAAGTGATACATAAAACTGAATAATGAAGGGTTTTTCCACATAGGTTTCCTGTGATATAGTATTTAACATCTTGGCAAGCTCAAGAGGTAGAGATGGTGCTAATACACTGCTTAGTTGGAACTTTGAAGCTTGAAAACAATTGATGGCTCTTACTACATGAAGTAGAACTGCTATGGCAAATGGTAGAGTAAGGGGATTTAAACACTCAGATAGGCTTTCTAGAGAGGATATCATAGCAGAAGAAAACTCATGAAATGACTATGTTTTATGGTGAAACCCAGAGGATACTGTTTATCATCGTGATAAAGAACGCATTACTGAGAGGGGAACCAAAATTGTTAAGAAGCTTAGGATCAGTTGCCATCTGAAGGCCAGGACTTTTCCATAAGGAGGATCCCAGATAGTAAAGGGAATGATAGAATCCCAAAATAATCAAACTAGTATTTTAACCACCAGAAACAAAATGGGCACAATAATTGTAACTAGCAGCATGGTTGGCATAACAAACAGGGGAGTTTGATCTACAGAGATCTGTGGAGATGATTAATAGAACACAGAGCTCCAAGGGACAAAATAACTAGGCAGCCAACAAAGATATTTTTTGATCTATAGATTGCTCAAATTATATCAAAGAAAATTAGCTTTCAGATGTGAGCCATTTCACAGATTTGGAACCAGTGAATGAAAGATTAACAGGAGGAAAAACCCTGTATCACCATTTCGGGTTTTCATGGTAGTGATTCCTCTAGTCTTTGCCCAAATTGTCCTTCAAACATTTACTCAGGTATTTTATGCTGGAGAAATTTTCGGATGTCCTACTGAACTCACGTACAGTGCAGACTAACCCTGATTTAAACACTACACGTGTTCATCAGAAGCTAAAAGGGACTTTCTTCATGAATACAAGAAGTCTTAGAGGAGGGAAAACTGAAAACATTTGCCCAACTAGATTTCAGAATTGCTGTGAACCAGTGACCACTATGTTCCACACACACGTGGCATCACTCCCTTGAACAGAAGTATTATTTTAAATTATCCTGCTCCTATCTCATCATTTTAAGTTGGGGTTGGGGGTGTTGGGAGCATATAAACTAATTTTTAGTTTACAATGCTTGGTACTCAAGACAATGTGCTTAAAAAGCTGCACCTGAAGAATTTTACTCTGGGTGCCTCAGCCACACTTGGTCTTGATTTAGGCGATGATATTCTGAACATAATGCCTAAGCTTCAAGTTTATGTCTGAGGCTGTAATGGAATGAGCTTATGAATCTTAGGAAGAGCTGAGTCTATTTTTCATGTTAGGGGGATATGAATCATCAGAGGCCAGAGGAAAGTTGGCAATGGCTGTTATATTGGTGGCCCACTAATGCACTGTACTCCTGATTTGCATGCCCTCATGTAGTCCCTTTCCACACAGACTCAGGGATTGACCATCTGACTAATTTTAACCAATGGAACATTAAAAAGCTAAATATGAAGCAGAGGCTTAAGAAAAGCTTGCACATTGGAATTTTTATTGTAATGCTCTCTCTTGGAACCCTGACCCACAACTTAAAAAGATATACCTATCCTGATAGACCATGTAGATAAAGAGATATATCCAGTCAGTCCCTAGTTACTCCAACCATCACAGCTGAGGTGTGAGACGTGAGGAAAGAAGCCATTTTTGATACTCAAGCATAGTTGTCACCACATGAAACAAAACCACCCAGCTGAGCCAAGCTCAGATTGCAGAATAGTGAGAAATAACAAATTATAAGTCACTAAGATTAGGGGTAGTTTGTTTATACAGCAATAGATAAGTTAAACACTTATATAAAGATCCATAGAAAACACAGGCACTGAAAACAAACATAACCGATTACCAACACACTAGAGTTATTTAAGCATGTACCTAATTCACAGTCTAATTTAAAATACTATGTAGGCTTCCAGGGGACTGAGATATAAAATGGGAAAGCCCTATGTTTAAGAAGATCTTAGCTATCATTTACTCAATGTCCTGAGTTAAAACTCCATTAAAACATTTATATTGGCCTAGTAATTGAGATGATAGAGAAGAGAAACTGAATAAACAGGGTAAATATGATTATAGGTAACAATAAAGTGTAGTCATAGAAAAAGAATTGATTTTATATTCAATAATTTAACCCACATAAACAAACACAATCATAAAAAAGTTAAAACATTTGATTTCAAGGTAGAAATAATAAGAAATGAAAGTTTATGCTACAAACTAAAGCAGTTGATGTTTTAAGACATGAGGTCAAGGACTATGGCTGTGTTTTTATTTCTGTGGCCTTAGCAGAAGTGTAGTGCCTAAAGGAAAGTAAGTACTCAATAACTATTGCTAAATTAATGATCGAATATTGAAGAAGAGGCCCTGTTGGGTTTTCTGATACATGTTTGGGCAAAGAATTGGCCTTGCCACCAAAAATCATCCTAACTACCTCCTCACTCCCACTCTAGCTAGTAAAAAAAGAGCTGAGATTGAGAACATAGTTGTTTTCCTCCTGTACGTTTTCTCATGGGACGCATCTCCTATGAGAAATTAAGGGAAAACCCTAATGATTTTCATCCTCTAGTAGGTCAAGGCAAGTATCTATCTCACCTCTGAAATATGGCATGCCATTCAGCCTACAGATCAGCTAATACTGCTGAGATGTGCTATAGAAAAAGAGAAATCAGAATGATAACAGAGTTGAGAGGAGGTGGCAAGGGAGCATCCTGAACTCCCCTTGTTCTTTATACAAGCATATCTAAAATTTTGTAAAAGTTGAGTTTTCACCATGGACCTGGATAGAGCTGAATCACTGTTCCAGTACCCCTTATGAAAGCAGCCCACAAAATGATAGACTCCAGTAATAAAAGGCTATGTGGTGGAACACCTAGGGCAGGAGCTAAGGTTGGGGGTTCTTGGAAGAGTTCAAGAGAGAGCCAAATCTCCCTCATCAGGGAACTGTTTCCTTCAACTTCTAGAGAAATCTTCAGGTAAAAAACTTCTTAATTTAAAGTCATGGATACAACAACTAATCTGAAAAAAACTGTATTATAAAATAATTGTTTCTCCCAAGTTTCCACACATTTTGAAATCTATGCATATTTTTAATATATCCACATTGTTCCATATGTATTGCTATCACATGAACATAAGCTTGGATCACAACAAAAACCTCGGTCTTTCTGCTTCCATCCTTGTCTCTTATAATTTATTCTCTACACAACAGCTAAAAATAAACCAATCCTGTGACTCTTTTGCTTAAAAACAAAACAAACAAACAAGCAAAAAACCACCAATGTCTTCCTATTAGTCCTTCCATGCTTTTTAGGCCCTCTATGATTTAAATCCAACCCATCACTCCAATCTTACCTTTCAACAGTCTGCCTCCTTTTAAACACTCCTGCTACACTGTCTTCCTTTCTATGTCTCAAACATGTCAAGCTTGTTGCTCTTCTTATGCTCTATCCGGAGGTCTTTGCAAGCCTTCATTTTTTCATCAATTATGATTCAACTTAAACCTCACTACAGATGATTCTTTTTTCATTATATCTATTGTTGTTCTTACCACCATCACTCTGTGATAGCTCATGAGAAGGCCTAGTGCACCAGTACCTCGATCGATCCAATGACACAGTGGCACATTATGAAATAAAATTCAAAATATGTAACCAGAGGACAAAATGAAGTTTATGTTTTGCTAATAAGGTAAACCCTTAAGTGCTAAAATACTACTAATTTCCAACTTGAAATAGTATATAGGTGGTGAGCCTGTGTTTCTACCTTAGACCTATTTCCATACTGCCTCCAGAGCTCTTCAAACATGGGACACCTGTAAGAGTAACAAGGGACATGAGGAAGCCACTTTCACTCATGACTTTATTCCATTTTTTTATGGCAATAATCAATTTCTCCATATCTATCTATCATCTATCTATCTACGAATCTGAATATTGTCTCTCACACCAACACGTTAGCTTTATAAAGGCAGAGATTTTGTCTTTTTTTTTCTTTATTTTTTACCACTCTATACCCAGTGCATAAAACTGCATCTAGCACAAATGCAGACTGCTGAATTAATAAGTTAAAATTTGTATTTAGGGAGGAAAATGAGGTTTTATTCTAAGCCACAGAATAGTCCAGATGTCCCTAATAAGTCCATGGGTATCTCAAGCAAAGTCTCAGTTAACAATTGAGAGTTCTTGACTTTTGCTTCCCTCACATAACTCCTGGGTAAGAGTGATAGCAGGCAGCACAAAATCAGACATTCCTGGTCTACTGACCACCACAGTGTTTGTTCAAGAGCAATATAATCCCAGTATCATTTTCAAAAGCCAAGATCACCATACTCCCAAAAACTAAAGTAGTATTTAATTTGGACCTGCATCAAAATTTTTTTTAACTCTAGTAGAAATATTGAATGAAAGTTATCTCTTGATTATTGAGAAAAATTCATCCATATTTCTAATGTTTGCAAATATTCTTCTAACCGCTAACATGTCACTTCCTTTGAGACATGTCTCACTGGAAGTTCTGAAACTGAATAGTTGGTGTAGCTTAAATAGCATTGAATTGAGAATCAAGAGATCTGGAATGAATTTTTATTTTGCTATTTATAATAGGTTTGGTATTGGCCTTGGGAATATCATTTTACTTTAGCCTGAATTTCACCTTTTGTAAAATGAGATGCTTAAACCAGAAGTTTTCTGTTTCTTTTATGTTCTTAAAATCTAAAATTAAAATGTAAATCAGACATCCAATCTAAAAGTGATGATGAAAAGTTAAGAGTTCTCCCTTCTCCCACTGGACATCAACCAACGCATCAAGAAAAGAAGAAACAGGCAAAACCCAATTTAAAATAAATTATGTGTCAGCAAAACCCTAAACCACAAATTGGTAGAAGTTGTGGAGAAAAATACAGGGAGAAAGAGTATTTATGGCAGTTTGTCACCAAAAAACCACCAGGTATTATTTTTAAATAAACAGTATGTACTCAATACAAACTACACTTGTTTCAAATGATCAAACATAGGAGTGAAGGTTGGCAACAAAAACTTCCCAGACATAAATGTGTTTGAAAATCAGAGGACACAAGCCTAAACGCAGCATTACTTAGAGAAGTCCCATTAAGAAGAAATAGTCTGTCCATACGGTAAATGGTAGAAGAAAGATATGAGACTTACATTGTAAAGAGATTTGTCCAAATCATTTCTATCTAGAAGGTAGGGAGCAATAAAGTTTACTGCTGTGTCACATGTAAAATCATCATTGATCTGGATCAAATCGCAGCCCTCCCCAAGTGAAATTCTTCAAGTATCTGAACAAGAAAAGTCACTTAAGATATGTACATACAAAAATATTATGACTAAAAATACAGAAAAGGACTAGAATGTAAAACAGATGATAAAAACTCATCAGAAAAATATTGCGAGGGAAAAAGGAAATTTAAACCAAATGCCTTGCTGTTAATATTCCAGAATCACAATCCAGCAACTTTCTCTATATAATAAGAATATAAAACATGGATACAAGACCTCAGGAAAGAAATATTAAGATAGAAGGAAAAGATTAAACAGGTTACTTATGCTAAGGAAAGAATTAAAAGGAAAAGATGAACCCATAATTGAAATAAAAGTAAAATGAGAAGCAATACAAAAAGATAAAAACTACTGAGAAGGACATATGTAAGGGACATAAAGAAAAAGAAATGAAGAGTTAAAATATAGAAGGGAATAGTTAGCTAGGGAAGTCAGAAGAAAAATATTCAAAATGGCATGAGTGAAGTCTCAAAGAAATAAAATCAAAGCAAATAAACACTAAATATTTAAAGATTTAGTTTCAGAAAATTTACAGGTATCAAGGAAGTATTGGAGCTACATGTTGAAATGACGTACCATATCTGAGAATAATCAAAACTAGATATTTTGTAATAAAATTTCTAAACTTCAAGGATATAAATTATTTCTTTAAAGATTAATACATGTAAAAGGGAAGTAGGAATATCAGGCCAGCCTCACGTTTTTCCTTAGCAGTATTAACATAAAAAGACAATGGTGCTATACATTTAATTTTGACCCAAGAATGTCATACACAGCCAAACTGTTTTTTAATACAAATGCAATAAATAAATATTTTTCCAAATAAAAGCACTCAGGGTTTAGCTCCATTAAGAACTTCTTAAAGAAACTAGTTATAGATTGAACTTTAGCTAGGTATGAAATAAGTTGAAATATTAAATCAGTAAGCATTGATTGCAATTACTGTAGGTCTAACAGCAAAAGTGAATAACATACACAACAATGCAGAGATGATATAACTAATGGAAGTTTAAAAATGGAAGAAAGTATTTATTAAATTGAGTTCCCCAAGAAGACGACTCTGAGGTAAATATTTGAGTACAAGCAGTTTTTTAAAAGGAGGTGATTCCAGTAAGCACCAGTAGAGAATGAGGAAGTGAAATAGGTAAGAAAATTACCATTAAAGATGTGTCATTGGGCAATGACAATGGGGCCTTGACCTAACTGAGCTGCTCTGGGATACAGTGCAGAGCAAGTATTGGAGTTATCCCAATTAGGGGCTAGAGGAGCTAGCATTTTTATCTATGTACTACCTAGGATGCCATGAAACTGATAATTAGTAACAAAACCAGAAAAATCTCTAGCATCTAGAAATTTAAAAACAATACAGTTGTTTCTTACACACGCTTAATTTAAATAATAAATCTAAAGGGAAATTCCAAAACATTCAGGAAGGTGGGGGCAGGTGGGACTGAAACAAATCGGAAACCAGATCCTGTGGAATATAGCTAAAGTGAAGCCAA
Source organism: Pteropus medius (assembly GCF_902729225.1). Classification (NCBI taxonomy): domain Eukaryota; kingdom Metazoa; phylum Chordata; class Mammalia; order Chiroptera; family Pteropodidae; genus Pteropus; species Pteropus medius. Next base: position 1,670,929 of record NW_024352786.1, on the reverse strand, counting down.
AAAGAAAATGCATAGCCATAAAAAGTACACAAGAAAGAAAGCAAGTCAATGAAGAGACTTTTCAAGTTTATGAGTAAGAAAAAAGAACAATAAAATAAACCTCAACAAAGCAGAAATGATGAAGTTTAAATTTAAGTAAAAATTATTGAGGTAGAAACACTACTTCTGGCTGTGTCTCAGTAGCTGGTATCAGACTAAGCCTCCTCATCAATTACAATGACAAATGTAAATAAATACTCTAAAGCTTTTTTACCAAGACATTTGAGAACAAAATCAACCACTTATGAAGAACCAAATCCTCAGGAGAATGGAAACACAGGAGAGCAATAAGCTCTATATTAGATGTCACAGACCCCCTTAGGGAATTGCTGATTCTAACCGTAAAGAATGGGTATAGAACAGCAAGAAGTAGGTTAGCGCTTGCAGCAGCCTCACTGGATTTGGAAAACAGAATTCAAAATTCAAGATTATCTAAAGTGCTGGGATTATGGCTAAAATTAGAGAAAAAAAATCACTAACAGAAAAATGAATTCAAAAGACAGATAACAATTTTCCTATATAATTTGCAAATTCATAAGATGTGAATACATAGAGCTTTATGTTCAGCAACCAAGCAGCAGGTGCTGCTAAATGGCAAAAAATTAAGCATGGTTTCTTGTAATTTTCAAGTGCTTAAGAGTTCAGAGTCTGCCAAAGAGAAGAAGCCATGAAAAGCACCTCAGGCTTTTCATTGAGAATCCAGAAAAGCTATTCTATTTAACTCAATGCAAATCGGAAACAGATTAGCCTTATCTAGATCAAAGTAAGCTGACCTTTCTCAGTTCTGCTATTAAGAAAAAATTATATTCTATTCATTGGAAGATAATATCAACCAGAGCTGCCACAATTTTTCGTAGCAATGTCTAGCATTCATTAAACTATTAACAGTCTTGTCGAGAAATAGAAACAAATGTCCAAATGAAAACACACATGCACACGCACTCACGCACACACACACACATATATATGCACACTCCACAATAGGAAAACATGCGTGATTAATCTAGCTTCTTGAGTTATAGACTTGGACTTTAGTGTACCTGTAATTAATATGTTTAAAAAATAGAAAAATGGAAAATATTTTCAGAATAATGGACTCTATAAAATAAAATTTTAAGAATATTAATGCTGAAAAATACTAAATCCTAAAACTGAAAAAATATCTGAAATTAATTACTACATAGATTTAACTACAGATTAAGTTTTCAACAATGGGAAGATAAGTTTATAGGAATTTGACTGAAACACAAACAGGAAACGTGTGGGGAGGGGACATTGTGATAAAACTTCCTAAAAATCAATGGGGTTCCAGGAACTGACGAAAGAGAGGAAAGAAAAGACATAATATTTAATGAGATGATGATGGTTGAGAAATGTCCACAATAAATGAAAGATACCAAATCACAAATTCAAGAACTTCTATAATGACAATTATAAAAAATTAAGAAAAAATCACTCATAGACACATCATATGAAAATTGCTGGAAACAAAACACAAAGCAGCCAGAGGGGGAAAAAAATAACACATGACTTTTAAAGGAACAACTATATTTTAACAACTGATTCTACAATAGTAAATATGAAAGCTGGAGATAATGAAATATTATCTTTTAAATGATAATAGAAGACTTTATTCAATTCACAATATAATCAGAAAAAATACCATTCAGAAAAAAAAGGCAAATAAAGACATTTTCAGGCCAAAAACCAAAAACTGAAGGAATTTGTCACCAGTAGACCCATAATAAAATTAATACTAAAGGAAATTCTTTAGGGAGAAGAAAAGTTGTCTTAGATGAAACCACAGTAATGCAGAAAAGTAAAAGATGATCAGACAGTATAATTATTTCTATAAATCTAATGGAGTATTTATATAAAATAGTAATTTAAAACCTTTTGAAGTTTCAAATATAGAGAGAAATAAAACATATGACAAAAACAATACAAGAAACAATAGAAGATAAAAAGGATTTAAATGTTCTGATAACTTTGCCATGTCCATAGAGTGGTAATAGTAATTTAAGACAGCCTATAACAATTCAGGAATCATGTTGAAGTCTAGAGCAGGGGTCAGCAAACAGTTTCCATAATGGGCCTGATAATAAATATTTCAATCTTTGTGTACCATGTAATCTTGGTCAAACTACTCAACTTTTTTTTTCTTTTTTTGTAGTGTGAAAACTACAAAAATAAATGAATTTATTATTAATGAGTAAAGGAAAAGACATGACCTATTCCAATAAAACATTATTTACAAAAGTAGACTTGGGCCATATAGGTAAAAGAAGAATTACAAAAGTAATTAGAAAGTATTTCAAATGGAAAGAAAATGTACAATATATCAAAACTTGTGGGATGAAGCTAAAACTTTACTTAGAGGAAAATTTATAGCCTTGAATGTATATACTAGAAATTAACCAAGGCTGAAATTCAATAATTCAAGCATTTATTTCAAGAAGCAAGTACTGTAAATTAAATCCAAATAATACATAAAACTAGAAATAATAATAAAAGCAGAAATCAATTAATGCATAAACAAATTACAAAAGGAAAACTTCTTAAACCAAATGTTAGTTCTTTAAAAAAATTTTGACAGATTCCTAGCATGAGAGATGATGAAAAAATTAGAGAACAGAAATGACCAATTTCAGGGGTAAAAAAAAGGAATATCATTAGAGATTCTATCAATATTTACATGACAATAAAACATATTATAAAAAAACTTTTTGCCAAGAAATATAATTAGGTAGATAAAATGAACAAATTCCTTGATAAATGATGGAACATGGCCTCAGATTTGATACTAAGGTGATAGGATTCAGAACATAAAGGATGTTCATGTACGGAATAGAGAAATTTCTTCTGAGCAAGGAGGAAAAGCAAGAGTAATGCGCAAATATGTAAATAACTTTGTAGATGACAGAATGAAGTTGGGGAAGTTTTCCTAATGCCTTCTGCTTACTCTGTGAGTGAGAACGCAGGATAATGTTAAATGAATTGAGTAGGAAAAAGCTTGATGTAAGTTATGAAGGTTTAGAAAAACAATGGAAGGTCATAGATCTAGGAAGAGAGTGGGTAAAGGACTAGCTCTCTTTTTGGAGACTAATATGAGAAAATACACATGCACATGCACATATATATAACCTTTAAACCAAGTATACCATTTGTCCACAGCTCTTAATTTCAGTCATTTATCCTTAGAAAATACCTACAGTATTTCTATATATTTTAAAGCATTTTTATACTTATGAAAAAATCTAAATGCCTTAAATAGATGAATACTTATCGACATAGGAACATGTTTAGGGTCGCTAAGGAAAAAAAATTGCAACTAGAAAGAGTTTGAAATTATATATGTTATATGACAAAACACATGAGAGAAAAAAGGACACACACCCAAATTCTTAACAGTGTTTATGAAAGCCATTAAGAATTTTCTCCTTTTCTCTGTTTTTCAGTATTTTCCAAATTTTCTGGTTTGAGCATATATTACTTCAGTAATTAAAGGTAAATGTTACTTTGAGTAATTTAGATACAGGTTAAGATTTGCTCAAAGAAAGAAATGGTACAAATTTTAAACAATGTTGTTTTTCTTTTTTCTAAAAAAGAACTCTTTCATTATGAAACATCAGAGGACTCATTGTCTGATCATATGGGTAAATAAATAAATAATAAATGCATTTTAAAAAAATTTATATTTTGTTAATTGTCATTCAGGGCTTCTTCAAGATCCCAAACAGTAACATACCGACTACTTCATTGTGATCTACAATAATTAAAAAAACTATTGCTCCTGTATTGGATTTAAATGTGTAAGAAATGTCTGAATAACTGGATGAATGCTTCCATTTTGAATTTGATGCTTGGTGTTGCAGAGACGATGCTAAAAGAAAAGCTTACTCATTGGAAATATCTCAAAATAATGCTTCTTAATTTTGCAGGAGACATGCAAGATATTTACTATCACATTTTCTTAAAGCCTCTGTTCAACAAGCTTTTAAAAAATAATTGCAATGATTTTACTACTCATATTAGAACTAAAGATGTCTTGAATTTCATTTAGTTCTTATTGTTGCTCTTAAAAATTCCAGCCATGTGGAGGTAGAATGAAAGCCCTGAGACAGGCTGACTGGTGTTTGGTTCAAGGATGTATCCTGAACATGGCTGTAGTGGGATTAAATACATGTTTTTGAATGAATGAGATAGTTTCAGGTATTTAAAGATTAGTACTAGCTAAGTTCTTTTCTCTTTTTCAACATATTTTCCCCACTGTTTTACCACAATTTTCAGTTTTATGTTTTTTCCAAATTTAATTTACCTTATCTAAAGTTATTGAGAAGTTGTGATAACAAATTAATAATAATGCTACATGGTTATTGTTTAAAAGGTTATGTTATTGAAGAGCTTGGCAGATGCTTTCTTTGTGTATTGACAAAGCCGGGTGAGGTAGTTTACATTTTAAGTGCTAGTGAACACAGTTGAAATTGAATTTTTATATAATGTTTTGTTAAAACATTTTTTTACATTGCACAGTACTTGGGTAGTAATATTAGTTTTCACTGAAAAGTGAAAGTATACAAATAAGTTGGAAAAATAAGTTTCTAAAAATGTTTCATTTTTCCTTAATTTAATTCTTATTTATAGCTCTAAACTGACACATGGGTCAGCCTCATCTTTAAGTAAAAATCTTTAATGTTAAGAAAAAGCCACTGTGAAAAGTCAGTCTGGACCATTTACCTGCTGTTAACAGTATGCGCAGCATGCATATACCTGGGAGAACTGGGAATTTCACTGTACCTGTTTTCCTTTGCAAGGTATAAGATAACATCTTCATATATTTTCTATTGAAAATTAACCTGAAATAAAATAAGAGGAATTTTCTTTCTGAATATATTATACATAAATGACTCTTTGAAAGAGATATATAAATAATAGATCAGCTCTCAGATATTGCCGCCATGTATTATTAATTAAAAAATAAAGATCAGATCTACATTCAAAAATACATCATGGTATCGAGGCTGTAATGTGTCTAACAGTGGGGATTAAACTTTATGGGCAATAAAGTGGCCTTTTCTCACATTCATGATGGCTCAAGGCCTTTGAATAGTCCATTCTTCTTCATTATTGCACATACTTCTTTGAAGACTGGTCTCAAAAGTCACCTTTTTTCTGGTAATAGTCAACTCATTCTTTCTGGTAGCATTTCTGGAATAAATCTTACCCAAACTTGTCTATCTTTTGCCTATTAATACAGTGACCTAGTTCCATGACATTTCTGAACATAAGCATAATTTTCACTGTGATTACTGTTGCCCTCGTTACCCTGAGTCTCATGATGTGCCATGCTCCCTATACATCTCCAGTATAAGCATGAATAACTCTTATATTCAGCACATCTGAAACATTCTGGAATATTCTAAGTAGTTCTACAAACTCCAAGGAATTACCAAAGGAAAATAAACACAATCAATAGAAATTAGATTTAACGAAGCACTAGTTGTGATACCAAAAAGATTTAATTTGCCTCCAAGACTCACATGCCTTTTCTTATTCTATATGAGCTGACAAGGTCTTTATCCCCAACTACTTAGAAGAACTTCACAAGACCAAATCTGTCTTGTTTACTGTTGTATTCTCAGTTGTTACTGTCAATTTCTTTTTCACATCTCATGAGGCAGGGCTCTGCTTAAATTCTGGAGACAGACTTACTATTTACTGTTGCACATTTTAATTGACTTCAATTTCCTGTTTGATATACAGTATGCAAAATGCTTTAGAAAGAAAAACTTGATGATAGTCTTATGTCTTATTTGCTTACATAATTAATGAGAAAAAGAAATAACACATTTGGCAAAAAAAAAAAACCAAACAAATTCATAGATACAGAGAAGAAATTGATAGTTGCTAAATGAGAAGGGTTTGGAAGAATGAGCACAAAAGGTGAAGGAATTAAGAAGTACAAATTGGCAATTATAAATAGTCACATGTATGTAAAGTATAGCATGGAGAATATAGTCAATAATATTGTAATAACTATGTATGGTGTCAGATGGGTACTGGACTTATCAGGGTGATCACTTTGTAAGTTATATAAATGTCTAATCACTATGTTGTATACCTGAAACTAATATAATATTGTACGTCAACTATAACTGAAAGTTTTTAAAAAATTAATCAACTTAAAAAATACCATGTTTGGCTGCAGATCACAATTAATATTTGGGCTCACATAAAGAACTGGATTAATAAATTAGACTTACATGAATCAGAGATTGTACCCAATATTGATACATACATACTAGGCTGTTTTCTTCTCTCCCTTATCCCCTTATTACATAACATAAGATGTATTAATAGTAATTAACTTTATATCACAGTATTAAATTATGAGATATTAAAAAAAAGAACATCACTAAAGGACTTTACATTCTCTTCTGCAGAAAAGTGTCTTTTGCCGCATGCAGGATAGTTGTGTCATGTTAGGCAGGGGTATGTTTTTGTTACTCTTTTTATTTGGAGATTTAATTGATTTAATTGTGTGTATGGGTGCCAGATTGACAAGAGTGGACTGTGATAGTTTTATGTACTAACTTAGGTGGGTTACAGCCCCCTGTTACCTAATCAAATGCTAATATAGGTGTTGCTGTGAAGGTATTTGTAGATGTGGTTAACATGTGCAATCAGTTGACTTTAAGGAAATTAACTCTTGACAGTGTGGGCGGGTCTCCTCCAATGAACCAAAAGGCTATACAGGCAAAACTGAGGTTTCCCAGAGAAGAAATCTGCTTCAAGACTGCACCATTAACTCCTGCCTGAGAGCGTCTACTGCCAACCTGCCCCACAGATTCCAAACTTGCCAGCTCCCGTAATTGTATGAACCAATTCCTTGCAATAAATCAATCTGTGTGTGTGTGTGTGTGTGTGTGTGTGTGTGTGTGTGTCTGTTTGTTCTCTCGCTCTCTCTCCACACACACACACACACACACACACACACACACACACACAAGGAATTGACTAAAAATCACAGTTAGTGGTTACAACACACTTTGCCATTAGACATGAAAGCTTAGATTCAGAAAAGTGTCATTTTTAGCCCACTATGAACTGCAGGATTACTTAGCAATGCATTTTCTTCCATCTATTAACAAGGCCATGGACACTCTATAAATGGTTTCCTCTGTCAAAAGTTCCAGGAAATCTCTTCTAGCATAAATTCGTGTTTGAAGCCACTTGCTCCAAATTTCTCATCTCAATTGCAAACTTTGCTCTTCATTTCTCTTCTTGACTCTTTGCCTATCATTCTTAGACATGGATTTTTGCACCATTTCTCCTTTATTCCATAGCCTGCTGGTACAAATTAATCTCATTACTTTTTCAGAATCAAGCCAAAAAAAAAAAAAAAGGATAGGGCTTCTTCTACATAGAAGCTTTTCTGTGATGTATCCAGAGAATACTGTTACCCCCTCCCCTCCATAACTACCTCTCTTCCTATGTCTTTAGGAAACAGTTACATCCAAATACAAAACAAGATTTCTGGTTAAGATGGCTAAGGAGACAAACTCTGTGCTTGCCTCTTCTCACGACCACATCAAAATTACAACTAAACTACAGTACAAACATCATTGAGAATAACCTGAAGTGTAGCTGAACAGAAGTCCTATAACTAAGGACATATAGAAGAAGCCACCAGACTGGTAGGAGGGGCAGAGATGTGGAATATGGCGGTTAAAAATCAGGAGAGAGATCTCAGCTGCAAGGTCTGCCAGAGGAGAGAGGGGACCCAGCCCCATACCAGGCTCCACACCCCAGGGTTTAGCACCGGTGAGAGAGGGCCCCACAACTTCTGGCTGGGAAAATCAGCAGGAACTGTGGCTGAGTAAGATGGAGGGTGGCTAGAGTTACAGGCATTCCTCCTAAAGGGCCTGCCCACAGACTTACTCTCTGAGCTCCAGCACTAGGGCAGCGGCTTGACAGGTGCCAGGGCATATAGGGAGGAACTGAATTTTCTGGCTTCAGGGTGAGGGCTGGAGTGGCGGCTTTCTCCCAGACAGAAGTGACGATAGAATCCATTATTTCTTTGTTGAGCCCTCCCCCTTCCCAGCATTCAAATCCAGGTGGCTACCATATATGAGTCTCCATCAATTTAGCTAATACTGATCGTTCTATCCTGGTGATTCCCTGAGACCCTGCCCCAATAACTTTCAGGCCCACCCAAATTGCTTCCAGTGGTTTTCCATACAAATGTGCTATCTTAACTCATGCTGCAGACCTTCCTAAAAATCTGTCAAAGGTTTACAAATGACAAACAAGTAGCATCTGGCCTTGGTGTGCCTTGTACATCTTGCTGAGCTGCCCTAAGCCTGGCACTAGCAGCAGCTTGTCTTGGTTTGTGGCTTGACCTCTCAAGGCATGTCCAAGCCCAGAGTACAGGCGGTGGCCATCTGTAGATTGTTTGGTGGCTCATTCCAGGTGGCCCCAGGCAAGGCACAGGCTGTGGCTAAACTTGGCCTAAGGCAGGGCCCCTCTCAGGAAAACGCGGGTCAGCATGCCTGGTGGCAGGCTTATGACCAAACCAGAGCACCACCCAGGGCCTCATCTGGGAACAACACACCTAAGGGCAAATTGGGCAGGCAGCAGAGCCCTGCTAAAGCAAATTATGCTCCACAGGGTCAGTCCCTGAACAACTACTGTAGTCACTGGCCAGTCCTTACAACCAATTAGCCTGTGGGTCAATCTCTCCCACTGATGTGCAAACAGCAACCAAGGTTTAACTACAATAGGAGGGCACACGGAACACATGCAAGGGACACACCTGGAGCACCTCGCTCAGGTGACCAGAAAGACTGTGCCCTGGGCCCCACAGAACACCAACTACATAAGGCCACTCTACTAAGACTGGGAGACATGGTGGCTCTACAAATACAAAGAAACAAACACAGAGAGTCAGCCCAAATGAGGAGACGAACATGTACTAAATGAAAGAACAGAATGACTCTCCAGCAAAAGAACTAAACAAATAGAGGCAAGAAATTTACCAGGCACAGAGTTCAAAATGCTGGTTATAAGAATGCCAACGATCTCATTGAGCACTTCAACAAAGAGATGGAAAACATAAAAATGGAGATAGAAAACATACAAAAAAAATCAGAAATGAAGAAATGCAGTAACTGAAGTGAAGAGTATCTTACAGGGAATCAATATTAGATTAGATAAAACAGATAAGGTAGCAGAAAACACCCAATCAGAATAGCAACAAGAGTACCAACATTTCTATCATCAGAGTACCAAAAGGAGAAAAAGAGCAATTGAAAACATATTTAAAGAAATAATGACAAAAAACTTCCCTAACCTGGCAAAGGAACTAGACATACAAGCCCAGGAAGCTCAGAGTCTCAAACAATATGAACTCAAAGATGCCCACACCAAGACACATTATAATTCAAATGCCAAAGTTTAAAAACAAAGAGAAAATCTTAAAAACCGCAAGAGAAAAGCAGTTAATTACCTACAAGGAAGCTCCCATTAGACTGTCAGCTGATTTCTCAACAGAAACTTTGCAGGCCAGAAGGGATTGGCATGAAATATTTAGTGATGAAAGGCAAGGACCAAAATTACTTCTAGCAAATCTATCATTTAGAATTGAAGGACAAATAAAGAGCATCCCAGACAAGAAAAAGCTAAAGGAATCTATCAACACCAAACCAGTGTTACAAGAAATGTTAAAGAGACTTCTTTAAAAAGTAGAAAAAGAAAAAAAGATCAAAAACATGAATAATAAAGTGGCAATAACTACATATCTATTAACAACTACTTTCAATGTAAATTGATTAAATGCTCCAAATCAAAAGACATAGGGTGGCTGAATGGATAAGAAAACAAAACCAGTACATATGCTGCCTATAAAAGACTCATTTCAGATAGAAAGATACACAGAGACTGAAGGTAAAGGAATGGAAAAAGATTTCATTAAAATAGAAACAAATAAAAAATCTGAGGTAGCGATACTCATGCCAGACAAAATAGCCTTTAAAATAAAAGCTATGTAACAGGAGACAAAGGAAGACCCAGTATTCCCACTTATTGGTATTTATCCAAAGAAACCCAAAACATTACTTCAAAGAGACATGTGAGTCCGTATATTCATTGTAACATTATTTACAATTGCCAAGATATGGAGGAAAACTGGGTGTCCATCAATGGATAAATGGATGAAGAAGAGGTGGTACACATTAAAGTGGACTATTACTCAGCCATAAAATATATATATATATTGCCAATTGCAACAACATGGATGAACCTAGAGGGTATTATGCTGAGTTGTGTAAGTCAGACAAATGCCTTATGATTTTACTCACATGTAGAATCTAAAGAACAAAATAAACAAATAAAACAAAACAGAAACAAACTAAGAGAGAACATTCTGATAGTTGCCAGATGGGAGGGAGGCTGAAGGGGTGAAAAGGGGGAAGGGATTAAGAAGTACAGATTAGTAGTTACAAAATAGTTATGACGATGTAAAGTATAGCATAAGGAATATAGTAAATAATATTGTAATAACTACATATGGTGTTAGATGGATACTACATTTATCAGGGTTATCATAAGTTATATAAATGTCTAATTACTATGTTGTACACCTGAAATTAATATGATATTGTATGCCAAATGTAATAAAAAAATTAAAACAGCAAAGTACAACAGAATAGGCCAATAAATAATACTGTACATTTTGTTATTATAATAAATATGTTAATATATTTAACATATATAATTCATTAACATAAATGAATTTTCAAAACTTTTGAACCAGTTATTTAATTATGTAGTTGAATAATGAGTAAAATGTAGTACCTAATTAGTGGACCTAAAAACTGTCTACAATCTCCTTTTTAGAATAAGATTAGAAATTAATCACATTGATTATATTACATTCTAATGGTGGAGAAATGAAAGTAAATAATCGTGATGCAATGTCAGAAGACCAATAATGAAGTTATACATATAGTAATATTAGAGCATAATAGAGACTCCACTTCTACATAGCAGGTGATACTCCAACTAGACCTTTAAAGATGATCAGGATTTTCTAGGCAGTGATAGCAGAATGAACATTTCAGACAGAGGGAATGCCACCTTGAAAGGCACAAAGATATGAAAGTGTACACTCAGCAGATAATTGGTCAGAGTATGATGATGTGTGTGGAACAGGACATTAAGTTTATGACTGGATTGTGGGAAAAATCATTTGCTACAAAAAATTTAACTTCATATTTGAAGTTATCGAAGGTTTCAGTGCAGGGGTGAGACATAAAATACATGATTTAGAAAGAGAATACAAGGCTAGAACAGGGCAGGACTAACTAGGAAGTCATTGCAACAGTCTAGATGAAAGATGATGAGGCAGTATCCACCCAGTTCTCCAAACCAGAAACCTGAGTCATCCCCAACTTCTCCCTCTCCCTCATAGAAATAATCGGCACATTCTGTCAAATGAATGTACTAAACAGAAGCTAAATTCATCCTCCCTTTTTCACCCTCACTACCACATCACTGAAATATGGTGAAAGCCAGACTAAGCTCCTGTCTGAGAATCCTGAGCATGTTGTAAAACTGAGAGGGTGACTGGTTTGAATTCTATATTCCCCCCTGGGTGAAGCCTGGTGTGCTCTCAAGGCTGTGGGCTGAATCCAGGGTGACCTGAGGGCCCTAGTGTGTGCTTTAGCAATGTAGTCGGGAAGGGAGTTGCAGCAGGGCAAGAGATATCAATGAGGAAGGAAGGTGTTTGTAGAGTCTTGGTGGAGATGATGTGCGACTATCTAAGCAGTCCTGGAAGCAGTGACAAATGGAACATGTGACAGCAAAGAGAAAGCTCAGGAAGTGTCTGGAGAAAGGCGTATAGGAGCAAATTTTGACAATAGGCTACAAGAAGGTTAAGGTCTAGAATCATGCAGAGGGGAAATAAAGTAGGAAATCAATCCACAGAGCTGAGATATTTGAAGGGATAATCACAGAATTAAAGTAGGAACCCCACTGTTGAATTAGAGAATAAAGTCATAATAAGAAATAGTAAAATTGGCTTAATAGTGAATCGCTGGACTATTGATAAAGGCACTTTTAAGTGCCCACTGATGAAGATAGTAGCTCAGACATGCACTGAATATTTAGATAAAAGCTGTAGCGGGGCGGGGAGGGAACTAGTAACTCCCGATATCTAAGGGAACAATAAGAGATAAAGTTTATGAAGAGTATATGTAGGCTTCAGGAAAATAAACCTTACATTTTGTAGAAAGCAAAAACTGGTAAGTGGAAAGTAATTTGCAGTTTTTGTTATCTGAAATGTATAAAATATCATCAAAGTTACATTTGCACACAAAATTGATATTGTGTGCTATCATTTTAATGAATATGAATAACACTTTAACACTCTAAAATTTTTCATTTATGATGCCTAATCTATTACTGCTAATTTTTCCCCATAAATTCTTATTTTTATCAACTATGTGTTTTGCTACCTTTGGGTATTATCAGGAATCTGGCCTTTCAAGCTGGGAAAGAAATGACAAAATTTCAATCAGCATCTTTGTCATCCAAAGTTTTAAACAGTGCCTTTACCCAAACTAGACTTCCTTTATCTGTGATAACCTTTACTTTCACCTTTCTTTTTTCCCATTAAATCTTTTGCTAGCATTTCTCCAAAAATGTGATTTTTAAGAACAAAAAGACAAGAGGTGATCCCAGAGAGTAATGGCAAAGAAAGCATCCCAGAGAGTAATGGCAAAGGGCATAGGCAGGGAAGAGCCAGGTCCATAACCGGGAAGTTCAATGACCAAAACAGAAGCAAAGATTCAGATACTTTTTGATCAAGCACAGAGACTATGGGCAGAGCAACACAGAATCAGAAGCATCTATGTAGTCAGTAACTATGAGGACTCAGCAAAAGAGGGGAAAGCAAGGAGTGAAGACAAGCTGTAAACTGACAGGAAATAGGAATCAAAAGAAAGAGTAAACCCAGGCCGAGGCCACAGAGTAAACCCAGGATGAGGCCACTGCGTCAGAAGGAAAGCATACAGTCTGAGCAGACAAAAGCAAAAAGCCATGGTGATAAGACTGGTGAAGGTAAAGTATTTTCTCTGAGTACTTAATCCAGAGTTTACAGATAAAAACAGGCAAGTGGCTACCCATGGCTGAAAAAGACAATGAAATGATAAGAAAAAGAAAATCCTAGAAAAGGAAGAAGAGATTTGAATTTCATCTCATTTATTAGCTCCTGGACAGAGGTTGGTAAAGGAGAGAGAGGAAGCTTGAGTCTAAGGCTCTTAAGAATTCAGAAATTGAACAGTTCCTAAATGATTAAAATAATATGGATACCATTTTCTAGTTATTCTGACACCTTAATTATCAATTTTTCATACATCTTATTTGATATCTATGCCATAGGAAAATATTAGTGAAGCCAATGTGACTCTTAGTGAAGCCATAAGAAATACAAAATTTCATTTTAAGAATGATTAGAAATAGCAAAAGTTGAGAGAAAAGTAATTTTCATAAGGAAAAACACCATTTTTTAAATGAAAGATTTTTAAATAAAATATTTCATTATATCTGAACTGAAAATATTATTGAAATTGTTCTTTTTTCAAATTAAAAAAACAGTAAAATATTATTTACAGATTAAATAATGTACAAGTGTGAGTGCAGCAATCAAGGTTTTGATGAATCCTAATAAAATCTATATGTTAAGCACTGCAAAATATTTTTAAAATTCAACTTGGACAGAATGTTACCAAATCTCTAGTTTACTAGGAATTTATTCTCAGTAGTGATTCTTCTTTTCATTATCAGTTTGGACAAAAATATATAAATATATTAAATCTTCATTAGTATTAGAATGAATTGCTATGTACTTTCGGACCCTTTGTTTTGTGGACTGCAATATATCATAAAATTATGGTTAATAGACAATTATAAGCCAGAACAATCAAAGACAGTTGAAATAGACCTTGAATAAAATGTGTTTAATTTACACACATGAAAAATTAGAAATTCAATACTAAATTTTATTTTAGTAATTTGATAAAGTTAATTGGTTATATACCTTTGGAGATAGGGATTCATCTAGAAATATCAGTTAGTTAACATTTTTAGCCAAGGACAATTCAGAGAAAATACCGGATCAAGAATATTAAAAAGAAAAACCAAACAACCCTGAATACAACAATTTCCTGAAACATTTGATGTGTGATGTGAAGCCTATGGTCATTATTTTCTTTGTGCTTCTATATGTAATGTACTCTTGTTTTTCTAGATGCTTTCAATATTTTATTTTTATCACTAAAAGATAAAATGATAAAGAATTTATCAGAAATTCGATTACAGTGTATGTTTGTGTGATTTTTGTTCTGTTTGTTTTTCTTGATATTTATTATATTTCTTAGATCTGTGGGTTTATAGATTTAATAAAGTTTGGAAAATTTTAAGCTGTTCATTATTTTTACAAATACATTTTCTGACTACCTTTCTCCCACTCCTTCTGGGATTCAAATTACTTATATGGTAGATCACTTGATATTGTCCTACAGGTCACTGAGATGCTCTTTTCAATATTCTTGTTATATTTCTGTTTTGCTTGATTTTTGATAGTTTCTACTACAAAGATTTCAGAAGCTGCAGTTTTCCACTTCCTCTTGGTAGTATCAGGAAATGACAACTACTATGTATTGAGATTTGTCTCTTTTCCATACTTACCTACCATAAAAAAGAGAATTATGGTTAGATGTATGAAAGACAAATAGATGGTGAGGAAAAAATAATTTTTATATTATCGAGAAAATTGGACAGGGTCTTTATTCTAATAAGGGGTCAATTTTAAACATGGATAAATAGTCTATGTGCTGCTTTGATTGACAGCATTATGATTTAATACTTATTTTAATTTCTTTGTACTATGTTTATTGGTAATAGTGGAAGAAAAGAAATGTCTATTCTGCTTCTATTTCAGATACTTTTTCTTTACCAGAATTATAGAAGAATTTGCTTCGATAATTCATTTTTTCCATTTTATAACATTAGAGGAGTACATTTCGCTATGTTCAAATAAAGGAATCATAAGAAATTTCTAACTTATATTTGAAGCAAAGTTTCATAATCTTATCTTGCTTCATAAATATCAGCATATTCTTCACAAATTTGAGGTATTGAGGCTATCATTGATTAAATTAGTTTAAACCAAAAAATGAAATTTTCTGAAGAAAAATATTTCAAAGGTATGAAAAGATAGCCTGTTGTATTTTTATATTTTAAATACAATTGTTGAAATATTTCTTAAGCTCTAGAACCTATTGTAACTCTTGTAATCACAACATCCTAGAGAAAGAAATTGATAACTATTTTTAGTTAAGAAGCAAATATCTGAAAATTAAGGTGTCTAAAGCTTAACAAAATACTAAATAAAGATTACTTGATAAGATCATTCAGTTTAAGGTAAAGAATTATAACTTTTAAGAAAAGTCATCTTTATTCTACCACTAAACTAGTAAACTATTTAGTGAGTTTGGGACCACTCAATATATTTTCTAAAAGCAAAGTTTTTGAAATTCCTTTTTTTAGTATGGCAACATGAATCATAAGTAATTGATAACATAAATCAAAGTAGTCCAAAATTTCCTGAAAAAGTAACAGAAATAAGAGATCCAGTTACTATACACTACTGAAGCAGGAGAGCGGACCAAGTCCTTGTGAAGTTAGAATAATTACATCTTGGGAAATGTGAACATTGGCCTCCAAGGGCTGTCCTTATCACTTCCCACAGCAGGAAGTACATGAGAATTCAAAACAAGCCTCAGTGAATTGCCAGTGGTTATATATTCTGTATAGTAATCTTATATCTCTAATACTCACTTGGAAAATCAGATTATGATTTAAGAACAATGGAACACCATGTAATCATTATTGAAAGCCACATCTTCATCATTTGCATAACTTCAATTAAGTAGCATTTTAGTATTTTATATTATTATTTAGTGCTTTCGATGATCTTGGTAATTATAGGCCAAGCACCACGTATATTTTTGAAGAATTAAACTCTTAGTGCATAATTTTTGTCTCTAAATTTTTCTGTGTAAGACAGAGGTATAGAATCTCCTAGTAAGGGTATGCTGCTGACTTTCCAAAGCTCTATTAAAAAGGTGTTGGAAAAGATATAGTCATGGGCATACGATGGCAGGTAATCTTTCATATAAGCTATGTTTGAGATAATTCATCTGAGGAGCATAAAGAGCCATTGTCTCTAGAACATCTTCCAAGAGATAAGCACTTTGTATATATTGTCATTTATTCTTACTAATAGCCTAGAATACAGATTACAGGTAAAGAAGTTCAGGTTCATGGAAGCTACCTCCTTCAGGATTATTCAGGTAGGAAGTAGAAAAGCTGGATATTAAACCCAGGTTTTTCTGAGTCCAAAGCCAGTGTGCTTCTTGTTACATCATTACTTCTTACTAAAGAAAAATGTCACATTATAAGGTGATGTGGTCCTAGTTCACATATTTGAGGAAACAGGTTTTGGAGTCATTGTCAATTATTTCTAACATTTACTTAGATATCAGATTAATTATTTGCTTGTTTCCATCATAACACTGATTTCATTGTATATTATTTTGTCTATCATTTGTCATTTCCACAAGATCAGGAATTCTTTGAATGCTGAAACTGCGTTTTTTTGTTTGTTTGGTTTTTACCTCTTTAAACATATGATACAGCACATTTATTCATTCATTCACAAATATTTATAGAGAACCTACTGTGTGCCAGGAATTATATCAGCACATGGTCTTTAGGAGAAAGAAAGAAACATTAATTTTCCATGGGGCAGTATACAGTCTGTTTTAGTAAGCACTTTAAAAATATTTTAGGAGGAAAGCATCTTCAAAGTACAATTATTCTTGCATTTCCTTATTGAATTTCTAAGGACCTCATTTCAGAAAAGGCAATGATGACGGTGAATTTAAGACAAAACTCCAAAACTGGCATCAGAAAACCTAACATCTAGTTAGGATTTTGCCACTTGGCGCTAGGATTCATCAATTAACTCCTTTAAGCTTTACTTTATTGTTTTATATAAGTCAAAGATGTCATTAGCAATATGTATAAAGCAGAGATTTTACTATTGCTAAAATATAAATAACTCCTGTAACCAATCAAGAAAACACTGAATTAATAGAAAAGAAAAAAAGCTGAAGAAATTTGGAAATGATTAGGAAATTAATTTTTTTAAATTTTACAAAGATTGCCTGTAAGAAATGAATGATTCTCAACATTATTATTAATAAAAATACAAAGGAAGAAATATGACTTTTTTATCAATTGCCAAATAATAAAATGATTAATTTCTTATTCCCTTCCTAGTATTAGAAAACAAATAATATACCAAACACTATTAAGACTTCTGATTAATGCCTTTCTACATGGCATTTTGGCATCATGGCAATAGACAACACAATTTTAAACTTATGATCTGACCCAACGATATAGTGATAGACCAAAGAAACTATAGACAAGTATATGTATAAATGGTTATAATTATATTTCTCTAAATGAAAGAAAAGTTATACAAAAAATCAAATATCTTTCATTAAGGGATTGGTTATCTAAATTCAAGTAAATCTCAATGAAAATACTAAGCATACATTCAATAAATTGAATAAAAAATTAATATTAATATGAGAAATATATTGCTAAGTAATGGTATCTATGTTGCAATTACATGCATTTGGCTTCATTTTGTCAACAATGCAGTCAAACATATTGCATAAAATGTAATGAGTTGCTAATGTGATATCTCTGATTGGTGGTAGATTTCACCTCTTAGATTTTTGAATTGTTTAAATATTTTTTATAATGAACGTATATTAAAATATATAGGTGATAATCCATCCCTATCTTTGGAGATTATGGTTGAAATCAAATAAAATAGAATTTATGAAATATGAGTACTATGCAAATGTAAGTCACTGCTACTGTAAACTGGTATGTAAGCCCAACATCCTTGACACTTGAGTTATACTAGAACATATTGCATAATAAGTTTGGGTAACATACTTGTATTTAGTACAGAAAGCTAAGCAGCTTTAATCAACGGAACTCATACTTTGGCAGCTAAATGGAGGTGGGGGAAACTTTCTATTTCTTTCTCATGTCACAGTTTTGTGTTAGAGGCAGAGGTCCCCAATTCATCATGGCTCTGCCTTATGCTGGAGGCTCTGCCATTTTCAACAAATGGTTTTAAAACATACCCTGGGATGTCTCTATTTAAGTCAATCAGAAGAGAAAAAGATCATTTACAACCGCATGTGGGAAATTATTATATGCTAGGCCAGCAGGTGGTATGTATAGCTTCTGTTCACATCCCATAGGTATAGTCACATGGCCACATGGCCTCATGGCCACATGGCCAAGGATGGAAAGAAAGGTCAACTAGCTATATGCTCAAGAAGATGGGTGAAAGATTTTAGTGAACAGCCAGCAATCTTTGCCATAGCTTTAGCCAGCATAATCCATTCATGCTCTTCTTTCCTCATTTAGAACATATTCACGCTGTCCTGAGGGGGGACAATTCAAAGTCCCATCTTGCCAAACGTTCAGATTTCCTTATAGTTTTTACTGCTCTCCATCCACACATGGATCCTTATGGTCTGATAACAGTGTAGTACAGAGGAGATAAACACAATGAAGAATTGTGAGGGAAAAATGGATTGCACAAATCAGTCACACCCTCATTGCAATGCAGGATTTCTGCTGAGCAGTATAGTGAAGATTCCCTACTCTAACTTGCATGGTCATTTGGCAGGAAACTTGAGATGGAAACTCTATCATCTGGATTTGATGGCTTTTAATGGCACTTGGTTGCTAGCCCTACTGACTATCAGAGGGGAGAAAGAACATGGAGGTGGACCTATGGAAAATTTTTACTGGTCAGGTCTAGATGTTCTATATATTGCTTTCACTCATGCTACAGAGGCCAGAACTCAGTTAACATGGCCATAACTACTGTGAAGGAGGCTGGAAACTTAGGCCTTGGTATGTGCAGAAGAGTAAAAACGAAAAAGAATTTTAGTGCTACAAAGCATCTCTGCTACAATGAATATTAGAAAAAAAAAGTGGTGTCTAACTTTCTTGTGTTTTTTCTTCCTTTTTTTTTTTCTGAACTCAGAGTTATTTGTTCTTAATCTGTGGAAATCTCTAGAGTTGACATTAGAGATTTCCTCCTAGACAATTTGACTTTGCTGTTATTGATAGCAGGACACTGCTGGCCTTTCCTGGCAGATCCTGGCTCAGTGGGCGTCTCAGAGAAGTTCCTAGCCTTGCTGTGCTTAGTGCTCAGCCAGAAACCCGGGTTTGCTCTCAGATCAACCCTGCTTCTTCTATTCATTCATTGGTCAAGATCACAGCTCTGGTTTAAGCTCACATGAATATTTGGGGGGCAAGCCTAGAGACTGCCTTTCCGTTTTGTAATCTGAACAACACTCTAAGAAGAATGTTTTATTCAGGAGGTAGTGTTTCTGTAGTGGGAGGAATTTACAGTTAAACCAAGCCTACATACAGATTAAAGTACAGCTCCAAGGCAAAATTTTGTTCTAACTCTCATATTTAAAGATTCTTTTTGGCTTACTTTCTTCTTTATCTTCTCAAATAATTTTTAAATTACTTTTATCTTAAATAATAAAACTCAAATCATATCTTCAGCTTTTAAAGACAAATAATATATAGTTTATGTGCTTAAATACGTTTTTGCAAAACTCAGTACTTGATAAAAAAAATTTATACAGTGAACTCGAATTTGAAAACTGGTGTTAACAAAATATTTAATTCACCAGTCACCTCTTTGTGCAACTTCCAGAAATTTCTGATGACATATGATTCAATCTTTTAAAAATGCACTACTTTAGAGTTCTGCATGTTATACTTTTCCTTAGTTTACAAATGTTTTGAACTTTTTAAAGACTATTTCAGATGGAAGATCGTTGTATAAGGTATTGACAGTAATGAGACTGTCCCAGGATTTTTTCATTTTTTACCAAATTTTAATGATTTTCAAGCTGTGTCCTAGAAACCGTAGTGTCCTACTGAGCACATTAATAGGTATTCTATGGCAAAATGGTTCTATGGTCAAATAAATCTGAAAAGATAAAGTGCATTAGCATAATGAAGTCTATTTCTATAGTCTCAGTAAAAATACGCATTTTGAAATCTTTTTGGAGAGCAATTTGGCACAACCTCTTGATTCGCAAAATTTTATGCATTTTGGTGACTAATTATCACGTAGACTTTTTTGTCTATGTGATAAAATAATGGTGTTTTAAAAGAAGGCAATCATGATTGAGCATGGCTACAATATCAAACAACGGAAGTAGAGAAATGCATTTGTGTACCAAACTATGATGCGAAGGCTGGGTAGGTGTCGACTTGAACCAACAAAAACTTGCCGTCTCGAGGGGCAAGCGGGAGCATGGTACAGGTCACACCAGTGAAATACACTAGGTTGGTGAATGTTTCTGAAATGCTCCTTAGTGCACTTTGTTTTGTTTTCTATCCTGATGAATAAAAAAAAAATGTGATTCTGGCCTATGAAAAAATAAATCTCTTGCTTAAATTACATCATACATGTAGATGAATTCATATTTGTAGGTGATTTTGATAGTTTTAATATTAGAGTTGCAAATAACTTTGGGAGGGAACGAAGGGGCACACCATTGTTTTATCATACGCAATGAAATAAATAGATTATATTGGGAATTAACCAAACATGAAAAAAAACACAAGTCAGAATTACAAATTTGGAGTGCACATTTAAGCACCGTGCAAATAACAAACTACCCTGGCACAGAGCTCCTCAAGTGTGCCCTAACAGGACACAGATCTGCACTGTGGAGTTGGATGCAGCTCTCACTGCCTTATACCAGGCTTCTCAGCCCCAGGACTACTCACATTTTGAACTGGATAATTCTTTGTTGTTGGGTATTTCCTATGCATTGTAGGATGTTTAAGAGCATTCCAGGTCTCTACTTTCTGGATGCTAGTAGTTTGTTACAAACTAAAATGTCTCCATATGTTGTCAAATGTCCTCTGGGGGCAAAAATCTCTCCTGCTTGAGAACCAGCTGGCCTTGGTTCCTTGTACCAATCACTAAAGAGTTAAATCAGCTGTCTAAACATTGGTTCTGCATCTGTGCTTACCAAGCCATCTACTGAGGCACTATTAGAGAGTAAGTAAAGCCAGATTACTAAATTCACAACCCAAATATCCCATTTATAAGCTGTACAGCTATGATCAAGTTTCTTGACTTCTCAGTGCTCTAGCTTCCTTATTTCTAAAACAGGTGGAATTATAGTATCTACCTCACAGGAGTGTTGAGATTAGATGACAACTTTTGTAAAGCACATAGATCACTGCCTGGCACATAATGTTTTACTAATAATTTTAATTAATTATTATTTCTTTCATTTATACTTTGTAAATGATCAATGATTCTTTCTAGTCTACTTGACACTTACATTTCTCTTTATTTAATTAATACATTGACATTTAGCTTTCTACTTGAGTCTTCTGTAATTTTGGTATGTGTAAAGCAGAAGCTCTGAATTTAGTCAAATGTTTGATGCACTTAGAGCACTGAGATTCTGCAAGCTGAGAAGACTGTTTCTCGCCAAAAAGTAATTAAAGAAAATAAAGAGAGGTCTCTGGGTAGCCATTCCATCGAACTTCACTGATGACAACTCTCTCTCACTACCTGCCATCTTCCAATTTCAACAAGTTATTATTTAATTACATATATCTTATTATATTAATTATACTAAAGATAACTCATTGCTCTCCCATGTAATTAGGTGGACACGTACATACCTCTTCATCTTATCTATGAAATGAAGCTTCTGTAGAGCTAAAGAGCCTCTAAGTTCACTTTTAGCACTAACATAACCATGAATATAAATACTCATTAATAATTTCCTTAACAGGTTAACGAGCCTTATGTAGAGAAGAGGGGTTCTTGGGCAATTGAGAAATGGCAAAGGTCATTTTCAATCGGGTGGAAAATAAGCCTGAGGAACACCGGAACATGCAGCATTAGAAACACCAGGAAACTGTCCTGAAGATAAACTTCTGCTTCACAACTCTGCACAGGTTTACCCCGGTCGTAGGCATCCCTCCATAGTTGTGTCATAACTGTGCTGTGTAGAGATAGTGCCAAGCCCACGTTACTGGCATCACACCCTACTGATAAGAGTTTGAAGAAATCACTGCTCCTGAACAAAAATCAAGAGTTAAGCTTTCATTTTCTAAAGGAAAGGTTATAGTTTTTGAGCCAAAGCCTGAAATGACAGCTTAGTTTTATTGACACCACGGCGTGGATGCTCATTCCTCCAACATGTAAACAGTGCGTTGACTTTGATCGCTCCACTGTCATTCTCTGCAGCTTCAGAAAAGGAGTAGAAGGATGGGCATACACTATCCATTCCAGTTGTTCTGCCACAACTCAGCACACTCCCACCCCAAACGTTCTGATGTCTGTAGCCCAGACTGTGTCACATCACCCACAGTCCTATCTACAATGTGCAGTGCACTCTTAACCCAGGCTGCCATAAAACTCTTCATGGGAAAAGGTAGCTTAATAATAAATAACATTATTATGAAGAAAAATATTTTCCTATGCAACTGTGAATGCATTCTTTCACTACACCAAAAAGAATCATATGGATTGAATCTAGCTTTGTGAGGGGGGCGGGGTGCAAAAGACATTTCAAAACACAAAAAAGAAATACAAAAATTTTTGGAAATGCTGATTCGATTTGGGCAGGGTAAAGTTAGCTTTAAGGAGAATATTTATCTTCTGTATATACAATATTCCTTCAGAAAAAATAAAAATAATCATGAGCCTGCTCTGATATGTGTAATGGAATCAATTTTTCTTCTTGGACCAGGAGGCCTTGTTTGATCTGAAATTAAAGTGGTACTCAAAAGATTTGATCTTTTTACTTTTTAACTATGGCTATCTCTTAAATTTGTCCTTACAGTCTACTTTAACATAAAAACTTGGCTTTAAGTTTATGAAATTCAATATTAAACTCATTTGTTGAGAAAAATTATATATTTTTTGCTTTTATATCTCAGCATAAAAGGGAGGTATAATTTTTTCCATGGATGTCTATCACTTTAGAAATTCAAGGTATTCATTAGTACCGTTAGTCTATAAATGTGGAAAGTTTTTCTTTTCTTTTTTTTTTTGTCTCTAGATTATGAAGAGACTCTAAGCAGGAACTGCAGTGTCAGGGAGGGGTTACTCTAAAATAACTTTAATATTTAGTTACACTCACCTGGATTTTATATATGTTTAACCATATTTAAAGTAATATGATAAAGTAAAGTAATGTAGTCTAACTTGCTCTGAAATGAAAAAGAGATGGTTTTATAAAAGTTTAGCATATTCTTGGCACATAATATATGCTCAGTGAATATATGGTCAAAAATTCATTGAACATCTAAAGTTTCTTCTTTATTAAATTCTTTTTCATTTTATTTAGAAAGGGAAACCATGATTCTGAAACTCTAAGTTCAGAACACAATTATGACCAAAAATAGAGAAATCTTAATAATCAACTTAAGTTGATTTAAATAAATAAAATTTGCTTTATAATTATGAAAGAATCTCCTTTGGCTGCCTAATAATGGCAATTCTTTCAACACTGTTTCTAGTGCCCCTAAACTCTCTATATAATTTTTCATACAGAAATCAGTTATAACTTGTATTTTTTAAAAACACAGTTGAATAAGTGGTTCATCTTTCATTAGGAACAACTTTCATCTGTGTACATGATGACAGGGCAGCAGGGTCATGGCAGGGAGATGTGTTTTAAGTGTGACAAGATTATGAAATAGGACAGCAGAGTTATCGATTTTGCCTAATGTAACATGTAACTCTGATTTCCTGATGCAGCCCTTAACCTCAAGTAAGACTTAAACAAAGACTTAAAACTCATCATTCCCTCTGAAAAGTCCATGTGCATTGACAATCTCAGAGAAAGAGAGAAGTCCAAATTTCAACATTAAAACAAAAAAAATTTTGATAATCAAATCTTCCTTGTTTTCATTTGTTCAAAATCGCCTTTCTTTCCTGGATAACATGCTTGAGTTTATATTTATTAACAATGCTTTTCAGACCCATGAATGTTTCGGTATGCCAGATTTAAAAAAGTTCATGAATAGTTTATGCTAATTTTCAGGCCTTATATTTTCGTTTTCCCTCCAGAAAGTATAAGACGCAGAGTTATTTTGTTATTTTTGCATTATTTAAAATGCAATTGGCTTCAAGTTACAAAAGACTCAAGAAAATACTTAAGCATAAAAACATAAACATAACGAGAAATCCAGAGGTAAGGCAATTGAAGGATTCACTAACGTAATGACACAGTCTCATCATTTGACCTCTGTGCTCTGCTGTATTAAACATAATTCCTTGATGGTTGCAAGAAGACTGAAGCAATTCGAAGTATCAGTTCCTTGCATAGTAAAGCTTCAAGGTGAGAATTATTTTTCTCTAATTCTTTTTTTAGGAGTTAAGAAAAACTTACAGAAGACTCTTTATATTTCACTAGACAGAATTGCATTCTATTCCCTTGTCTACTCCTAAATCAGTCATGGAAAAGAGAAAAAGATTACTATGGAACTGCTGTGATTGTTAGATCTAATGTCAACCTACATTGAGGACTGGTCTTTATCCCAGCCTCCCCTGAAATACAAGAACAAAATTGGAATTCTGTGTGTGAAGAAGATGGAGTCTAAAGGAAGAAGGAGTAGATTCTGTACAATGCAGGAGTTAGAAAATGACAAGATACCCATCCATGCATACATTTTTTTACATCTACTGGAGCATTTTCCAAAATGATTAAGATTTTTCTACTGAAATAGGATGAATTTGGGCCCTAGCAATAAGGATCCAAAGTTTGGACTGTTTGAATGAATTTAACATTATGTGCTTGTAAGAAACCTGGGTTTTATGCTATTAACTCTCCTGCTCCCCGCTTTGTTTAAAATCTGACTTTCAAGGAAAGTTTTCTTTTGTTTCTCCAGCAGTTCAGCAATCTATAATATCTCACTTGAACTCCAAATGTCACTAAAAATACCAGTCTTACTTTCCTAGAGCCTGGTTTGACAAGATTTTTGTGTCATTTAAAATAAAAACACATACAAATCAAAATGAGTATGATTCCATTTGAAACAAACATCAGTAGTAGTTGCTTAAGACTTCATAAATTTTAAGATATATTATTATAAATGTCTCTATCACTCAAAAGAGAAAAGTAAAAACAGCTACAATTATATCATGTGGAAACAGGAATACAGCCAATTGATTAGACAAGAAGAGCAGATTTGGGGTCACAGTAACAGAGCATAAATCTGGT
The DNA here is from genome assembly GCF_902729225.1 of Pteropus medius. Classification (NCBI taxonomy): domain Eukaryota; kingdom Metazoa; phylum Chordata; class Mammalia; order Chiroptera; family Pteropodidae; genus Pteropus; species Pteropus medius. Next base: position 1,645,436 of record NW_024352786.1, on the reverse strand, counting down.
GAGTGAAATGGTAGTCTAGAGGCCATTGATGTTGATAGGCCTAGCACTCCAAACTCTGTAAACCAAGGTAATTTTGTAAAACTCCCTATTGTTTTCAGTAAGAGTTTCTCACACTATGCAACTGATAAAAGAAAAAAAATCATTTAAATAAACAACCAAGAAAAGCTTTCTCTTCTCAGAATTGATTTAGAATCATTTTAAATATTAAAATCTGCCAAATGCTGATATATGTTAACCTCTGCTACTTTTTAGACATGGGCCTGCCTAACTAGACTCCAAGCATAATTGATTACAAATATCTAGTTATTAATATTTTGTTATTCCAATAAGTAATATTTTCTCAGTAGTTAGATTTCATAGAAAAGATCTCCTGAGCAATAAAAATTTCTACAAGATAAAACAGGGTGTGTTCTGTTCTCTCTACTTTAAAATTCTTCTTTAATGATCACTTTAAGATAAGCCAGATATATATCCATAAACCAAAAAGAATTGAAAAGCATACATTGTAGTAAGCAATGACGTCCTATTACTACTAAATAGGAGCCTATATATTCACCAAATAATCTCGCTCATTTATTACTCCTAGAATGAATAATAGTAATCAACTATTCTAAAAGCAAAATTATTTTTACAGGTACTTCTCAATTTATAATCCATTTATAACTTGCATAATACTTTCTATGTGCTATGCACACTTGATACATTTTCCATATATTTACTCATCTTCTTTTCACAGCAAGTTTCCAAGGCTGGCACTATTATTCTGTTTTTCAAATGAGAAACTGGGATACAGAGGGTATTTAAATTACTAAAGTCAAAATGTTAGTGACAGAGCCAGGGAAATGTCATAACCAAGTTTTCTCATTTACATATCATGATGTCTTTTCACAAATAGTTTATCTTGATGCACAATCCAGACATAGTAACATTCAAATCTAGTTATAGAAATGCTTTTTAGAAATCTTTTTTTCCCCTTAAAGTAAACGCATTGAAATGCATTGTAATAATGTCTTACCATATTATCAAGCTAAAGTATTTTAACAACTTTTTAAACAATTCCTCAGTGATATATAGGTAATATTTTGTGGTCTAATAAACATTGAACTAGAATCTTAGAAAAAATCAGGGAAAACAAGAAAGAAAAATTATCAAAGAAATAATGATCTAAATTCCCCAAATTTAGTCCAAAGAAACAATCTTAAATATCCAAGAAACAAAGTGAACTCCAAGAAGAATAAATATAAAAATAATTATACATGAGTGCATCACAATAAAACTACTAAAAACAAAACAAAAAGGTAATTTTAACAACAGTCAGCAAATAATGACATATTACAAAATGGGAATACTGATAATGGGAAATTTTAGCATGCTTAAAGAAAAATAAAACCTGTTGGTCCAGAATCATATATCTAGCAAAATATACTTCAAAAATAATGACAAAATAAAGATTTTTAGATAAAAATTGAGGTAATTTATTGTCAGTATATTTAAAAAAAAAAAAAAAAAAAAAAAAAAAAAA